>NC_077224.1:65873244-66200087 GCF_024763615.1 Phlebotomus papatasi
TCTCTGTACCATTGCGTGAGGTAGAAGTGCCTCGCATGATCCCAAATATTATCATCATGTGCATTCACAGCCAAAAAGTCAAGTAGAATCTTTTGGAGAAATTCCACTCTCTCTTCATCGGGATCTAGTTGGGCAATTGAATCCACATTTGCCAGATCACCCTCCTTCTCCTGCTCAATCTTGATGTACTTAATCAATTGATCCATCGTGCTAACTTTGCATCGACTCTCAACTGTATCTTTTCTCAGTCTAGCCGTGACCAGACCCAAATACTCCAGAGACACCAACCTAATGGACTGTTCCACGGATTTGTCTGACATATTCCGATACAGCAACATACCCAACAAACTCAGCAGCAATTCAGCTGCTGGCCATTCCGGTTTGTTCACCGTCGTCAGCAGATCCTGAATGAAATTCTCAAAGAGTGGACGGAAGTCTGTTTCACCGGAACGAGGTTTGCACTTGCTCAGAAAAGTCTGCAGAAAATTGCCCCCAATGCATTTGGCCGTCTCGTATTTCTCCGATATAAAGAGATCCTTGTCTGTGCGTGGTTTTTGGTCACTGTTGAAGCGCTTCTTGTGATTCACACCCTCACACATACTATCTGGTAACACAACTGAACACTGAATCAACTGAAGCACCAGCGCAGTAACCATTTGAATGTTGCCGCCATTGTTCACCAATTTGTACGGTCGCAGCATCTTTTTTGATCCGTGCAGACGATCCAACGACGTCAGAATGTCCGCCAGAATATTGTTTCGATGTTTGGAGTATTTTTCATTCTTGAAGATCTGTGAGAAATTGCAAATGGCAATGCTCAACAACAAAACTTTTATATAAAATATTACATGAAAGGGATATGAAATGGAAAAATTTGTTCTTGTTTTTTAGATAGGGGAAATTGGGGCACTTTTGAATTAGGGTATTATCACTGAGAAAAAATGGGGGTGCGATTAACTTTTTTTACTCGTAACTTTAACACTTTTTAGGTGTAAAAATATATGAACATTTTTAATGTTAATTTTATACCTTTTTAAGGGTAAAATTAACATGGAAAAGGGTAACTTTAACCCCTAATACACCTTAAAAGCATAATAACTACACAGATTTCGGATCCAAACTGCAGGGTAAAATAAACATTTTCGGAATGTTATATTAAGTTTTTCGGATTTCTCTGTGTGACGTCCCGTCTCGTCAGAACGGAGAGAGATATCGACAAGCTGTTTTAAGCAAAGGTTAACCCTTTAAGGACGAGAAGATGTAAAATCGGGGGTCAGAAAAAAAATCACTTTCTCTGACTTTTTGGACACTTAGAAAAATAATCGAGTAAAACTTACTCGAATCGATGTTGAATTAACTCTCTTTCGTTGTGATTTTCGATTAACTATATTTTAGAGTTGATTTTACTTCTATTTAGGTGTAATATTCGAAAGAGTTGTTTTAACTTTTTTTTTATAAAATTTACATAAGAGTGTACATAACTCGTTTTAAAAGTTAAAATAACTCGTTTCAAGAGTTAAAAAAAATCTTTTTTAGTGTTAAAATAACTTTCAAATTCCAAAATGGTGAGATTTTGCAATTTTATGTTTTTTTAGATGTGATTCCTTCTAATCACACCTATTTTAATTTTATCATTTTCTTTATTAATATTTTCTTGACCTCATATTCCCTATGTTCCGAGCGAAAAATCACGTATAATGCACGTACATGTCTTCATGAAACACTGTTAGGCATATTTTTCTAGTTTATGTTCCATATGAACTTTGTCACACGAAAATCTTCTTGACTGAATTATATTCTTAAAACTAAAACACTTAAGCATATACTTCAGTCGAGATGAAATTTTACATCGAAAAAGAGTAAATTACATCGATATCCGACAAATTAATCCAATTCGCACGAAGAGTTGTTTCACATCTATTTACTAAAATTTACAACAAAAAAGAGTAACAATTACATCGATATTCGCAGAGTTAATTCAACTCTTCCATAGAATTGTTTTAACTTTTTAGGTTTTTTCTTAGTGGAGCAAAGCATAACTTTAGAATATCGTAGGAAAAATTTCATTTTTGGTCACCGGTGACCCAGTCGTCCTTAAAGGGTTAAATGTCGACAGTTGGCTAAAAGTTGGTGATGTCAGAACCACCTCCTTACGCCATTTTGAAATACCCCCAAATTTTGTTTTTTCAATAACTCAGCCTCTATGGTATCGATCGGGCTTAAATTTTAGTATGTTATAGCTTGATTTAAGACATTTTGATCAGTACTAAACTCAAGGTATCCCGCCCCCCCTGACCCGTGCTAGAAGGGGTCAAAAATCGAATTTTCAAATGGCCATATCTCTGGTTCTAATTATAGGAATTTGAAAGCTTTTGGTGTTTTAGAAAGCTCACGTGGAGTACTACAACTCTACTGTAACCCCAACTTCATCCGATTACTTCGAAAGCCCGATAAATCGAAAGATTGATTTTCGAAAATTCAATTTCGAATATTTCGAAAATTAGACGATACTTTATCCTTAAATTTTAGTGTATTCTAGCTGATATCGAGACCTTTCCAACGGTGGGTCGCAGGTCGCAGCCCCCCTCGATGTTCCCAGACCTGAGCTATACTAAAATGTCTGGACCGTACTGCATTTTCGGTGTTTAACCCTCTAACAGGTAAGACCGTCTCAAGACGGTCTTCACAAAAATCACACTGCGATTACAAAGTTTTTATTTATTTAAAAATGCTATAGTGTCCTCGGTAATAGTCTTACTAACATCTTTTGAAAGTTTGAGCTCATTTTAAATTCGTTTAGTTGCTATCCCCAGTTTTGTGTGACATGTTAGAGAAAAAGCAACAAAAAATATTTGTGCAAAAAAATTCATTTTCAATTTCAAGAGAAATATCGAATATATTGATTTTTTACTGAATGATATGTCATTCTACTTTGTATATTTCATTTAAAAATTTGAAAAAAACTAAAAATGTGAATTTGAGAAGCAAAAAGAGTTCCAACAAAAATTTATATTTTCTGACCTAGCGCCTAAACTAAAAGAGATAATGAAGAATGGATGGTTTTTTCGACCGTATTGGATCATAATTATCCTAGAAAACATTGTTTTAGAACTTTTTTCGCATATTAAAGAAAACACCGTTAGAGGGTTAAAGTGTGTACATTAAAGCGTATATATTTAAAAAATTATTTCACAAATTAGCTCTCTATGGTAGGCAAAAGTGCATAGTCTCGAAGTGCATAATCCCTGGAGTTATTGTAAATGCTTTGCTAAAGCAATCTCCGAATTACTCGCGATGCAATCCGCTTGATCACAGCTGGAGTTTCACAAAGAGAAAATACACAATTTTTTTCGAATTTCTAAGTGTCTCAAATATCAATATATGGTCTCAGTTTCCACTTTGTTGTTGGAAAAACAAAGTAACGACGTTCATAATATTTCAACGACATTTTGTGCAAACAGAGTGTAATTTTTCTTTTAGCGAAGACACTTCTTGAGAATCACTCTTTGGTTGTGAGCGTACCTTAATCGCTCTGCTCTCACCCACATTTTAATTCTACAATAAATTAAATAATTACAATTAATTGTAATTAATTAATTAATTTAATTAATTGTAATTAATTAAATTTATTAATAATTCTACAATTGCATTATACTAAAAGATAAATTAATCTCCTTAATCCCATTTTCATCTAAAGTTTGATTTTTTAATAGTGTTTATAAAAATATTGTTATAACTCGAAAAAATAACACATTTTCGAATTTTCACAACAGGCGAACTGGAGACAAAAACAAAGACTTTGTTGATTTAACTGGCAGAGAACCTCGAAAATATCATTTAGAGACGAATTTTTGGCATTTTAAATCTCATGTCTTTTAACATTTTCTAGCCAGAGTAAAAATTTTGATAATATAATTTCTGCAGCAAAAATAAAAACACTAGAAAAAGTTCGAAAATAAACATCTGATTCGTGTTAAATGGATTTAAATATTTTAAAACCTTCACTAATGCATAAATTTAGGAAAATATTTAAAAGTAAAATTTCGGTATTACATTTTACCCCACATTCCCCTACAATTTTTTTCACGTGTTATAATTTAAAATTTAATGTATTTTAGGAAAAAATCAAAATATTTAAAAATAAAAAAATATGGTAATTGAATAAAGAACTCACCGTTGTCACGAGATCCAGACAGACAAATTGAAGAGTATCAATGTTGTCCACAAAGAAAGGTTCCACCCCAATAGCCGATGCATGGATGACAATGGTATCTTCGAACTGGAACCTTGAGAAAATTGTCACCAGCACCTTTGTGAGATCGACAATCTTGGAATAGATCGCCCCAACTCCCCTAACTTGTCCATAACCCGTTTTTTTCTTCTTGCTATCGCCCTTCTTCTTCGTCTCGACGGAGTAGACAGGATCGTATGATGGGAAGATGGTTTCACGGAGTTGGAATTGCACAAATTTTATGATAAAATCGAGGTTATCCTCCTGCAAGAACTTCACATTCAGACAACTGTAGATGTTACAAACGAGCAGTGATGCTTCCAATGCATTGATAATTTTTTCAGTGTAGGTCCTCGAGACAATTTCTTCCTGCATATCTGGTCCGGCTGTCATATTTTTAGCCACAGCAACACTCCTCATTGCATACGAAATCAAGAGGGACAATTTATTCTGGGGCACCATCTCAAATGAGCCCTTGGCTTTCAATTTTGCCGCTTCTGCACTGATACTGTTCAATAGCGACGTCGAAATGCATTCGAAGTTATCATCACAGTCATCTGAAAATTTTAAAAGT
Organism: Phlebotomus papatasi; assembly: GCF_024763615.1. NCBI lineage: Eukaryota > Metazoa > Arthropoda > Insecta > Diptera > Psychodidae > Phlebotomus > Phlebotomus papatasi. The sequence goes on from NC_077224.1 coordinate 65,878,050, forward strand.
TGCCAGTATATCTACAACTGCTCAAAATTAAGAAAACATTTCGCGGTATGCCTTGATGCGGAACTAATTGAAAGCCTTTCTCACTTTTCCGGAATTCAAAAAATATTTAGAGTAAGTGTGCCAAATTTCGGTATAGTTGCAGGCAAGCGCTAAAGTCTTAATTTTGAAATGTAATATTTTCAATACAAATTGATTTTTTTGTTACTTTTTTATAAGAGTTTTTTCTTGGAACCTTGTAGACAGTTTATCGTCTTTATTTTCTCTAAATTCGTTCTTAATACATTTTAAAATAAATAAAAAAAACATAGACATAGCATTGGTAGCATATTTCGGCCATCTTCATTCTCATAGTTTCTTGCCCTTCAAGAATTCTTCGAATGTCTTTTTCAGATCATCTTGTTCGTCGAAGCGACATTTTTTATTTTTTTGCATTGTATAATCTCTAAAGTATGCAAAAACTAAAAATTAATGGATATTTGAGGAACAAAAAATATGGTCGAAATTAGAAGCTGGCCGGAATTGAGCACACTTACACTAAATGCATTCGAAACATGTCCCAATCAATTAAAAAATATGCTCTTGGCAAATTTTTTATAATCGAATTTTTGAACTCAGTTGGTTCAAAGTTTCGAACATTCTTAGCTCTTCACTGCTCGGAGCTCCACAGAGAAAGAACAGTATATAGGGGAACTGTACCAAATTTCGGCCAGCTTGCAATTTCGATCATTTCTATTGTTCCTCAAATCTCTATGAATCTTTAAAGAAAAAACTAAGAAATGTCGCTTCGACGAACGAGATCATGCGACAAATACTTTGGAAGAATTCCGGAAGGGCAAGAAACTATAAGAATCAAGCTGGCCGAAATATTATCCCTAAGGATTCGCATTGTGGTAGAATTTTGGAAATCTAATATTTTTCCGTTTTTTGACGTCACACTGCTTTTTCTACCGTCTGTCTGAATTCCGCTGGCTCTAGAGGCCCAACGGTGAGAGATAGAAACTTCAGGTCTTCGCCCCCCCCCCCCATAATTTTATCCTGAGAGCATTAACTTCATTTTCCCCTCACCATATTCACCCACCCCGCCATATACGAAAATACCGTTGAATCATTTCTAAAAGCAGTTTCTCAAGGTTAAAGGGGTTAAAAGGCTCCAGATAGCACATTTCTCAATCGAATGGTAAAATATTTGAACTCGTTGGACAGGTCTTGAAATTTCGGATAAAACTGAACAGGTTCTAATCAGTTTTGAACCGGTTCATAACTGATAACTCATTTTTATTTAAAATTCAGTGAAATTACTGTTGAGGTGTACTTTGAGAAATGTTTTGAATGATTTATATCGCATTGTAAACCGCAAACCGACGTAAACGAGATGGGGATTCCGGAAATCGTTGGGAACATACAATTCACTCAGGGAAAATTCATCAACTTTTTCCAGAGCTTTCGGCTTGGTCTCCAAGCCTTCATCAATGTCTTGCAATTGTTCTGTGAGATTCGTTCATTAATTGGGTCAAAATGTTCGCAGGGCATGTAGAGGGAATATGGGCATTTTTTTTTTTTACAATTTTTCAGGTTTTTTGTAACGCCGTTTGTCGTTAACAGTGTTACAAAAAACCTAGAAAATTGTAAAAAAAAGCCCATATTCACAAATTATTGAAATAATTATTAATAGTATTGAAAATAAAAAATGACCAGTGATAAGCCAGATAAGCTTATGGTAGCTGAGATTCTTTACAGGTGACATCGAAATGTGTGCAACTCGGAATGCGTGAAAATTCAATTGTGAGTTGAACTTTGGGAGTAAATTTTCTTCATTTTATTATTATTTTATTATATTTTCATGCAATTTTATTCATTTCGACTGACAAAAACAGATTACTCGACGGAATTCTTTCCCCCAAATTTCAACTTAAAATAGATTTTTTACTGACTCAAGAGAACTCATTTCTTGAACGATTGGGGCAAGTTTGGCTTCAATAAAAAGGTTTTGGGATTTCGGACAAGATATAATCAAGTATCGATTCTTTATAAATCGGTAATGAACTAATTTTTCTGAGAATAAATTCTAAAATATACTTTTCCTTAAAAAAAATTAAAAATCAAAATTTTTGAAAATATTTTTTTTAATTGAAATTCTAATTTTTCTAATTTTCAAAATATATTTAATTAAAAAGTTTATGCTTTTCGAAATTCTAAAAATTTTATAACAAAGAATAAGAGCATTGTAGGGTGATCTAATGATAGTTTTTTTTTAAATTAAATATTACTAATATTTCAAAATTTTTCATTTGGATTTAAGCTTATCAAAATCGAATTTTAAAAATATTTCAAGTTGAATTTCGTTCTTTTAAAAAAAATAATTAATTTTTTGTTAAGGTAAATTTTTTTTCTGAAACTTACCAAAACTTAAATTCGCTTCAGTCTCATCAAGTTGATCGAAAATTTTCTCCATTGTGGTGTTGAAGTGATTGTATGTATTCGAGTTTAGAAGTTCATGGTCATCCAACTTCTTTAGGACAGGCATCAGAACCCTTTCAATTCGCCTCAATTTTGGCTTTGTAACTGCAAGGCAAAGAATATTAAATTATTAAGTCAAAAAACAAGAAAATTTCGAAATTGAAAACTCACTCAATTCTTCATCGGGTTTTTCGCTGTTTTGCGGAACTTTTCGTTTGCGTTCTGTTGCCTTCATCCTGGTAAATAGAGAGTCGTCATCGGTACTACCACCTAATGTCTTTTCCAGATCCTGCAGAAGATTTGAAAAAAACATAAATAAAATAAATCGTCCCTTTAGCATCAACTTAAGAGTCCTTAGAAGAAAAAGCTCAATATTCTCACCTCCTTTGTCAATCGATTGAGACACACTTTGGCCAATCGTCCTCCGAGTGCTTTTGCTGTCTCATCATCCAGCTCCTCCTCAACATTCTCAACCTTGTCATTGTCCGTACAATTCAGCCTGGTATTGTCCTCTGCCTTCTCACTCGGCGTCAGACAATTGCTCGTTAGCTGATCGGGAGATTTCTCTTGTGACTGGTGATTTGTGCTATTCTTAACAATCGGATAGCGTAAATCCGTATTGACACTGGATGATTCGGCCACAGTCAATGCATCAACAGCTTGTGCCGGAGATTGACCTACAAATTTAATAGAAACCACAGCTCACATTGAATTCATCACCATCAAACATTCCACTGTGGATTAACCATGTGGTTCTTTCTTTTTTTTTTAGAGAAAGCTTTTATCTCTCTGAATTGCATTATATTGAAGAATGAAAAATAATTCTATTAAATGTAATTCCCTGAAAATAAGAAATGTTCGAAACCAGAGTCTGTGCGAAGCCTTAACCCTTGAAGGACGACTGGGTCACCCGTGACCCCCGTGACCCATAGAGAAAATAATTTTTCCTGACTACCTGAAGTTATTTCTTTCTAATGTTTGTACCTAATCACGAAGTAGAAAGATGTGGGAATCTAGGATATTTTTTGAAAATCTCCAGCTATTTGCTATATAAAAAATATTTGAGCTCAAAAATAACGAATTTTCAAATTTTCACAGTGGTGCTTGAATTTTAATATTTTTAATATTTCTAATTTTTTTTAAGCAAAAACCTCTTGGGACTAGAAATTGTAATAACTATACATAATATTTCTCAACAAAGTAAACATTATAGTTCATTGGTATTTTCAAAAAAAAGCTTCATAATTTTCATGGGTCATATATGACCCAATCGTCCCTAAAGGTAAAAAACACCAAATTTGGCTCTAGTGGATTTTCGAAGATTTGATGTTAGACTGTTTCATGTTTTTGTGTATGTGTGCGCAAAATAGTTAATTATTCGTGTAATATTGTGTGATATATCAATTAGCTGAGATTTCCCAGTGAAATACTGACTGAAGAAGGTAATATTTTGATAATTTATAAAATACTTCTGCGTATATGTTGTAAATTCATAACTTTTTACTCTTGTAGATGTAAAAAAAAATTCATGATCAATGAACCCGAAATCATCCACATATTATGCCCGGAAGATAGCGATGATGCTGACAATCTTGTCCTGGACGAAAGCGACATAATATATTTGGAACAAGACGTGGATGAAGTGGATTTTGAAATCTTCATCGAAAACACATCAACTCCGGAAGCACTCCCAGATCCACAGCAATGTGCAACTGTACGTCTAAAATTCCCAGAGACAAATAACATTGCACCTACCCATTACCATCAAACATGTTTCGAAGAAAACTGAGGTGCACATGGTGCTATCAGAAAAAAGGATTATAAGACCAATTGTATTTGTGAAGCATGCGACATTTATCTCTGTGTTACCAGTACTCGCAATTGTTTCGATGAATATCATAAAAATTAAAAATGAAGTAAACAATAATGCATTTTTTCATAAAAATTATTGTTTTTGTGTACAAGTCTTCATGAGTCTTTGAGACCAAAAATTGAATGAGATTTTTTTAAATTAATTTTTGATCGTTTTAATTTTTACTCGTACTCTTAATATTTTTTATTATTATTACAAATATATTCAAGTTATTTATCTTTGAAAAATAACAGAGCAAACAAGTAAACTAGTCGTCTGGAAAATTTTGTGCTTTTTTACCTTTAAGGACGATTGGGTCATATATGACCCATAGTTTTCCAGGACTCCTAGGGATGGGAAAATTTGTTTTTGACCGTAAATCTCTTATTTCGGCTAAAATATCGAGGGAAACTTGATTTCATTGAATTTCACTCAGCGGAAAGCTTCTCGTCCTTAAAGGGTTAAGTGAAGTTCAAAACTTGACCAGAGCTGGATTTTCCAGAGCGGTACCCAGCTTGCTCTCCGATCAGCTTGTCCTTTACGGCAGGTACAGTCCTTCTAAATAGCATACTTTCAAACATTTCAAAGAGATGGCACAAAAAAGAAATAGGGCGGTAGCTCCTCGAATCATTGACATATTTTCCGGGCTTCGGAATTGCCACCACATAAGCTTCTCGCCACTCATTCGGTATTTTGCGATGATACAATCAATGATTAAAGAATATAAGGATCCAGTCAACAGTGACAGGTCCAAAATTCTTTATCTGTTCAGCGTACAGGCCCTCAATGCCTGCCGCCTTTCTGTTTTTCATCGCTTTAATAGCCGAAGTGAGCTCGTCCACACAAAAAGGTGCGGACAGGCGATCGACCTCTGAGACGACATTCCGAATTATTTTTGGCTTAGCAGCGGTCATATCAACTTTGCCATTCAAGAGCAATTGATGAGCGATTTGATTCGCAGTGACTTGTGGAAGAGTCTTGTTGATGGTGGGGTCGTTTTCGAGGTGCCGTATCAACCTCCAAGCCTGATGGCCACTGTGATTGAGGTTGAGACCCTCAGCAGTCGACACCCAGCGTTCTCGACGGTTTCTCGCAACAGCATCGGCTAGTGCACTACCAAGCTCTATCGAAGCATCACTAAAAGGATCCTCTTCAAAAACCCAGTAGTACTTCGACATCAAATCAGATGTTTCATGTAGCTAGTGCGACAGCCCCTAGAAATACACAACCTCGACATATTTTTAACTGCTTCCACAAATCGCTCATAATTCTCCGGTTTTGGATCGATGTCTCTCACAGCCAAGTCAACATTCGACGAGAATCTCTGCCAAACTGCTTTGCAGAAGTTGAACCTTCGTCGAAAAGGAACAACTTTGGACTTAGCGGCAGCCCTAACTTGGCACAAGATGGGTCTTTGTCTTCCACAAAGACAAGATCAGGATTGTAACCCTGACGCCATCTTGCGCTGTAAAATGATGCTCATAATTTAGCATCGTGAATTAACGATAAGCCCTTGCTCTCGAACCACTCCTCCAGAACTTCCCCCACCGCGCTTGTTGTACCGTAGCCCCAGAGAATATTCTGAAAGTTAAAGTTACCGAGAACAAAGCGGACAGGAGATATCGCGAAGTTACTCGGCTCCAAGAACTGAAAGTTCTCTTCCGGAGGCTTGTAAACGCATGTTACCGAGAAGTTTTCAAAGTCTACGGTCAAAATCTCTATGTTGTTGGAGCCAGTGAGTGCAACTGATTTCACGTCAATGTCCGATTTTACAAAAATGGCGCTACCATACTTCTCATGGGTCCTCTCAATAACCAACTTCGTGCTATTAATCCTTGATCGACGTTGCACAAGGCCCTTTTGGTCCTCCTGAACACAAAGGCCATCACATTTATATTTTACACAAACATCACAAATAAGATCTTCTTTGCTCGTCGACAGGCGCTCAATATTTAATGAGATACTAAGGGCCGGTCCTGAAAAGGACCTTTTTGTGTTGAGTGTAATCATTACCGCAAGAAATAATAAAAATAAATTAATTAATTTCAGTAATATTCAAAAATTAACTCACCCCTTGCATCAAAGTTCTTATTCTGTTGCTGCTGGGCTAGGTACTCATTATTTCTGGGCGCCAATTTTTGCGTAAGAGGCTCCGGATTGAGTTGTCTGATGACCCCACCAGTTTCACTCTGTTGCTGTACCTGAGCTTGAGGTTGCTGCTGTTGAACCTGTTGCTGTTGAGGTTGCTGTTGTTGCTGCTGCTGTGGCTGCTGTTGCGCTTGCTGTTGTGGTTGAGACTGCGGCTGTTGAATTACTTGAACCGTTTGCTGTTGAATTACCGGTTGCTGTGGTTGCTGGAAAATTGCAGATGTATTCTCCACAATGGCATTGTACGTGGGAAAAGTCTGAGATTGCAGTCCCTGACTCTGTTGATGTATTTGTGTTTTCAGAGCCACATTGGTTTGCCGCTGTGGTTGCGTTACAACAACTGACGTATGTTGTGCTGGTTGTTGATGCTGACTGTGCTGAGTGCCAGCATATTGGCCATCGTAAGGCGATTGCTGTGGTGTCATCACCAACTGCACCGGTTGCGTTTGTGGTGATGCATGAGACTGCTGCACATGCTGCACCGAATGCGTTGATTGCATTGCGTGCGTGGTTTGCGTCACATGCTGAGCCTGCTGCAGCACAGACGCATCGTAGTTCATGGTGCTCTGTATAATATTTGGCTGTTGATAAACTGGGGCTGCCTGTGTTTGCTGTTGCTCCAGAAACATCCCCTGGTGCTGCTGTTGTTGCTGCTGCTGTTGTTGTTGCTGCTGCTGGGATTCTGCTTGGACTGCCGGTACAAAGGGTTGAGTAGGTGCCGACTGTGTAGCCCAATTGAGCACAGAACTGGAACCAGCAGCTGATCCTGTCAATTGTACCGATTGTTGGGAATTGAATGGTGAATTAATGGCAGTGACTTGGGATTGTGGTGTGAAATGTTGCTGCTGCTGATGCACATAATTGTATGGATGCTGTATTATCTGTTGCTGTGACTGTGCTTGACTCATGTGATTTTGTGGCATGTTTGTCTGTAACTGTAGCTGATGGTGATGCATTTGCTGTTGCGGCACAATTTGCTGCTGTACACCACGTCCTCCTAGATGCACTTGTTGCTGTTGGAGGTGTTGTTGGGATTGTTGTTGAACTAAGCAAGAAGCAACAATGATGGGTGACAATTTGTGAGCACACAACACAGAAATGCATGGAAAACAAAATGTGGGCGCATTTGCAAATTTTGTGATCAAGCAATTAAAACACCTTTTCCATCATTACAGTAGAATCATATTAACTGTCAAATCCTTACCCATCACCATACAAAAGCTTCTTCTTTATTTTTTACATTTATGAATTATTTCGAAATTATTATGCCCAGCGCACAATAACTTTTGTTTGTAAACATATTTTCAAAATTTTCTATGAGAGGGAGCGAGATGACTAAGATCTAGATCTCACTCACTCTTATTGTAATGTCAAAGACATGTTTACTAAACAAAAGTTATTGTGCGTTGGGCATTAAACTTGATTATTACATATTTTGTGATGTTTGATGAAATGTAATAGATTATTACATAAAAGAAGTAAGACAAAAACACAATAAATGTTAAGCAAAGGTTGGTGGCTTGGATAAACCTGATAAACGATGCGGCTTTAAACTTGTATGATTTTAATTAATCCTTTTGGATGAGATTGTGATAAAAATGTTCTAAAGAATCTCATATTCACGAAAAATTAACATTCCTGATTCTGTCGTCAAAATTGAGTCCAGCTCGTCGTAGTGCCTTACATGCGGATAGCATTCCCCCTGCTGTTCGTAAGCTTTTCTTTAAGTTTAGCACTTAAAAAGATGATCAACCATCTTTAAGTTTTCCCCAGTAATCATCGTGTTTCAAAACCGTCAAATAGTCGCGATCGGTACCAATAAAAGGAAAAGTCGATTGTTCAAAAGCACATGAGATCAGTAGGGGAATTTTGTAATTTTTATGGCATTGTCACACGTGAGTTAGAAATCTGCCAATGTCAATCGAGCTTTTTCCTCATATATGAGTTCGAAATTGTAATTCAATCATGTGGTAAAGAAATTTCTTTACTTAATGATAAATATTATGCAAATTCAGTCCGCCTTGATTGATTTGCATTAAGAAATTCATTGTCATTTGATTTGGAAGAAATCTCTAATATATGACTTCTGACAATGTCAGATGGCAATGTCACGGTTATAGAATTCCCTTGTTTTGCACTTTTATACTCTACGGCATTTAGAGGATGGGTATCCTCTTCATCATGTGTCGAATATTACATGGAAAATCAGAAACAAGTGGGAATTGTTACACTACACTTGGACTTGAATCAGAACTTTTGTCATAATACACCGAGAAAAATTTGGATGGTATTTTCTACAAATCGTGTCTTTAAATTCTACTATCTCAAAAGATAGTAGAAAATACCATCCTCCATAGAAACTTTCCTTTAGAATCTACCATCTTGACATTTTAAAATTTACTATCCTATGGATAGTAAATTCTAACAGCCGGATGGTAAAATTTACTATCCTCATTTAGATTTTACCTTGACCTCTCTTAGATTCTAATATCCGGGAAGTAAATTTTACTGGCCGCATATTAGATGTTAAAATTTAACTGGAAGACAGTAAATTTTAACGGAGGATAGTAATTTGGATTGAAATTACCATCCAAGCCAGTAAAATTTGCCATCCTGCTGTTAGAATGTCATTTTGGAATATCGTGTGTGCCGATGCAACGGTTCCCGATATGCTTTGAATACATTATAGGAGTTCGTGGCGCAGCTGGAAGATGCTGGACTGTCATCACAAAGGTCGCGTGTTCAAATCTCGGCGCAGTCGTCAATTTTCACGCACCAAAATGGCTTGAAATACAGAGAATATCATCCAAGAAGGGCCCCAAGCCCTCAAACAATGGCCAAAAATCAATGAAAATAAGGAAAAATAAATTTTTCCGACATTTTTCATTCTAATATCCGGCTAGTAAAATTTACTATCCTGCCAGTAAAATTTACCATCCGGCTAGTAAAATCTAACATCCGGGGATATTAGAATTTACCATCCGGTTATTAGAATTTACTATCCATGCAATAGATTCTACAATTTTTGACAGTCCAATTTAATATCGCGTTTGCTGGGTGACTTTTTTACTATCCGGCCATTAGAATTTTGTATGGAGGATGGTAAATTTTACCATCCACATTTTTCTCGGTGTATTCACCATTTGACTGACACGAAAAGTGTCACCTAGGGCAGAAGTTGTGATCTAAGCCCAAGTGCAATGTAGTGATTCCCACTTGTACGTGATTTTCCCTGCAATATTCGAAACGTCACGACGTGGAGAATAAAATTATGAAGATCAAAAGAGGTTTCGTGTTTTCGTCCATCCCCTGTTACATTCCATCGGACCGAAAACATTCTGATTCTGATACATAAGAACATTCAGGTAAAAAAAACCAATCGAGAGAAAGGTTTCCTTTTTTCATTTGTACTGCTCGAACTCAAATAGAAAGCAGTTATATAATCGACTTTTTTTCAACTTGTCACTGTCCTGGGGCATAAACGGGGAGCTTAAAAAAAAACAATATCTAAAGACCCCCAATATCTTTTTCCCCCCACCCCCTCAAACACTATCAAAATCACGTTTCTGGTTTAGTTCGAAAACGGTTCCAATGATTTCTTTTATTTTTGAATACATTTCGGAGGCAATCCAAATGAATGTATGATCTAAAAAAAAATAACATATTGAATTTTTTAAGGAAAAAGTTTAATTACTTTGGAGAGCCTACTTTTCAATCGCGGTTTGGTTAAATTTGGATTTTTTAGAAAAGTCTTAAAATCGGTCATAGTCGGTTTCCAATTGACAAAACAATGTTTTCAACACAATGTTTTCCAACATTGTTTGTGTTGAATCCTTTTGACAAATTTTTAACAAAGGTTTAGTTATCCGCCGATCTATCTTAAGTGTCAAATTTGATTTCATAAATTTATTTCAGAGTAAAGTGAAGTCCCCCATATGCATATAAACTGGAAAATATTGGATTTTCCCATAGCCAAATTGCAATGGAAGAATCACATATACCATAAATTTATACAATCTTACCTCTAGCTCTATCTTTTCATATAATAACTGTTATCTTAAACATTATATTAGAAATTGTGTGAATGTAATATAAAAAAGCTTTAAAATTGCGCAAATACCCTAGAATTCTAAAAAAATACGAAATTATTAAAATAACATTGAGGTGTTGATGGTGACAGTAAGATTTGACGGTTAGTTTGATTCACTATATTACCACTTTATTATACAAAGATCAAGGGGCATAACTTGAAAGAAAATTAGTGGCATAATATTAAAATCATTATACTTTCTCGTAGAAATTTTCTCAAAAGAGTTGTGCCCCTAAAACTTGTAAATAAGCAATATTATTTCCAATTATTTACAAAGGAACATTTTTTTGGACATTTTTACAGGGTTTATATGATACTACTGACAATATGTAGAACTGGTGAAATAAAATGTGTATATAGTTCAAATATAAATTGATACATTGAATAGACAATTTTTTTTAAAATGTTTTTTGCTATATAATTTTAATTACTCTTAAAGAATTTTATTAATTAAGGATCTATATCGTGTTGAATCCTCCGATTAACAAACTTTTCTTACAGAGTAATTTAAAATATACTTTTTCGAATTTTAAATAAAAGGACCTTAATTTGACAATATACATCCTAAGAAATTGTCATTACAAAAAATACAATGATCAGGGAATAGATACAAGATTATTTATCAAAAAGAAAAAAAAATAAATAAAAAAACAAGATAATTCTTCATTATTTTAAAGATTTCTTTTCTTCAAATTATAAATTTACCGCATACTCCGAATAATAACATATTTTTCGAAATTGAATGGGTTAATGTTGCCCCAGTTACCCTTAAACCAAAAGATGGGATGGTGTGATAGATAAGATTGGATGTTAGATGCCCTATACGTGCGATACATTATTCAGATTAGTTTGTAACTTCGTCTTGTTAAAGTTTTCAAGTTGCCAATTTAGACATTACTCACGAGGAACATTAAAATGCATACGTTATGAGTTATTTGATGAGGAGGCATGCATATTATCAAAAGTAATTATAAAGCAACATTCAAAAACAACAAATAAATCACAAAAGAGATAACATTAAAACTTAAAATTGATCTTGAAAATAGTAAACATTTTCAGGTCTTTGCAATTAACCTACATTTTTATGACTTTTTGCAGATATGCAATTATTTTTCTTTTTTTTTTAATGAGATGCATTGCAATATTCTAAATAAGTTTTAAATATTTTTTTTACAAGTCTAATATGCTCATCGTTTTCTACGCCAAATTAAAGGATTTTTAGGAAAATCATCTGAGTTTACGTGAGAATAATAAATAATCATATTAATAAGCAATTGTCGTATCTTATGCCGTATGTGCAATTAATTATTTAATATTTTAAAAATTATATTCTTCTAATTTTTAATTAAGGCACACTTTATTTCGAAAATAAAGTTTCTATATCCCTTAAGTCTAACGCCTCTGGCACACCTTTTATCTCGGTAGAATTTCATGAAATCAAAATTCGCGTTCCTTTCTTTCTCAAAAGATTTGCATAAGTCTTTTGTCACTTTTTCGCACTCAAAATTAGACTGAACTAAATTTAATTTAGTGTGACGTTAAAAGGAAAAAGAAGAGTTCGAAAGAGTATAGGATAATACAGTAGACTCTCGCTAATTCGGCTCTTTTAAGATCGGGCTACTTTTTAATTGAGGCAGCAGTTACATTTGAAAAAAGTTTGTTGTCATTTTTCAAGTTTGGGTATTCTTGTTAAATGAAGCAAATATGTTCGAATTTTTCATGGTTTCTTTTAGTTATGATGTTATTTTGCATTATTACGAGCTTTTATGGAATTGAAGTTAAATATCGGTATGTAAACTTGACATAAGTAGGGTAAATGTCGTAATTCAAAAGCATTTTTAGACGCTTTAACTTTGACAGAAGATTCAACACATTAAGTTCATATTTTTTTCTGAAAAGAATTACATAAATTTGCTCCTTGACTCTTCTAGAATGTTACTGTTTAGTGAAAATTCTTTAGATATAATTTGAAAACTCCTTAAATACAAGAAAAATACGCGAGCGTAAAATGCTTCTATTGGAAACATATTAATCCAAATGGAGACAAGGGAAAGTTTCTAATTGGAGACAAACAGTGTAAGTGAAACCACGACGAAAGGCTTCCAAAACCTTGTTGAGTTGCTCTTTAGTGCAGGATTTGTTCTTATTCCTGGTTTTTTCTCTTTTCCCATCTAAAACAATAAGAAAATCTCTCCAAAAAAAAAATCATATTTCCGGGGTTTTCTATTGAAGCATTTGCAGATACTTCAGAAAACCCTTTTTGTTCATGAAATAAGTAATTATTTCATTTGAAAACTTCACGTACCATTAACAACAAAGATTAGCACTTAATTTAACTAAAATTAGCCAGATATATGACATAAATGTTAAATAAAACGAATAAACAACAATCACTTCATTGCGTTTTTCACTGAAAAACATAGTCGATCGATGAAAAATTCGATGGTGAAAAGGTACACTTTTAATTTTTCTGACAAATTAAAAAAATAAATTTGTGAATATGAATAGATTTTCGCTTTCTTTGGAGCAAAATTAACTAAATAATGAAACTGTAGTATAGAAAATATATAAATATAGTAATTTAGTACTGTATTTATCATGAAAACAGTGGCGTTTCCATTTGGAATAGCGAAAAATTTCCATTTGGAGCAGGTTTTGAATTAGCTTAATTTACCCTATGTAGATGAACAAAGTCGTTGCATTTCAAACATTTTACCGCCCGAATTTCTCTCTAATTCGGGTGACATTTGGGTCCCAAATGTCCCAATTTGAGAGATTCTACTGTAAACTTTTAAGGAAAAAAGGGATGTGAATTTTGATTTCATGAAATTTTTCTGATTTAAAAGGTGTGCCGCAGCCATTAAAAAACTATACTCATAATGTTAATATATTGCTTCCCTTGGTTCCTGATAAAAGCGACGAACCGGACATTTTTTTCAAATTAGCTCTGGCACAACTTTTAGATCAGGAAAATTTCATGTAATCGAAATTGACATTCCATTTTTTCTCAAACGTTTTGCATATCACTATCTTACTCTTTCGGACTCTTCTTCTTCCTTTAAACATCATAACAAATGCAATTTAGCTAAGTCGAATTTGGAGTGCGAAAGAATGAGATAGTCCTACGCAAAACGTGTGAGAAAGGGATGTGAATTTTGATTACATGAAATTTTCCTGACCTAAAAGCTGTGCCAGAGCCAAGCGCTAATTTATTCAAAATTAAATTTAAATATTTGGGGTTGTTCCAAAATTTAAAAAAGGTACTTTAACTTGGATCAAATTATGAACATTATTATGAAAAAAACGGGGGTGGGATTAATTTTTTTCCTCATAACTTTAACACTTTTTAGGTCTAAAAATATATAAACATTTTTTAAAGTTAATTATACACCTTTTTAAGGTTAAAATTAACATGAAAAAGGGTAACTTTAACCCCTAACACACCTAAAAAGAGTAATATTTACACCGATTTCGGATAAATAAAGCAGAGTAAAATTAACATTTCCGGAATGTTATTTTAACTTTTTCGGATTTCTCTCAGTGATATTTCAAAAATTATGCCAATAAATAATTTTAAAAAATTATCTAAAGTTGTGAATACAAGAAAATGAAAAAGCATGCATTTCAAGGAATTAATACAATAAAATGTAGATGATATTTGCATGAGATGATTTTTAAAAACAAATTTAGCTGAACAATCCTTCCCAGAAGATTCTCATGATCACTAAAGCCTCTGAAAAAAATGACTGATTTCCTTCGGGATTCTCTGGGGAGTTTTGCAGAGCATTTTTCAGCTTTGAAGCTAAACTAGAACTTCAAGAATTCTCTTGCGTGGCACTCGCGGGAAATTGGCCTCTAAATGGGGCCACGAACAAAATTACTGGAGTTCTTTGTGTATGAAGAGAATGTGTCTGGATGAAATTCTGGTAAGAAAAATCAACTTACCATAGGATGATCTTCCCTCTTGAAAGACATTTGGCCTGTATTTGTAGATGGCCTGAAGGAGTTCTGGAACATTATTCTGTCCCGAACTCGATTCCTGAACATTGTATTCATCCAGAATTTCTCTGCAATTGCACAAAAGGGAAGTTATTAATGGTTCTATTTGGGAGTTTTGGGCTGATTTCCTTACATGTGATCCGCATTGGTTTGCTCAAGGGCTCGCACGAGCTGCTGGACCCTATTGGCATCCTGCATGGCCAGGAGATTTCTCGCTTCCTCGGCCACGCGCGGATGGAACAGAAGAGATTTGTCCAGGAGCGATGTGACAAGAGCCGGATCAGTTATTGGTAATTCACTGAGTACTGCAAGACAGAGAAAAGTAAAGCAGGTCAAATGCGGATTTTCTTTGTCTCCCAGATATACTCACAGTCAGATAAATCGGTCAATCCGGCCAGTGTTGTAATGGGAACACTGGGAATATCCTTGTCTCCCATTTTCCCGACCGAAAACCTGAAAAAATCCATAAAATAAAATTGTTTTTTGCATCATAAACAGCCTCCTTCGATTTCCGGACTATGAAAACTCACTCTCAGGAATCCGACAATCTTCAGATTAAATCACTATTTTCCACCGTTTGACGTCCGATTGCTTGCATTTTACATTGGTTCTTTGATTTTCAGTCGTGTAACTCGCTTTTTTGGAACGGAGGAAGCCATGAAAAGAGAAAAAAGAAATGGCAAAAATTGGGTTCATATACTTTGATGCTGACACGAACAATAAATCTCAGGTGAAATCTCTCAAATTTCTCATAATCCCGCCAAAGCCCACTATCCGGATGTACATTAAATCCTTCCTCAGTTACCCCAGAAGGCTAATTCATCCCCAAATCATCCTAAAAGTGGTAAAATTCCGTGATATTGAGGTTTTTTTGACAAATATTTTGTTGTGGCCAGAAAATGACATTTGACCGAGAAAATTGCAATTGGATTTTTTCACACAAATCACCCATTTAAACCAAAATCTCCACCACCATGATCAAGAACATAACAAAAACCACCCATTTTACCGCAAGAACACCAAAAAATTACCTGATTTTTCACCAAATTTACGAAAAATTCAATTTTTTACGAGCAACAACAAAAAACTTTAAGAAATGGCCGCCGTACACAAAATTGCCAGATGCCATCAAGCTTGACGGCCATTGACGGGTTTTTTCTCCTGGAGTACTAGATTTGAAAAACCATTAAAATGCATTTAAATAGGAAATTTGAAATCAAATCCTAGGAACCACACTTCAACCGATTTTCAATTGGGAGAAGATTGTTTTATCTTTTTCCTGTAAATTTATCACGAAAAGAGGATGAAAAAATTCCATCAAGGATTTGTGGTCTCAAAAAAAGTACAGAAATGGCTGGGAGTACGGAAGACTACAAGATTTACCGATACATTGGTTAGTAAAGTCTCTATTTACGTTAAAATTTGGCTTGAAGATTCTTTACTGGGAGTTTTTCATATAATAAATTTAATTTAGTAAAGTCTCGAATTGCATTAAAAAAAACTAAACATTTATACATTAATAGTTTAAGAATATTTTACAAAACCAAACTTAACAAAATCATTTAGAGAACAATAGGATAAGCCATGATTATGCACATGAGCTACATAATGTAGGGGACGGTGGGGCTGTATTGAGCTACGAGCCTACATTGATAATATAATTTTTTACATAATCTCCAAAAGAAGCTGGACTTTACAATTATTGTTTTTAGTTCCACAATTGTTTTGCAGATCTAAATTTCATTACGTTAAGGCGTCTACACATTGGGAGCAATTTTCGTCAAAAATTGCGTTTTTGACAGAAATTTGACGTTTCCCCCTACAACGCTGCAGGGAATTTCCTTCAAAAAAGCAATTTTTGACAAAAATTGCTCCCAATGTGTAGAGGCAATTAAAGGCTATAGTTTCCTTTAGTTTAGAAATATAAGTTACAGGGGGTCCCAGGATTATGCATATTTTCGGGCCCGAAAAAATTGGGCGAAACGGCTTTACATGCACACAGAAATTTTGCATACCCCCAGGAAATTTCTTTAGAAGTTAAAAAACCGCAATAAAATATGCAAAATGTTATTGACGCCAATTTTTTGGGCTATTTTCAGCGCCAACTGTTCATAAAACGATTCAACTGTTTAAAAGAAATTCATCAAGAAACAGTATACTATTTGGACAGAGTTCTTGAATAAATGGTTAGAATATTTAAAATTTAAAAGAAATTAAAGTTTTATTCTGAAAAACAGGCATAGGGTAAAGTGATATAAGTTGGATATAGTGTTACAAGTTTGACATGGCTTTTTTTTCTTGATAAATACAGTACAAAATTTGTTTTTAAGCACAAGGAATCAAATTATAAAACTGAGCATTAAAAATATACAAGAAAAATGAAGTACTAAATTTATCAAGAAAAAGGCCCTGTCCAACTTGTACGACTTTACCCTAGTGTTTCCAAATTTCCCGCGTCGCGACATAGTATACATTCAGGCGTATTTCAAGAATAATTTCACAAATTGACCTCCAATGGTAGGCAGAATTGCATAATTGTATGTGCATAATTCCGTCAGGTGCATAATCCCGAAGTGCATAATGCCGGAACTGAGTGTAATAGAAAGCTAAGTCGACTTAGCGTGGTATTGAATGGAGCCGTCGATATGCATAATCCGGGGACCTCCAGTAAATAATATCGTATATCAATATAGTCCCACAACTCAAAATAGACCCACCTCCCCCTACAATTGCTGATCATTGAGAGCTAATTTGCTTAGGGGGAAGTGGGGCTATATTGAACTGTGGGGTTACATTGATATTCGAGTTTTTCTCATATTTCTAAAGGAAACTTTGCCTTTACGTAATATAATTTAGATAGACAAAACAATTGTGAATCCAAATAAAACAATTATAAAGATCAGCTGCCTTTAGAAATATGCGAAAAAATTGTATATCAATTTAGCCCCACAGCTCAATATAACCCCACTTCCCCCTATGTGAAATACCCCTAAATTTATGCAATTTTTAGGGCGGTAAATTCGAAATGCATTTATTTCGAAATATTTATATTTATTTCGAACTACAATTTATGAGTTGACTTCAAACAGAGCACCTTATAAAAAAATAATAAGCCGAGAACTATTAATGAATAGTCAGCTTCGAGAATTAACCGAAAAAATGGACTGAAAAGGTTTTGTATGATACAGCATTTTTGCAAGTCTTTCGAAAGAAATCTTGTGCGTATGCAAAACCTCTGGATATATTATGACGCTATTTCAGTGAAAGATTAAAAGAAAAATCTTTTACCTGAACATTTTTTAAGGCACAGAACTGTTCTCAAGTCTTTCTGCATAATCGACTTTTCTTTTTATTGGTTGTTGTCACGACTGTTTCCCCCAGTCCACGTCGTGTTCCAAAACCATAGAACACGTTATGTAATTTGAAATTTGTAACAGGATAACAGGAACCAAAATAAAAGAAAGTCAATTATGCAGAAGCATTTGAGAACAGTCGTATTAAAAAAATGTTTAGAAAAAAGAATTAGCCTGTCCATTTTTGATTGGAATAGCATACCATAGGGGGAAGTGGGGCACCTTTGAAGGTAGGGCACCTTTGAAATTGGGATTTTTCACCTATTTTTAAATAAAATTGAGCCTCATCGTGATATAATTTAGTTTCTCAATCTGTTTGTGCAGCTAAATTATATCACGATAAGGCTCAATTTTATTTAAAAATAGGTGAAAAATCCCAATTTCAAAGGTGTCCCACTTCCCCCCTACGACAATGGTCGACGCAACAGACGATATAGTCAAAACTTATGAGAAAAAATAATTTTTTACAAGATTAGAAAATTGAACTACATTTATGTAACTTGGAAATTATTATTTCAAAATCATTTAATTATATCTATTTACATAATTTTACAAAAAGACAATTTTCAAGACCTTAAATGTGTTTATTATAATTTGTTCATTTTTTCAAAAAAATTCAAATTAATGTTGGTCTACATTAAGTTACACAGAGAGAAATTTCGATTCGAGAAATGGTTTCTATAATTAATCCTATTGCGGATAAGAGCAGATTTATCTAAATTTAACTTATTTTTAGAAATTATAACTTCTAAAACTCAGATTTATCCTAAACAGGATTAAATTTGTAAATAAAGTTGATTAATTTTAGAAAAATATGGGATTGATTTTAAAAAATCTGAAGATAGAAAAATTTGAAGAGAGTTTTTAGAAACAATGAAGGGGTAGATAACTGTCCCGCTCACGATTTACTCAAATGCCGATCTGTCGATTTCTTCAAAAAATGATGCCGATTTGCCGATCTCTTGTTGATCTGCTGATCTTGTGTCAATCTGACGATTCCATGCCGATCTGCCGATTTCTGGCCAAACTGTGCCAATCTACAGATTTTTAGCTCCTTATCGACACTATTTTTCCGATCGTCGCTTACAGTACACTCTGTGAGAGCTACTTATTCACCCCTTTAAATAATTGATTTTATCTTCCCAAACGGTCAATACTAGAGATCTATTATTAATTTCATAAGTTCTGGATTGATTTTAGAAATTATGTAAGATTTATAGAAACCCTCTGTGTTGATTTTAGAATCAAAGTGCTTAATTTTGGAATTTATCAGATTGATTATAACAGTTTTTCAAAATCCATTCTTAGAAACATTCTGGGTTGACTTTATATATTGAACACTTATTTTTAGAAATGTTGTAGGAGCAATTTAAGATACTTAGGGGAAAGTACTCTCCCTTCGAAAGTTGACGCTTTCGATTAATATGAATTCCTTTTAGTTTTCCTAAGAGATTTATGGCCTCTACATACTACAGAAATTTATGTCCATATTTTAGAGTTTTTCCTACACAAGCGTAGGGAATTTGCTTCAATATGGACATAAATTTCTCTAGTGTGTAGAGGCCATTACACATAATTATTACATAACTATCAATAATTGGTAATAACATAACTAATATTTAATAGAAATGTGTAACTCTCTTAAGAAAAATAAAAGAAAATTCACATTATTCGAAGGTATGAACGTTCGAAGACAGAGTATTTCTCTGCAATTAGATTATTAATATAAGTTTTATTTATTTTTCTAAAATATTTTTATAATTTTTAATTAAAATCTTGGATTTCGTGTAATTTTCTAATTTATTTTATTTTAATTTTCACTTCTTTTTTTATAAATACAGAGAATCTATAGAAATGGTCGCATGAAAAGAGCAAGGACCATCACTCCCTTACACAATATCGTCTTCGAAACCATTGCAGAGCATTTTCATATTGATCCTTCAATTGTTCTAACTGGTTACCTGGATTCTGACCAAAATGTCAACCTTATGAGTAATTTCTTTGCAAAGCATGGGATTTTGGTAATTTATTTTACCTATAGTATATTTCCTCGAGCTCCTGAAGACTCAGGAAGATACAATTCCCTGATGGAATGGCAAGATGCTGAAAAAAGGAGTGAGAGAATCATTATGTCTTACAATGAGCCAAATAATCTTCATCCATCCTGTGTTATGATCTATCGTGTGAATAATGAAGAAGAAATCACCATTAGGAATCATGAGAATATCATTTATTCGAGATTTTTCAAACCCCTTGAAACTGGTGAGACATTGTTGACAAGATTTCTGGACGACTTTCACGGCTATCTGGAGTCTGATCCTCTGAAATCCGTTGAAAATGACATCAGATCCACTCAGGCTTCTTTAGGAAGTGCCAGAGGATCTCTGAATAAGAAATTTCTCAATATTGTGCATGATCTGAGAGCAATAGATGATGCTATTCAAAAGAGACCAATCTGCGAGATTGATGATGAGCTCTTCAATGGCTTTCTGATTGTAGACATTGTGATTGAAGAAACGTCGAATATGCCCAAGAAAGTGGCTGAAATTGAGGAAATTTTTCTGAAATGGTTAAAACAGATTAATACAATTCTCGTAAAATGTCATCAGATTTACAAAGATCCTCCTGGGGCGAGTCCTCTTGATGAACTGAAGCACTGGAGAAGTGTAATCATTGAGTACAGTTTTGTTGAAGATGAAATCAAGAAGAAGGAATTTGTAAATGTTGAAAAATGCCTCACATTGGCAAAATCCAGCCTTATAAAGGTAAAAAAATTGAAAAGATTGATAATTTAATAAAAGTTTTTACATAAATCTTTATTTATTATTATTTTTTTTTATTATTTTAGTAATTTAAAAAAATCAGTCAATAATTTCTGTGATTAGAATGTTTGAAAGTATTAAAAATTGCTGAAAATTTAATTTGGTTTTTTAGGAATGGAAGAAAACTAAAGAAAATTTGCATATTTCTCGCACTAAAGCAGATGATAAATATACCTTTCTCAATTCCATTGCAAAATTCTTCCATAATCTCGATGAGAAGTCTCCATGGGACATTCTGGATCAATTTAGAAGTCTCTTAATAGTGATCAAAAATGTCAATGATATGTCTCTATACTACGGAAAGCCCAAGAGTATTTGTGAATTTGTAAAAATTTTCATAAATCAATTGGTTTTGGCATGTCAAAATTACATTGAGGGTGAAGATGGATCTGTGTGGTCCCAGGACAAATCAAAAGTTTGCGAAAAGATCAGAGTCTCGAGACATTTACTCACAACTTTTGAAGAGAAGTACAATGAAATTGCTGATTGGGAATGTTCACTGCAGAGTATCTTCCATGAGAAGTCTTACATGATGAAGAAGATGCTACACATTGAAGAAATCCTTAATATCATGGAATCCTTTGCGGTTCTTGATCGAATAAGGATGTCTTCCATGGAAGGATATTCTAAGAAAATGAAGAGTAATTTTAAAGAAATGGTTAGTGCTACTCTTTCACCTTTTGACTGCAACAACAGAGACTTTGAAGAACAATATCAGAGGTTCTTGAAGGATACCAAAGAAGTCGAGATGCAAATTTCTCAAATGATGATAGAAAAGATCAAAGAATGTCCCACTTCAAGTTCAATGCTTCTGATTTTGAATCAATATAAAAAATTTAATTTAAAAGCTCTCTGTATCAGGCAACAATATGTCGAAGTCGTGAAGAAGCTCGAAGATGAAATTATGAACCTCTTTGATGTGTAAGGATTCAATGAAGATACCATAAATTAAAATGCATAAGTCTTTTTTTTTGAATATCTTTTAGTTATAACAAGGGGTATCATTCCAAAGAAAACTGTTCTTCTAAAAGAATTGCATGCTTAAGAAGTTTGTTAAGATCCGTTGAAGATCCGATAACAAACGTTCTTGACTACCATTCTGGGAAAATAGCAGGACCATTGATAGATTGTATGCTTCGATTCAAATATTTGAAAGACATCATTTTGATTGAGGAAAAGGATATCTACGAAAAGTGGAAATTGAAGATAACTGAAGAAGTCAATGCAGTCTTAAAGGATCCAGTCTTCATCAGAGATTCAACCGAATCCGAATACTCCGTCAATTTCAATGACAAAATTTACCAAGCAATTTGTGAGTCGGATAAAATGTTGAAAATGGGTTTCGAACTTCCAAAAATTTCAAAAATTCTTCTAAATTCGAAAACCAATCTCTTGACGAACAGAGATGCCCTTTTAGAATGCGTGAAGAAAGATAGGAAATTACGAAGGTAATATTTAGAATTATTTTTTAAATTTACATTAAATCTACTTCAAATTTCCAGATCAATTCCCTTGGTTTTCCTGGACATAATGACTCCTCATCTTAAAAAAATTGACCGAATGTTCATAGAGGGACAAACAGTTCTTTTCTGGATGTCCAATTACCTTCCAATTTTTATCGCTGATCTCAACAAAGTGCTAGACAATGTTGAACACCATGTCAAACAGATTAATGATCGTATACTCATCATTGAAGAAAATCTAAAGGACATATCGGAAATAACTCTAGCTGTGGTTCCAGAAGTTGCGCTAACAGTTGATGAGATCAGAAAAATGAATGTGGATCATTTGAACAATATGAAGAGCGTGATATCTTCAAAATCGAATTTGATCGAAAAGTTGGTAATCGATATGATCAAGAAATTTTGCGATTTAGTAGATTTTCCAGCACTCAATTCAAAGAATGAACCACAATTTCTCATAAAGACAGAAGCGAAAGATTATTCAAAAGATTATTCAAAAGATAGTGATACAACTATACGATTACCAATTGACAAGTATGACTGGATTGACTTTGCTGATCTTCCCAGGAAGGTCATATTGCCATCTGAAGAGGATGAAGCTCTGCTCCTGTACAAAGAATTTGATAAAATCATCTTCAATGTGAGATTCTTCCATAGATCTTGCATGGATGTCTTCAATTTTTTCTTTGATCAATTTTTAACGAGCCTCGTTAATGCTTTTCAAAGTACCCTTACCTTCCTCAGGAAATACTTCATCAAAAGATATGAAGAAAGCGAAACAATTCATCCAATTATTAAAGCTGATTTAATTATGAATTCCTATGAATTTTCCTTGCAACCAACAGTTAAAGAGATTGAAGCTGGAATTCATCAAATTCTCAATAATTTGATATTTTTCTTCAACAATATTGAACCTTGGGGCTTGATGGCAAAAACTAATGAACGGAAGAAGATGCGTCTCAATGAATGGGAAAGATTGTATCCAACAAATGTGTCCCCTTTTATTGCAGAACGTATTGATTTTGCACAGATTTTTGGGGATTTTTATTTGGATCTGGAGAAGGATGTACAAATATTGATCGAGGTAAGTGAATAACGTTTGGAAGTTTTTTTTCAGTTTAGTACTAAGACGGTGGTGGACGTACAAAATTTTGAATTTACTCAAAAGCTTGAATTTTATTTTTTTTTTAAATTTATAAATTTAGGACCTTAAAAATGACTATGAATATCTTTGGACCCTTAATAAGAAAGAGATCAACAATCAAATAATCCAATCAAAACCATCAACCATTGAAGTAGAAAAGATTCTTGATGAACTTTCAGAAGCCGTAGTTGATATTGAAACCCAGAAAACACGTACTTTTGATGCAATCCCTCTTACAATATCAATTGAAAAGGCAATGGATAGCATTTTGTATGAAATCTGGAATTGGAAGAAAGATCTCAATGAAGACATTCTTCGAGGCATCAAGAGGGAAGTTAACAATTTAGATAAGTCTATTCAGAAACATATAACTACTCTCAAAAGACCTCTTAAAGAAATCGATGATGTCCACAGGGTCTTTGAATGCCTGACAATTGTTAGGGAAACCGACATAGAGATAGTTAAACAAAGAGATATGGCATCAGAGATTCTCTATCTTCTAAAGTCCCATGGCTATATCGTTCCTGAGGGTGATTTTGATGCAATATACAAACTTGATCGAAGTCATAGCGAATTGATGATACTAGAAAAGGAGATGAGGAAGCAATTGTTGGAAATTTCAGATCGTATGGAAGCAGATTTGATGCAGAAAACCAAGGATTTTGAAGAGGAATGGGAAAGTTTTGAAGAAGAGTATCACAATTCAGGACCTCTTATACCAGGAATACCTGGAAAAGTTGCATCAGATCGACTTTTCCTGTTTTCAACTCGTTTTGATCAGATCTTCAAGCTCTACGAGACCATTCAGAGTGGTGAGAAGTTGTATGGATTTCCAGTGAGTGAAAATAAGAGTGTTATTGTGAGGAAAAAAGAACTTGAATCTCTCAAAAAACTATACAATCTCTACAATGATATTCAAAATCTGGATACCAAGTACCGTCAAACAAAGTGGTTTGAAGTCAATGTAGAGAAATTAATGGAGGAACTTAAAGAAATCCAGAGTAGATTCACAAGACTACCTTCTAGTCTCAAACAGTGGAAAGCCTATGAAGAGCTCAAAAGGAAACTAACAGAGATGAATGACATTTGTCCGTTGATAGATCTCTTGCGCAACGAAGCAATGAAGGATCATCATTGGAACAATCTCAGTAAATGTCTTAAGATCCCATTGGACATCAACAGTGATCAATTTACTCTTGGCACAATCTTAGAAGCTTCAATTCTTGAAGTCCGAGATGAAATTGAAGATATTGGCATAGCAGCTCTTAAAGAAAAAGAAATTGAGGAAAAATTACGTCAAATTGACGAAACTTGGACTAACATGAATTTCCCCGTTGCAGAATTTAAGGGTCGTGGAAATTTTTTGCTAAAAGGAACAGAAACTCAGGATCTTCTTGCACAACTAGATGACACCCTTTTGGTACTTAATTCATTGGCTGCCAATCGATACAATGAGGTCTTTATGAAACGAACCCGACTTTGGATAGAGAAGCTCACAAAAACCAGCAGTAATCTAGATATGTGGCTTCAGGTCCTTTACAAAAAAACAGTTCTTAAAATTTTCTTTAAGTTAACTCTTTATAAATTTTAGGTTCAAAATCTATGGCTCTATCTTGAAGCGGTATTTATGAGTGGCGATATATCCCGCCAACTTCCCGTTGAAGCAAAACTCTTTTCAAATGTTGATTTGAATTTCTCGAGAATTGTCTACAGAGCACTTGGAATTGATAAAGTTGTAGAATGTTGTACACATCCTGATTTACAAGCAGTCTTTCCCATAATTATGATAGATTTGGAACATTGTCTAAAATCACTGTCGAGTTACTTGGAGAAGAAGAGAAGGTTGTTTCCAAGGTTTTTCTTCATTTCTGATGCCATCTTAATTGAAATCCTTGGTGAATCTACGGATCCTAAAGCTATTCAGCCACATTTAATCAGTCTCTTTGATGGTATATCGAAAGTGAGTTTCAAAGAAGACACCCAAGATCAAATTGAAGCCATTCTGTCGACAAATGGAGAGAAGGTTCCCTTAATAAAACTTGTAGGGTGTGCTGATAGTGTTGAAATTTGGCTTGGAGAATTGCTCAAAGAAATGCAAAATACCATTAAGATTATTGCTGCAGATATGGCTAGAGCAGTTGTCGAGAAGAAATTCAACTTTGTGACGGAATTTGAAAAATATACCGGACAAATGGGAATAATAGGACTTCAAATCCTTTGGACAGAACGATCAGAGTTAGCCCTGAGGAAGAGTAAATATGATTCTTCCATTATGAAGCAAACTAATATATTTTTCCTAGAACTTCTAAATCAACTGATTGATCAAACTGCATCGGAACTTACACCATTGGACAGGATAAAGTATGAAGCTATGATTACTATTCATCTTCATCAAAGGGATATCTTTCAGACGCTTTATAGCATGAAGGTAACCAGTAGTCAGAATTTTGAATGGCAGAAACAACAGAGGTTCTACCTTATTGAAGAAACCGATGTCATTGCTATCAAGATCACAAATGTCAATTTCAACTATCAGAATGAATACCTTGGTGTTACTGATCGTTTGGTAATTACTCCTCTTACCGATCGTTGCTATATAACATTGGCTCAGGCTATTTCTTTGAATATGGGAGGAGCACCTGCTGGTCCAGCTGGAACTGGGAAGACAGAAACTACTAAGGATATGGGAAAGAGTCTTGGGAAGTATGTTGTAGTCTTCAATTGCTCAGATCAAATGGATTTTCGTGGATTGGGACAGATTTTCAAGGGACTTTCTGAATCAGGATCCTGGGGATGTTTCGATGAGTTCAACCGAATTGAATTGTCTGTCCTTTCTGTTGCGGCTCAACAAATAGGTATCCTGCTAAATGCACGAAAGGAAGGTAGACAAAAGTTCACTTTCAGTGATGGTGAATCCTTGAAATTGAACATGGAATTTGGTATATTTATTACAATGAATCCTGGATATGCTGGGCGTCAGGAGTTACCGGAAAACCTTAAAGTCATGTTCAGATCAGTTGCGATGATGGTGCCAGATCGACAGATCATTATACGGGTCAAACTTGCAAGTTGTGGCTTCAAAGAGAACATTATACTGGCTCGGAAGTTCTTCACTCTCTACAAATTATGTGAAAATCAATTATCCACTCAAATTCATTATGATTTTGGATTGAGAAATATCCTGTCAGTTCTTCGTACACTTGGTGTTCAAAAACGTTCTAACGTCAAGGAAAGTGAACAGGCTACTCTTATGAGAGTACTTACAGATATGAACCTATCTAAATTGATTGCCGAAGATAAACCCATATTTCTATCTCTCATCCATGATCTCTTTCCAAATGTAAAGCTGTACAAATCTCAGTACAGTGATCTTCAGAGTTCAATAAAGGAATACACTAAGCGTGAGAACTTGATAAATGCTCCGGATTGGAATCTCAAAGTGCAGCAACTCTATGAGACTTGCTTGGTCAGGCATGGCATAATGGTGATGGGAGAAACATTTACCGGCAAAACTACAGCTATGAAAGCTTTGCTTGAACATTTCGGAAACATTGGACAGAAGTATCAGACCATGAGGATGAATCCAAAATCCATAACATCAGCTCAAATGTTTGGAAGACTCGATGTAGCAACGAATGAATGGACTGACGGTATCTTTTCAATACTCTTTCGTAAGATCAGCAAAGTTAAAGACAATGAATATTTCTGGCTTATTCTGGATGGACCAGTGGATACCATTTGGATTGAAAATCTCAATTCAGTTCTCGATGACAACAAGACCCTTACTCTTGCAAATGGTGATAGGATTGTCATGTCGCCCAATTCAAAGTTAATTTTTGAAGCTGACAATGTTGACAATGCCTCACCAGCCACAGTATCACGACTTGGAATGGTCTACCTCAGTTCGTCAGTTCTTAAGTGGTCCGACATCCTAAAGAGTTGGGAAGTAAAGACTAAGAAACACATTGCTAAACCGGCTAAGAAATGCTTTGATGAAAGTTTCAAAGAACTCTTGGAGTTTGTTACTACAAAGTTATCTCCGAAAATGAAGATTACTGAAAATGCTTATGCTAGACAATGCACAGATATTCTGAATTGCTTGATCAAGTCTCAATCTGGTATCCTAGAAGAGGATGTTGTCCAGAAGCTTGCTCTATACTCAATGATTTGGTCCTTGGGAGCATTACTAGATACAAATGATAGAAAGAAATTGCAGAAGTATATTCAAAATCATCCAGCAAGTCTACCATGGCCAAAAGTCTCTGACGACCAGTCGATTTTTGATTTCTTCATTAATGACATAGGAGAGTGGGAGCACTGGAAAACCAATATTGCAGATTATGTTCAACCAATTGGAGAATCTCTGAGATTTTCCCAAATAATCATTCCTAATGTAGAAAGTATTCAGATGACTTATCTACTAAAACTTCTTTGGAAGGAGAAGAAGTCGGTTTTGTTGATTGGAGAGCAAGGGACTGGAAAAACCATTACAATACAGCAACTGATGAGAACGTTCAATCCTGAGGAATACACAACGAAAACTTTGAACTTCTCTTCCCTAACTACGCCAGATATGTTTCAAAGGACTATTGAGGGCAATGTGGACAAGAGAACTGGAACCACATATGGTCCACCTGGACACAAGAAACTAACTCTCTTCATTGATGATCTGAACATGCCGATGATCAACGAATGGGGTGATCAAACTACAAATGAAATTGTTCGTCAACTTATGGAGTTTGATGGATTTTATTCGTTGACAAGACTTGGGGAGTTCAATAAAATACACGATCTTCAATTCTTAGCTGCAATGATTAATCCCGGTGGCGGACAAAATGATATACCAAATCGTCTGAAGAGACAGTTTACGATTTTCACATGTGCATTACCGAGTGAAAATTCCATCGATAGGATATTTACTGAAATAGCTAAGGGGTACTTCCATCCTAGTCGATTTACAAGTGAAATCGTAGACTTTTACCCGACTTTGGTCAAAATGACGAGAAAACTATGGCAGATTACCAAGGACAACCTACTACCGTCTCCCGCCAAATTCCACTATGTTTTCAATCTTAGGGATATTTCTCGTATTT
Organism: Phlebotomus papatasi; assembly: GCF_024763615.1. NCBI lineage: Eukaryota > Metazoa > Arthropoda > Insecta > Diptera > Psychodidae > Phlebotomus > Phlebotomus papatasi. The sequence continues at coordinate 65,906,471 of NC_077224.1, forward strand.
GGCAAGGAATCCTTCAAATTGAACCAGCTGAATGTCAGACAATTGAGAATTTGCTAAGACTCTGGCTCCATGAAACACGAAGAGTAATGGCAGATCGGTGTATTGTTATTGAGGATCAACAATGGTTTGTTAATGTTCAAAAAGATCTTTGTGGAGAATTTGTGAAAACTTTATCTGAAGAAGCCTTGGATGATGATATCTATTTCGTAAATTTTCTGAGAGACATCCCTGAAGTCGACGAAGCTGATAGCGAGAACATAGATAACGAAGCCTTACTGGAAGTACCTAAGGTCTACGAAGAAGTGAAGAACACTGATAATTGTGTCAAGAAAATAGAAATGTTTATGGGACAATTCAATGAAAGCGTTCGTGGAGGAAAGCTGAATTTGGTTCTGTTTCAAGATGCTCTAAAACATTTAGTTATCATTTCGAGGATCCTCAACATGGAAAGGTAAACTTCTGATTATCTTTAAAAGACAACATAGGAATTTTTATAGAATTAATGTAAATTTTCAGGGGTAATGCTTTGCTTGTTGGCATTGGTGGTTTCGGTAAGAGAAGTCTTACCAAACTAGCTACATTCATTGCGGGATATGAGTTCTATAGCATAACTCTTACAACTGGATATAATACCACAAATCTCCTTGAAGACATAAAGACAGCCTACAAGAGGGCCGGGCTAGGCAATGGTGTCACGTTTCTCTTTACAGATGCTGATGCTGTGGATGAAACTTTTCTGGACTATTTGAACAATCTTCTGACTTCTGGTGAAATTCCCAATCTTTTCTCCAAGGAAGAGTATTCAGATATAGCTAATGAACTGTCAACGGCGTTGATGAAGACAGGTGATCCCAAAGCGGTCTACACTCTTGAGAAATTGATTCAGATCTTTATGTCTTCCGCTAAGAAAAATTTTCATTTAGTCCTTTGCTTTTCACCTGTTGGAACCAACCTAAGGGCATGGACAATAAAATTTCCAGGCTTATTGTCGGGATGCACCATTGATTGGTTTCAAGATTGGCCAGAAAGTGCAAGACTAGCAGTAGCTCAGCATATTTTGAAAGACTTTGATATAATCTGTGATGCCAAAGCTAAGGAAAATCTTATAAAATCTATTACTGATATTCATGGGATTGTTCAAGGAGTTGCAGATGAGTATTTTGAGAGATTCCGACGAAAGGTATACATTATCCCTAAGAAATTTCTAAATTTCCTGGAAAACTACAAGGAACAGTATGTAAAGAAGAAACTTCAGATTGAGACAATGTCCAACAGGATGAAAGGTGGAATTCAGAAACTCCTTGACGCAGCAGATGCAATTAAAATTCTTAAAGTTGAACTCCTAGACAAGGAGAAAGATATCGATCAAGCTACAGCACAAGCAGATAAAGCCCTAAAACTCGTTGAGGAGTCTACAAAAGTGGCAGAAGAAGCTCGTAATAAAGTAATGGTGATCAAAACTGAAGCTGAAGTCTTGGTGGATGAAATTGAGAAAGATAAGGAAGTTGCTGAAAAGAAACTTGAAGATGCTCGACCAGCACTAGAAGAAGCTGCCCAAGCCTTATTGACTATAAAATCAACTGATATCTCAACTGTTCGCAAACTAGCTAAACCTCCTCATTTAGTTACCCTTATCATGGATGCCGTTCTCATATATTTCAATGAAAAAATTGAAAAAGTCTCTCTTGATAAGGAGAAGAAGTTTCTGAATGCTTCGTACAAGACTTCCTTAAAAATCATGGCTAGTACAAAATTCCTTCCGAGACTTTTGAACTTCAATAAAGATCGGATCAATGGTGAAACAATGGATCTCCTTGTACCGTATCTAAGATATAAGAGTTATAATTTTGCTGCGGCAAATTTAGCTTGCGGAAATGTGGCTGGTTTGTTGTCATGGACAATTGCTATGACTAAGTACTATGCCGTTAATCGGGAAGTACTTCCTCTAAAAGCTGCATTAGTTATTCAGGAAGCTAAATATCGAACAGCTTTGAAAGAGTTGGAAAAAGCTGAAACTATGCTTAAAGAAACAGAAAATGAGCTGGCTGTTATACAAAAAGAACTCAACGAAACTATGGCAAGGAAGGAAGTTGTTATGGCAGAAGCTACAGAGTGCAAGAATAAATTGGATGCAGCATCCCAATTGATATCAGGTACTGTGAATCTTTCTTAAGTATGCCAATAGAATAACTGACGAAGAATAAGTTTAATGCAATAGGGAGATGACTTGCTTCCAGGTGCGTCAGGAATGCTGATCTTTTCAGAAACCAAACAACAATGTTTTTTTGCCAAAGCTTTCGACGCGACTGAAGAAGGCACACTGTCGCGTCGAAAGCTTTGGCGAAAAAACATTGTTGTTTGGTCTCTGATAGGATCTGCATTCTTGACGCACCCGGAAAAAGGTCATCTCCCTATTGCATTACACTTCCCTGTTGGTATATTTACGTATTTTTGTTTTTGCCTTAACTTTAGGTCTTGGAGAGGAAAAAGTTCGCTGGAGTGAACGAATTGAACAATTTAAAGATGAAATTCAGATGTTAGTCGGTGATATCTTCTACATTTGTGGCTTCTTATCATATGCCGGAGCTTTCAATGAAGAATTCCGTAGCTTGGTGTTGAATACGCTAAAGAAGAAACTTGAAGAATATCAAGTTCCACATCAGGAATCCTTCAATTTGGTCAACTACTCAGTTGATCGAAGTGTTGTAAGTGAATGGATGCTCTTTGGTCTTCCTGATGATGACTTTTCAATCCAAAATGGCATCTTAGTGACTCAATCGGATAAGTATCCACTTTTGATTGATCCTCAATCTCAAGGAGTATCCTGGATTGAACAGATGGAGAGTAAAAATGGACTGATTATTCTGCAGCAGAATATGAGAAACTTCCAAATGAAGATGGAAAATGCCATTGAAAACGGGCATGTTGTATTACTGAAAGATGTTGATGAAAAAATTGATCCGTGCCTGACGAATGTCCTGGATAAAAATCTCGTAAAGAGTGGTACAACACTTAAAGTTGTCATTGTGGACAAGGAAGTGACTTGGAATGAGAATTTTAGGCTGTACATCACAACTAAGATGGAAAATCCATTCTATAGCCCAGAAATTTCCTCCATAACAACTATTGTTGATTTTACAGTAACAATAAGTGGACTTGAGAACCAACTTCTTGGACGTGTGATTCGTTACGAGAAGGCTGAATTGGAACAAGAACGGGTGAAATTAATTGAAGATATTACGAAGAATGTGAGAATTATGGAGGAGTTAGAGAAGAATCTACTTGAGAAACTATCTTCAATTGAGGGGAGTATATTGGATGATTTAACTCTTCTTGAGATGTTGAATAACAGCAAAGCAACTTCAATTGATATCAAAAAGAAGTTGATCAGTGCGGGGAAGACCGAAGTGAAGATTAACAGTGTAAGAGAAGAGTATCGATCAATTGCCACGAGAGGAAGTATTTTGTACTTCCTTATTTCAACTCTACCGGAAATCAATCATATGTACCGAACATCTTTGGCTCAATTCCTCGTTATAATTGATAAATCCTTAGTACAAGCAAAACCATCGACAAATTTAACAACGAGACTCTTGTCTATCATCAACAAGATGACCATAAACATCTTCAGATATCAAAGTAGGGGTCTATACGAGAAGCATAGATATACTTTTGCTCTTCTTATGGCCTTAAAAATTGATCTTCAATCGGGGAAGGTAGATCCTTTGGAATTTGGATATTTCTTGAAAGGTGGTTCTGCTATTGATCCATCAAGCGTACCAAAAAATCCTTTTAAGTGGCTCCAAGATAACGTTTGGCTCAGTACTATTGAACTGGCTACGTTGGAAAAATTCTCAACAATACTTGATGACATGGTGGCTAGAGAAAATGCCTGGAAGGGTTGGTATTCAAAGGCTAATCCAGAAAAAGCTGTCATTCCTTTTAAATTGAGCAATGGAGAGAATCTCAATAATTTCCATAAGCTTCTATTGATCAAGGCTTTCTGTCCTGATCGCGTTCTCAGTCAAAGTCAGAAATATATTAATGAATCATTGGGCAGTGATTTTCTACAACCGATCCTAATTAGCTTCAATGAGCTTTGTGAAGAAAGTTCGGCTGTAACACCTCTTATTTGTCTCCTATCAATGGGATCTGATCCAACAGCTGACATTACTGAACTGGCAAGGAAACATGAAGTAACTTTGTATAGTGTTTCAATGGGTCAGGGTCAAGAGATTTTAGCCAGAAAGCTCTACGAGAATGTGATGTCAGAGGAAGGTGGATGGTTACTTATTCAAAATTCGCATTTGGCGTTGGATTACATGAATGAACTCTTTCTGGAATTGACTGAGAAAGAGAAACACCAAAATTATCCAGATAATACGAGAATATGGATAACATCTGCTGAAGATGAGAAATACCCGATTAATTTACTTCAGATATCCATTAAGTATTCCAATGATCCCCCTTCTGGACTTAAAGCAGGACTGAAGATGACCTATGGAAACTTAACTCAAGACATGTTGGACTTTTCGAATTCGAAATACTACATTCCCCTTATTTATGCCATATCTTTCATGTATACCGTTGTACAGGTGCATATACATAGGGTAAGTGTGCCAAATTCCGGCCAGCTGGCAATTCCGGCCACCATTTCTGTTCCTCAAATTTCCATGAATTTTTAGTTATTAATCCAGAGATTATACAATGCAAAAGAATAACAAAAGAATGTAGCTTCGACAAACGAGATGACGTGAAAAAGATATTGGAAGAATTCCCGAAGGGCAAGGAACTATGAGAATGAAGGTGGCCGAAATAGGGCACCAAAGCTATGTCTATATTTTTATTCATTTTAAAATGTATTAAGAATGATTTTAAAGTAAATAAAGACGATAAACTGTCTACAAGGTTCTAAGCGACATTCCTTAAATAGAAGGAATGAAAAAAATAATTTCTTTTAAAGATATTACATTTCAAACTTGAGACTTTGGCGCTTGCATGCAACTATGCCAAAATTTGGCACACTTACCCTAGTCCTAAAATTAAAAAAAAAACGGTTTTGATAATTTTCTTTTTTTCAAAAATCAGGAACGAAGAAAATACGGCCCTATTGGATGGAATATCCCCTATGAATTTAATTCAGCTGACTGGCTATCGAGTTGTATGTTTGTTCAGAATCATCTTCAGGAAGTGGAATCAAGAGTCAGTTCACTAAATTGGTCTGCAATTCGATACATGCTGAGTCAGGTTCATTTCGGTGGAAGAGTTACAGACAACATGGATAAGAGACTCCTAACGGCCTTCACGCAAATGTGGTTTGAAAATTCCATCATCCAGGATGACTTTCAACTTCGTCCTGGATATCCTGTGATTAAATTAAAAACCAAAGAAGACTATTTGGATTATTTTGAGAAAATGGATGAGGCAGATGGACCAGAAATATGTGGACTTCATCGAAATATAGAAATTAATTACAATGTTATGGTTGTTGAAAATATTCTCAATACAGCCCTTGCTGTTCAACCAAAAGGTGCTGGTGGAGCTACCAGAGATGGAGAGTCCAGAGAGTCCCAAGTGACACGTCAAACAAAGGAATTACTCCAAAAACTTCCTGCCCAATTTGATATGCATGAGGTTGAATTGAGACTCGTGGAAATGGATATACTGAATCCAATGGCAATATTCCTCAGACAAGAAATTAACTCCATGCAGTACCTTTTGGGAGTTATTGGGAAGAATCTGAAGGATTTACTTTTGGCAATTGATGGGATGATCGTTATGAGTGCTGCCCTGCAAGATACCATGGACACATTGTATGATGGAAAGATTCCCAAGGCGTGGGAGAAATGTAGTTGGCCGACAACTGAGAGACTCGGGTTCTGGTTTGGGGACTTACTCAAGAGAAATGAGTTTCTTCGCTCTTGGTGCTTCAATGTGAGTATTCTCAGTGTTTCTCAACATTTAAGGGATAATTAATTGATTATATTTAACTCTCTGAACATGGAAACAAATTTAATATGGCCATTTTAATAACAGCCTACATCCTTTTTATTTTAATTGTCAATTTAAAATAAAATTTGATGATAAACGTTTAAGGATAGAAACATTAGATTTTTGGAAGATTTTTAGAATACTCGAAACCAATAATGTATTTTTGTTTGAAGAATTTTTTAAATCAATTGTAGGTCGCACAAGAGTATCTCCCCGTAATGTAGAATCTGAATATGTGCACTTAATTTTTTTTTGTTCAAAACCATTTGGGGGAAACTAGGGCATTGCCGAACAATTGCGATTTTTCAGTTAGATATTAGATTTTAAAGGACAAAAGCTGTATGAATTCATAGATACTATAGGGATCCTTGTCCTGTGAAGAAATTGTCGACATAGTCCAATTGATGTAGAATTAAAAATCTATGTTCGATACTACCACACTATCCCATGATCGGTAGTACCCCAGTTTATTCGAGATTTATTATATTTTATCACAAATACAAGATCTTTTCATCGTGCGGGATTCGAAACTTAGAATTTCGAGAGTCGAGATAGGGATCTTTCTGCCAAAGTGCTGACGTTTCAACCACTGGACCACAAGATCCCCAGTTTCGTTAGTAAAAAATATAAAATTTATCAGAAACGATATCTGAGACGTTAAGATAATTCATAAATCCTCAATTTTCAACTAAAAGTACGGTCTGGTAGAGTATAGTGGCTGGATTAAGGCGGATTAAGAATTGAATTGAATTGAATTGAATTTATTTCATCTCATTCTTGACCTTCCCATCTCCCTATGCGTCCACCGCGGTCTTAGCGTTGATTCCAACCACCAGGACTAAACGGTGGAAATGTCCTTTCTCTGGTTGTATGTTTCGGTTTTACAATATGTTTTACATTTTATTGGGGATCTTTCGGTCTCTTTCAATTTTTATTCGTTACTGTTTCAGTGATTCGATGTTCCATTCATCAGGTCTATAAAACGTTTTTGAACAATTTTGGTTCTATTTAAAAAAAAAGGATTTTCAGATGAAGGGGACATTGTATTCCTAAAACGTTAGAAAATCAAATTAATTTAATAAATAATAATAACAATAATGGTGCCACAACGTTCCTTACAGGAACAAGGCCTTCCCACAAGGGGAGTTCGGGACATCCATTATTATTTTTTTCTTATACAGGGATGGGGTTGTCAGTCCCATGTCCCGTGGAATCAAGTGCAGTGAAGCTCACTGGATGCAATTCGAACCTCTTAACGCCAGAAAAATTCCTGGTGACCTAGAGGGAAGTCGAACCCGGGACACTTGCATCATAGAACGAGGGCTCTACCACTTGACCCATTGAGTGCCCTTAATCAAATTAAAAGAAACGAAAAGAGGTCTTTACAATCTTTAATAAGTCCTTAATTTAAATATCAACAATTATTTATTACTATTTTTACATGCAGAAACTGCATTATTTAACATATATGGAAATTAATTACTGACCATTTTTAGCAATCTGCAGACAAATATGCTGAAACCTTTTTTTTTATATTCTGATATAAAAGAGGTTCCAGATTGATTTTTCTCTACCTTGAGCCTCGCTAATAAAAACCTAAATGCTACTTTAGAAATTTTAAATTTTAGTAAGTTTAGAAATGCTAATAGTAAATTTCTAATGCCTAAAATTAGTGGAATATAATTGGAAACAGAAATTTGAGAAATTAAATTAAAAATGCAAAATTTTAAAATAATTTTCTGAGTTTTAGAAATAATGCTTAAAGTCAAAACATAAAAAAAGTGTCTCAAACGTGCCAGTTCTCTCCTAATAGCAAATTTTTAGCGTCACTATAGAACATATTTTTCAAACAATTTAAGCGATATTTATTTTTTAAAGTTTTTTTTTCTATTTTTTTACGAATTTTATTTAATTCCAACCTACCCTTCACTTTTTATAAATTTACTATTTAATGAAATTTTATGCTTTCCTTTAATTCAGTCCCATTCAATCGTTATATTTGTATAATAGGGAAGGAAAAGTAAGCCTGATAGTACCCAAGTAGCTAAAACTGATCTTCACAACGAAAATTTTTATCAAGTCAGCCATAAATTTACTCGGTTTTGGTCATAATTTAAGGGCCTTTAAAGTCATGACTAAAAGCGGGATATCGGAAAAAAGAACTAAGATGTCTGACTTTCTAATCAAGTTCTTTTTCGAATATCGATTTTAGCCAAATTTGCAATAATGTACAAATTGCACTTAGTAAATCGAATACGTCTGCCAATTTTGTCAAGAATCGCATACACTCTGGCTTCGAACACTTCGTATTTTTCTTTTATTCCTTTAATGAATCTGATCTATTTTTTTTCAGAAAATGTGTGACTAGCTATTAAATATATTGCCACTAGGTCACATTTATTAAAATAATATGGGAAAAATATGAAGTGTTCAAAGCCAGAGGATTTGCGAAGCTGAAAGCCTTTCCATACTAACATGTATCCTGTAAAAATAGAAAATAGAAAAACCGAAGTAGAAAAGTATATGTACTAAAACCACTTTCTCATCGTATTAAGATGAAATTTTGGTACTTTATTGCACAAAAAAAATCTTTGATTTTTTTAAATTTAAAATTCTGCTGCTAACGAGCATTAAAGACGTTTAAATTACGTTTTCATGACTGTCGCCTGTAATTATGCAGTGCCACTTGGAATTACTTACGTGTTTTGCGAGATTACGTTGTGAGAAATATTTTAAAATAAACAATTATGAAATTTAACAAAGTTTATCTAAGGTAAAGTACCCTCGCTCGACCGGGTTCCTCGACTCGACCGGTGGGTCAATTTTTGAATGTTTGATGTCAATTTTGTCAATTTCTATGAATTTGTCACTGGATCGTATTATTCATGGAATTATTAACCTAATTATGTTAAATCATACGCAAAATATTATAACAAATATAAATAAATTGAATAAGTAAATCTACCGGTTGAGACGAGGAACAGGTCGAGCAAGGGCACTTTAGCTTACACCACTTCTATTTGTATTTATAGCTTATGGCTTTGTGAACGCTGTAATAACAAACGCGAATTAGGTGAAGTATGTATCGACTTTGAAGGTCGGATGCTCCTCCAAAATGAGTTTTGGAAAATTGTTCGCTATCTCTAACTACGAAATTTTGCAAAATGCGAATGGAACAGATTTATGCCCTAGACACACTTACGACTTAAACCGAGAGACGACTTAGTAGAAAATTATGGAAATGTAATTTAATCATTATTTCGAATATAATTACACTAAGCCGTCTGTCGACTAATCCTCAGGTCTTCGAGGCCCTTAGCCTCTTAAGCCCATTTGACGATCCGACCTTCAGTGTCGATACATGCTTTACTTAACTTAAGACTTATGGCTTCTACACACTAGAGTAATTTATGTCCATATTGAAGCAAATTGTCTACGCTTGTGTAGGAAAAACTCTTCAATATGGACATAAATTTCTCTAGTGTGTAGAGGCTATTATACACTAGAGAACTTTATGTCCATATTGAAGCAAATTGCCTGCGCTTGTGTAGTAAAAAGACTGTCAAATATATGGACATAAATTTCTCTAGTGTATAGAGGCCCTTCTACATTGTCTTTATTTAGAATTGTTTGTTTTTCTTATAGGGACGACCTAACCTTTTTTGGTTTGCTGGCTTATTCAATCCCAATGGCTTCCTAACAGCTATTCGTCAAGAAGGTGTCAAACGTCACAATGATTGGCCCCTGGACAGTGTTATTTTGGATAATAGTGTGCTCAACATGTTTGCCAGTGATTGCAAGAAAGCTGTTAAGGAGGGAGTCCTAGTTCATGGTTTAGTACTCGAAGGAGCTGGTTGGGATCGTAAAAATTCGGCTTTGTGTGACCCTCAGTCAAAATTGATTTATACCCAAATGCCAGTTTTTCACATTTTTGCAATATCTGGCAAAGTACCAAGGGATTATGACTACTATGAGTGTCCAGTTTATAGGACAAGTAGGAGGCAGCATTGTATTACGACATTGAGATTGAGGACTGTGAAGAAGGCAAAGGAGAAGGATACCAATTGGATTCTTAGAGGAACTGCCCTGATCACCAAGTCAAATTGATATGTATGTGTGTGTGTGTTCATGTGAAGAGATGGTGGGGGAATTGTGTAAATATTTACAGGAAAAAATAGCAACTGCCGGCGACAATAAATCATTGAAAAGTTGTGAATTGGGCGGAGTCTGTGAGAAGAGTACAGGGTGGCCACTGAGTGTGTGCGATGGCAGAAAGTGGGGTGCGCCTCGGTCCCAAAATGGCAAACCTCATTTTGTGATATTGTGGACTCGTTCTAGCGCTGCGACATGGCGCACAATACTGAGCAAAGAGTGGACCATTTGAGCGGTGGTGAGAATTTTCTCAAAAGAAGTGAATTGTGTGAGGAGGAGGATGTGATGGCATCTGCTGGAGCGTAAGCGGGATGGAAGGCAAACGCCCCGAAAAAGCGACGGAGAAATTTTCGCAAAACGGGCAGGATATATCGAAATGTCAGTTGTCAGGATGGGTGTTATGTGTGTGAGAGTGTTGGTGGAAAAATGTTCTATTTATCCAGTATTTATTCACATATACATCAGCGATCTGGGTTGAGATTGTTGTCGATGAGCAACGCATCGATGATGATTTCAAAACTACCTTTGAGCGTTTTGTAAATTGTGCCATTTCTTTGCTGGCGTCCTGATGGCTTTTTTGCGCCACGATATAAATTCGTCATTTCGTTCACTTACACCGCCAACAGTGTGCTCAATGTGCTTTGCAGACTTGATCTGAGCAGTGACTGTGCAATTTTTTTGTTTTATTTAAACTTGTGACCACCTTGTGACCATATTGTGACTTTTTTTTTACCAAAAGCAAAAAATTAATTAAAAACCCAATTTTTTGCTTTTGAAAAACAGTGAACATGATTCAAGGATTTTGCCGCAATCATTACTACATATCTGATCTGTGAAAAAGGTAATAATCCCAATGGACATGATTCAGTTACAATTTTCCGTCGGGAAGACCACATAAAAACGAAAAAAAGACCACTCGAGTTGCTCTTCTCATTTGCATCCTTTGTGTTATTTACAAAAGTGGAAATGTACCACTAAAGTGTTCTTTCTGCTGGAAAAGTCTTTGAGTGACAAATAGCCCATGGCATTTTTCTCAAGTGCACATACTCTCATCTTTCCACAACTGGCTTTTCCGGGGATTTTGAGGACGTAGCCAGACGTGATTTTTGCCCAGAAAAATCTCCACAATCGGTATTGTACCCTTGCTTTTGGAGTAATTAGACATTTCTTAAAGGGATGTTTTCGTCATTATTTTTCCAAGTGATGAATTGGGGATAATAAGTGATGTAGGATAAATAAAACACATGAATTTGGAATTGTTCTTTAACACTGTTTTACACAAAAAAAAATAACAGAAGCTTTAAAACTTAGAACCTTCCAATTTGTGCAATTTCTAAGACAGACAAATAGTTTTTTTTTTAACTTAGAATAAGGATAGGATTGAATTACTGTTTAACTTAAAACGCCAAAATGATTTAATACGTTATTTTTCGAAAAAAAGAGTTTTACTTTTATTTCTTTATTGGACATATTTTTGTAAATTTTTGTTAAAAGTTAGTAATTTTGAATGCAAAAGAAATAGGATTTTGAAATGCCAAGAATTCCAAAAACTTTTTTGATTTGATTGCTAAAGCTCTTTTGAACCGGTTTTCAATAGTGGACTAGTTTAAGCTAGCATTTTAAAATTTAAGAAAAAAAAACTGAAAATAGATTTTTGACTTTAATTCGTTCAGAAAAGTTTTATTATTATAAAATAGATTTTCGTTTGATAATTCTGTTTAATATTAAACCACAAGAAACATGAAACAGCCCTCTTATAAATGAAAAATAATGAAAATGAAAATACAACAACATGTGAGAAAAGGAATATTGCTCTAAAATATTTCGTATTCTCTCGAAAAACAAGTAACTAAATTTTAGAAATTAGTATTTTTCATTTTTTCACAATTTAAGGAATTTAGACATTTGAGTAAAATCGTGAATTTTATATCAAATATGACGTTTCAATGGTGTGATTTTTCATATGCTTTGAGGACTCTTGAAAGAATAAATCAGAATAAATAAATTAAACAAAAAATTTCTTAAATTCTTAGTGGATTTTATAAGTTATAAAAATTGACAAAAGAGATCTAAGATGTGATAGAAAGATCAAAATCAATATTAAGAAAATTTTAACATTTTGCTATTTTGAAATCAAAAAATCAAGATCATGATGTAAAATTTGTCAAATGTCTTGACATCTTGAAATCTAAGACACAAATCGTATGGAGTTCAAATTTTGCAATTCTGGAATCAATATTTCAAGACGTAAAATTTCCTATTTTCTTGAAATAAATCCGGGAACCTCTCGGAGGTGCTTGAAATTTTCAAGACTCTACAAATTTAAGAGCTTTAATACGGAAATCGCTCTCGATGAAAAACATTTTTATAAGAATGGGTTCAAAAAGAAAATTACTTTTTAAAATTATAAATTATAAAAAATATTGCGTTTTATCTTGTATTTTTTTCAAAATAGTATATATTTCTAGATGAAAATTTTGAAGTACAACATGATAATAACTACAAAAGAATCACATCTTGCATAAACATTTCAGGGTTTATCACGGGTCCCAAGTTTTTGTTTGCACTTTTTGTATTCAGGATTACGGCCTCTCATATATATTATATTTAATACGTCCTATAATTTTTTTTCTTGATTTATATAACAAAATTTCAACAAATTCAGAAGAGAAATAAAGGTAATTGTCAGAAATTACCTTTTGTTGAGTCACATCGTTAAGTACGGAAAATCTTGAAATTTTGTTTCATAGCTAAGATATTTTATGTTTCAAAAATCTACCGTGTCGTCAGAATATGAAATTTTGATGGAAATATTTGACAGCTTGATATTTTGATCTTCAGCTTGGTCTCATAATTGAGATCATTCTTTACATTTTACATGTAAATACAATTAACCGAATAAATCACAAATCTCTTTAAATTCTACTTTAACTATATTTAAGTTTTTAACCTCTAACAGTTTAATTTATCGATTTTCCTATCTACTGTCCGAATTTAATTTTTATTAACCTAAAAATTCCTAAAACTATTCCAGTCTCACTTCAAGTGTAGCGAAACTCGGTTTCAGTGAATTAATAAAATCAATAAAATGATGTTTTTGATTTTTAAAACGAATACTAATATATGATGAAAAAGGATTTATTTTATAGGAATAATGTTTATTTTATATTTGTATTGGGATTTCGCAGTAATTAGAATGGTTTTATAGGCAACAAAAAGAAATATTCAGTGGGTTAAAAATTTAAATTTTATGAAAAATGGAGAATTTAGTTTAGTCTGATTTATGTTGCCGAAACAAAGGAATTTATGTTTACATTAATAAAATATTTTCTGAAATTTTATTTTCGACTTTTCAAGAAGACAAAACAAAACAAAATATTTTCTCAAAATTCAGCGTAAAGGCTTCTATATACTGTGAGAAATTTCTTTAAAATGCCTTTTTTAAAGAAAATTTCCCCTATCCTTGTAGGCAGAAACGTCAGAATTTTTTTAAAAAGGCAATTATTGACGAAAATTGCTTCTAGTGTGTAGACACCATAACAAAAAAGAATCATTTAATTCAAGCTCCTAGGCACATAAAAGTACAACATAAATCTCCGTTTTATGTTGTAAACTTTCATGTTTTATGTTTTAAACTATATTTTCTGAAATTTTCATTTAAAAATATTCAAAAATAAGCCATTGAGACGTGATTTTTGAAGATTTTCTCTGAAAAAAAGAATCTTTTCAGTGGACAACATTTTTTAGAGTAGGGTTTTCCGTTAGATAACAAGTTAAACTAGTCTTTGAACGAAGGATTTTATATTCACTTGATCACAAACTTGTTCTACAAGACAAAACTTAGTGTGAAATACGTCAAAAATTGTATTTTTTTATAAAATATTCCCAAAATTTCAAATTTATTTTTTTTTCTTAAAAATGTGTTGTTCAAAGACTAGTTCGACTAGTTTAACTAGTCCCATGAACTAAAAATAGGAGGAAAAGGCTTATTTTCGAAGCCGCCCTATTTCAAAGGTGCTCGATTTTCCCCTATGTAATTATTACTAATTTTGTAATGTTTTTGACTTTTTTCTGACCAAATATAATTTTTTATTGGTCATTTTGACCACTCAGAATGTAAGTCGAACAACATGATTTTTTACAATATTCGTTTTATTCGCTGTTTGGATACTACTTTGTACCCTTTACCTTCCTTGTGAATATTATTGAAAGATAATTATTTTCAAAGTTTATGGAGATTTTAAATCTCAAAAATCCTCTACTCTGCATGTAAAATCAAATCGCCCTCCTGTAAAATTTGCCTCTTGCGAGTTATTCGATTTTTAATCGGAGCAGTCGGTTTGATTAAATATTTCTTTTAATATTAAACTTAAAACGAATCAATTTTTATTATAAATTTATTTGGCGTTATGGGTATTAGGGGGGATTGGGATACCTTTGAATTGCGTGAGCTGAAAAATCAGGCTTTTTTTCTTCTATTTTGATATGGTTTTGATATAAAAGTCGGTTTTGAAGTCGCCGGCAGACGCAAAAAATGGGGATTGGCAATAAGAATTAATATTATTAATTATTATTATTATTATTGTGACGTAATTTAGCTTCACGATTAGTTTGTAGAGTTAAATCATAATATTGTATGGTCCAATTCCATTTAAAAATAATAGAAGAAAAAAAGCCCTATACAAAGGTGCCCCAGTTCCCCTTACCGTATAATTCAATCAGAAAGTTTGTCTAGAAGGATATCAATAAATTTTCCTATTTTCCTCAATAAATTGAAATATTTGTGCACAAAATCAATGAAAATTGGAAAATGCAACTGAATAAACATGCCAGGAAAATGCTCATTTTGTATGCAGGTTTAATTTCCTCAACTTCAGCCCCAGGAAATTGCCTAAAAAAGTCCAGAATGAAGCTTTTCGCGTGAGAAGGTAATGCAAAACTTCCTCCATGATGAATTTCGTGTTGGCTAAACGAACAACCATGTTTGCGGGTTTATCAGGGAATTTTCACTTTATTCCTTACTTGTTTTTTTTTTGTTGTTGTTGTTGCAATGATGCTCGTTATTTTCATATGTTATGTACAACAGGAGCAACAACAGTGATTTGTTCTTTTTTCACCCCAAAAAACACTCATTGTTCATGGCAGCTAAATTGATTTATATGTGCATTTTTTCCCATAAAGTTCTGGCGCGTCTGAAATAATCAAAAGGTACACACTATATGGTCGATGCCGAGGGTGAGCCCTCTTGCAGTTCATCCTCTCGAACCGAGGGACAGCTGTGATTTTCCAAATAATAACCCATCACGACTCTTTATATAACATTCAAACACAATAATACACCATGTAGAATCTTATCGCCCAATTTTCTCCCTTTTCGCTCCATGGAAAGGACCACGGATGGAACATTTTGTATCAAAAACTCACATGGATGATGAGGATTGTATAAAATGGAAAACACACAGATTGAGGGTCCAACCCTCCTCTTTTGATTGTTACACATTGAAAATGGTTGTAACATGAGCCTGTGAAGCACGCCCAATTGCGACTTTTTATCCCAAATGACCAACTTTTCTATCCATTTGACACAGGAAGTTAGAAAGGCCCTCGCATGCGACACTTTCAATCAAAACACTCCTTATTTCATTGAATTTAGGCGTTATTTCAATGACGGTTGTATCTTGAAAATTTGAATTTAAATAAAAAGTCCCAATAAGAATAAATGAGTAAATGCCTTTTAAGTTGACTGTGAATAGAGTGAATAGGAGTCACTGATAAATAAATTCAATAAAAAAGTATTCATTAAGAAATCCTTTTAAAAGACAATTTTCTCAATATAATAACTTAAAGTTTTTAAATTTTAATTTTGACTAAATTTATCAGAAGAAAATATCAAGTAGCGGACCTGTGTCAATTTTCGAACTGTTTGCAACATCGGACACATCTTTTTTTCAAAAATTTTATAAATTTTTATTCTATCAATTTCAAGAGGTTGTACAATGTTAGAAAATAAAAAAGCTCCGCTTCTACGAGTAAGATGGTGTAAACAAATACTGAAAGAGTTCCAATAGAGCAAGTGACTTTTAATAATCTTGGTGTCCGATATATCAAATAAGATACAAAATTCAATTTTTTGTTCAATTTTAAATTAATAGAAAAAAAAACAAAAAAAAGCCAAACAACTTTTCATAAAAAAAAAACTTCTTTCGGAAGAAGAAAATTAACTATTTTCTGAAAACACTCGTAAAAAAGAAATAACAAAAACTTATAAATTTATATAAAAAAAAATGTTACATTTCAAACTTTGGACTGTGGATGATACACAACATGTCCGAAATTTAGCATAGCTTTCCATGTTCTAATAAATAAATTTTTAATGATTTCTGTAAGCTGTTAATATTAAACAGTTTTCAGCCGATTCCTTGTTACATTAAAAATTTTATTATTTATAAATGAAATTAAATATTATTGAGAAAATAATTATTTTCTTTAAATCTTATTGGTCGTGTTGTCTAGTTTATTTATACTCATACAAAACTATGCAAGAAAATTAAAATAATAATATATTTTTCTGCAAAATCTTATAGAAATTCAGAAGTGAGACTTTTAGTCTTTAGCGGTCAGTAAATTTATAAAGCTTCTTTGTAAATGAATAGCCGCAAAAGAATCATGTTTAAGTTTAATTGTATGCGTGGATATACGTATACGTATATAAAATAAATTTTATTTTCTATTTTAAGTTTTTTAAATAAAGACAAAAATTTTAAGCAATTAATCAGTCCGCTTACTTTTATATAGTTACTTCCTCCGTCTCAAAAAAGTCGTACGTTTGCTAGTACATTTTATATGAAAGGATGTACGATTTTTTTTTGGGACAGAGGAAGTGGAGGAAGTAATGGTTACGAAAAGAATTAATTGTGCTCTACAAAAGGCTTTAAAAAAATCTATAATTCTGTAATTTCATGCTTAGGGGCAACTGGGGCAGCAGTAAACACGGGGTAATTCCAAACACTGCTTTTTCTTCAATTAAATAGACTTCAGAAGACGAGGCTATACCAATTCAAAGATACTATACGTGATCCTTGTCCACCGAAGAAATGATCGACACAATTCCAAGTAGTCTAGACATAAACATCAGAGTTTCATGTTATCCCATGGTTACTTACTGCTCCACTTTTCTGCAGTCTTCCATATGGATATTTCTACAACACAATAAAGAAGAAGAAACAAAAAAACGGTTTTCGGATTTTTTTTGTGTTGTAAATTACATAGCATTATAATCTTTGGAAATTGACCACAATTTTATTTTTAATATTACAGTGAGAGAAGTCCGAAAAAGTTAAAATAACATTCCGGAAATGTTAATTTTACCCTGCAGTATTGATCCGAAATCGGTGTAAATATTACCCTTATAGGTGTATTATGGGTTAAAGTTACACTTTTTCATGTTAATTTTACCATTAAAAAGGTGTAATTTAACATTAAAATCGTAGATATATTTTTACACCTAAAAAGTGTTAAAGTTCTGAGGAAAAAGAGATAATCGCACCCTCTTTTTTTTTCTCAGTGTACGGATACGTTTTTAACCCCTTAAGGGCAAGAGAATCAAAATTGAAGGCTAGAATTGAAGGCAATAGGGGGAAGTGGGGCAGCTTGGAAATTGGAATTTTTCTCCTATGTTTAAATGGAACTGAGCTATATTATAATGTAATTTAACTTCTCAATCTGTTTGTGCAGCTAAATTATATTACAATGAGCCTAAATTTTATTTAAAAACAGAAGAAAAATTTCAATTTCAAAGGTGTCCCACTTTCAAAGGTGCCCCACTGCCCCCTAACTATACATTTTCAGGCAATGTTAGTTAATGTTATGGCCTATATATTTTCCAAGCATCGATACAGGTAAAAACCATAAGTGGTTATACCACACCGAATCTGTAGAAAAGTAGCACGGAATAGGTTTTAGAAGGAAATGCTATTTCGTTGAATTCCTTGGAGTTAATGACAAACTACACAACACACATTTTTACAAAAATATATCAAATTAAAAAAAAATTAATACAAAGTACTACAACTAACATGGTAAATCTAAAAACGTAAAAAATGAATCTCAGAAGAAATTTCTAACAATGACGATGATATTGAAAGAACAATGCCATGCCACTTAATTGAGCCTCTCGGATGGATTTCAAGGAAGAAAGGGATCTCCTTGAACTCTCTCAAGTTCACAGAGATTATTCTTTCTGGAAACACAGACTAAGGGCACTGACATTAATTGTGTGCTATCACAATTATAAAAGTGATTTGGCACGAGCCAAATGCCATTTGGGCATACACAATATTTTTGTGGAGATTTCCAAACAAGCGTACAATTGTGAAAGAAAAACTGCCACCGTTACGTGAGACAAGAAGCAAAAACAGGGAAGAAGAGGAAATTGAACACGCGTCCTATTTGCAATTTAAAAATACAGACTTCCGGTACATTCATGCAGTTGGCAATTGCTCGCCTCTTTTGGGATCGTAATCTCGACACTCCTGCAATTTTACCTGATTTTTTTTCTCTATCCGGGACTTCGAGTCCTCGAAGGAATCTCGCAGGGGAGGGCTTCTTGTCTCGCAATCACAATAAGAATTGGGTGAGTTGAATGACAATCTGAGTCGCGACAGCTGAATTTTCAACCCTGCAAAAGGCACTCTATAATTGATGTGGACAGAAGCAGAAGGAGTTCTTGCTCGTTTTGGGTTCACAGATGCTCAAACAACAAAAGGGATTTTTTGTAGCATGTATGATTTTCCGTGACATAATTACTATTGCTGATGGCCTAATGAATACATTTAGTCGATTGGTTAGTAGTAATTATTTTACATCATCTAAAATTACATAAATGCTGTTGGGTGTGAAGTTCTTAAATTAACACTAAATCTGTTAGAAAATCTGTCTAGATTTTTTTTATTAAATGGGATAATATTTAAATATAGGGGGAGGTGGGGCTACTTTGAGCTGTGGGGCTACATTGTTATACGATATTTTCGCCTATTTCTAAATGAAGCTAGGCCTTACAATTATTTTATTTATATCCATAATTATTTTGTCTATCCAAATTACATCATGTTAAAACCCAGTTTCCATTAGAAATATGTGAAAAAATCCTATAACAATGTAGCCCCACAGCTCAAAGTAGCCCCACTGCCCCCTAAAGATTGATATTTTAATAGAAAAGTGTCAGCAATTGCCTGTGAAAAAGAGCCAAATGAAATTGATTTTGAAATTGATTTTAATCACTCGTCTGACTTTATAAAAATTAAAAAAGTTTTCAAAACAAAAATTATAGGAGAATGTGGGGCTTCATTGAAAACTTCATTAACTTTTGTTTGTAAACATGTTTTCAAAATTTCCTATGAGAGTGAGCGAGATGACTGAATATAGATTTCACTCCCTCTTATGCCCAACGCACAATAACTTTTGTTTTGTAAATATGTTTTTGACATTTCAATGAGAGTCAATGAAATATACATCTAATCATCTCGTTCTCTCTCATTGCAAATTTTGAAAACATGTTTTCAAACAAAAGTTATTGTGCGCTGGGCATAATGCCCAACGCACAATAACATTTGTTTTGTAAACATGTTTTCGGAACTGCCTATAAGAGTGAGCGAGATGACTAGATTTAGATCTCACTCACTCTCACTGAAATATCAAAAACATGTTTACAAAACAAAAGTTATAGTGCGTTGTGCATAAGTTGTTAAATCTTTTACAAATAAATTTGTACCCCAAACAACACTTCGAATAATATTTCTGAAAATTAAACCTATTCTGTATTATTCCCATGTGCAGTAATTATTCTTCCTGTGATGAACATTCTCCCACAATAATTGTCGACTTTAGAGGCTGTATATCAAAGGAAAAATTCGTCAATTGGAGTAGGAAACAACGTGAAAACCCTTAGCTGAAAGTCCATTGATCATCCCGCAATGAAATATTAATAAGCATGAGGACCACAATGAGGATTCCCCAATTCGCAATTGAGCGTCGGGAAAATATATTTCATGTCTCTTGCAGAGACCACAATTTACTTAATCCTCCAGGGCGAATTCTCAAGAGGGTGTCTCCTGGGTGGGTGAGAAATGTGACAAATTGTTGACATCCCAATTGATCACACGAGTGATTGGGTGGTGTTGTGAGGTCTAAGAGTCAATCAAAAATTAAATACTTTGCCCCTGACACGTTTGGGCTGAGAAGTCGATGGACAATGGGGATTTTTCTGGCTGAATAAATTGGAGCAAGAATGACATTTCCATCTGATTTTCTATATATGGTTAGGGGTGTCAAACAGTTAAATCTGATGTCAAGGAAAAGGGGTGTTATTTCACTTGAACGCCTCAGAATTCATAATCTCGCGATGTGTAACAATTATGCGTTGATTTTCGTGTCACCAGCAAACATTTTGAGGGTGGCACAAATTCCCCTCGAAGACGCGTGCTAAGGATAAAGATTATAAAATATTTTTCAATTATTCGATTTCTATTGTTACCCTTTCTAAAAAAAATCCTTTCACACAGTAGTTGAGTTGCATTTGTGAGAAAAAAAACATGCACCAAACAGTCGATGAAAAAGTATTTTCATTATTTTGAGAATTGTTTGGAAAAAATATTTCATTTGCAGTAAATCATATTTTTCCATCAATTTCTTTCCGTAGGAAAATTTTCCAATATGCTTTTCATGCAAAATCACAATAAATCGACATATAAACCACAAAAAACAATTTTCTCTTTTATGATGAAAAATAGAATTGCATGAAAATATAATAGCAGAAAAATACCCTCTCTTCGACAGCAAAAAAAAATAGAGAAGAATTCTCCGACACAAGAGAAAAATAGTCCAAATGGTCGAGGATCAAAGGTTTAAGAGATTACCGCAGAGGATTAGGAATGTTTTGGGTGGATACAATTCACTTTGGTCCGTCTTCTGTCCCAATAAATTACCGGTCTCTATTACTGATGTTCCATTTCTCAACATTTCTCACAAGTATAAACGGATTTTCTGCCCACATCGATTCACTTTATACTTCCATTTTTTTTGCCGAATGGTCTCTTCCCTTCCTCAGATGAGACATGAAAGGTGAATTGGTTTATTGAACTAATGCGGGAGCCTGGCCAAAATTTGCAGATACAATAGAGACCAAGAATTACGTCGAACATAGAGATTACACATTTTCAATGAGGGAGTCCAGCAGGATCAGAAGAAAAATCAGAAGCAAAGAATTGTTACATATGTTACCCGCATAAATAGTATAATAGTACGTATTTTTGCACAGCAGTATCTTTTATGTTACATAAATTCGCTTAAAATTAGTTAAGGCGAATATTAATACAAGTAATACAATTAAGATTCGCCTAAAAGTAAACTAAACAGTAATTCGCTCAAGAGCAAATTTGATAAAAAAAATTAATTCTATTTAATGTTTACAATGGATAAAATGGTAGGGGAAAGTATTCTACCTTTGAAATTTCTTTTATTTTTCCTAAGAGACTTAGGGGAAACTGGGGTACCATCAAACACGGGGCAGCACCAAACACTGCGATTTTTTTAATCTGATAAACGACTTCAAAGGACAAGACTTATAGAAATTTAAAGAAGCTATAGGGATGCTTGTCCACTGAAGAAATGGTCGGGATAGTTCAAGTAGTTTAGAAATAAAAATTAGTGTTTAGTTCTACCCCGTGTTTGGTGGTGCCCCAGTTTCCAATACACAATTCTATTAAATTTGTTAACTTATTATCAATTTGATAATAATAAATTAAGAATTAATTGATAAGGAATTATTGATAATTAGGAAAAATAAAAGAAATTCAAATTATTCGAAGGCATAAGCGTTCGAAAGGAGAGTTCTTTCCCCTATAGCGCTCGCTCTACTATGCTTGCAGCCCTGGTTCATATCTCGATTAGATCATCAGAAATTTAAACTAATTTATTAATTTATTTATTTATTTAAGTCAAGGGTCTTCCCTTCTTAATTGGTTTGATTAAATAAGGAAGAGAAAGATAGACAAAAGAAAAAGAAATTCAGAAAATTAAAACAAAGAAAAAGGAAAAAATTTTACCTGACCAAGTCTAGTAGAATTTAGCAATGCCGACCAGTGACGATCTTGTATACAAGGGAAGGAAGTTGAATAGGCCCCCGTCAACAAAGATAGTTCGTAGTAGCTGATTAGAATGACCTCTCGCCACCAAGAGTCCCCGCACCCTGACCGAGGCCCCAGGAATCAGAAGTGAGGTCAAGTATAGCGTGGACCTTCTGTTAAAATCAGACGAAACAATAAAGAAACCGCTCTCTGATGGAGGTGTGATAGGAGATCACAATCCACCAGAATGTTGCGGTGCCTACACAGTAAAAATATGAACAATATTATAGTGTGTAATCTTTCACACCACTATTATAGTGTTAAATTTGGAAAAAATGTTTAATTTAAAATTGTTTAATTTAAAGTTGTTGAATTTCAAGTTGTTGAATTCGGAGTTGTTAAATTTAGAGTTGTTGAATTTTCATTTCATTTCTTTTATTTTAGTTTTTTTTGCCTTTTTTCTTGTACTCAGCATCCTCCCTAATGCGAGATAATTACATCTGTGCTCGGATCTTCACGATATATACTTATTATGCATATAAATATTAGATGTTCTGTATGGCTCTTGCCCAATGACAAGCATCTCGACTGAAGTAGTTATATGTCTTAAATGGGAATTCAATAATTCTTACACAACTTTTGTTTAAAAATTCAACAACTTCTGTCTGAAAATTCAACAAATTTTGTTTAAAAATTCAACAACTTTGGTTGAAATACACAAGGCTTCACACAATAATAGTGTGAAAAATTATGATTAAACTATATAATAGTGATCATGTGACGCAAAATACCATAACGTTGTGCATTTTTTCACACTAAAATAATGTAAAAAACTATAATCATACTATAATAGTGGTCATTATAGAATTTTTCAACAGTTTTAAATTACAAAACTTTGTTGAAATTTTTTATGACTGCAATAGTGAGAAATTTTACACAGATCGCAATTAAATAATTAATTTTTCCGATTTCACACTGTTATAGTGTTAAATTTTACACATTTTGAATTAAATAACGTTGTTGAAAATTTTTCAATTATAATAGTGGTAATTTTCAATCACGTGACAATAAATTACCAAATTATTGTGCATTTAAAAAAAAACATTTTTAAATTAAACAACTAAAATGGTCGATTTTGCACTAAATATTACGGTAGTAAAATTTTACACATTTTTTTACTGTATAATTACATATCTAACCAAATTATTGAAGGTTACCGAAATTTAAAAATTATGATATTTTAAATTTCATTTTTAAATTATTTTCATTTTCAATAATTCCATTTTTTATTAATTTTTTGTGTAAAATTATAAAATAAAATTAACATTAAAGTTAACTATCTGCTCTTTTAGTTCCGGTTTGCTATTAATATTTAATAGACTTAAAGCATATTGCACAATGCTTAGAAATTCGTTACGTATATTCATTCGCATGTGTAAAATTACCCCACACTCCCCTATAGCGCTAAGAATTTATTTCTTGAATTTTCTTCTTCCTCTTTACGATATTTCTGATGTAATTTCCCACTTCTTGATTCTCAGACAAGAAATCGTTTAATTTGCTGATTTATTGGAAATTTCCGGATTAATTGGTGAAGCATCATCTTCATATCACTTTCCCTCTCAACATACCACCCTCTCCCAATCATCTGCAACACTTTGGAGGGTAATCCTGCAATCCTGGAGGGAGTTATCCTGGGAACGGGGAATAACAAGCAGAAAGGGAAGATTCCAGAGTATTGTGTGATGTAGGTGTTGACCAATTCCACCCTCTTTGGCAGATGTCTCGTGCAATTGTTGCTGATTTTTCCGTTTTTCTCTTACACACAAAGTGCTGGGAAATTGCCAATAAAATAATAGACTGACACCGCCAATCCAGTCAATTGAACGTGGTTTGAGCACACGGCGCTTGATTGAGTCGCTAGGAGTTCAAATGACTTCATCAATTTCTTATTTCCGGTCACGAACACACTGCTTTGACGGAGGGTGGAAGTCTTTTCCTCAGCAACTTCTCATTTTCCTTATCCGGTTGATCGCTTTTTTCATTAATTCTCCACCCTTTTCGTCTCTGTGAGCACTTATTTTAGCACTTAATGGGAGAGTTGGCTGTGAATTGTTCTTGCAAGAGTCGAACTTGAGATTTTCAATTCAAATTTTCTTATTCTCAAGAAATATTTATAAATGAAAACTAAAGTTTGAGTAGTTCTTAAGATGTTTTTGTTCTTCATGAAAATATTTTGCAAAAATTGAAATGAAGAAATGTCGATAGGTGTTGTAATTGGTTTCAAGTATTCTTATTGGTTCAACTATTTATTCTTTTTTTTTCATAGAATTATAAATTTTTAATACGGTGAATTAACCTCTTTACACCAGCTTGGAACCACTTACCGCCACTTCTAAATTATTCATAAAGAAATAATTGGAGTTGTCAAATAATAAACATTCTTTTGTTCTCTTTAATATTATATAATATTTACAGCAATAGGGGAATGTAGGCATGGTTCGCACAGAGTGAAAATTCAATCAACGCAAATTTTCTCTTTGTTTGCAAAGAGCTAGTTTGTCATTTCTTAGCCATAAGATAGATAATAATTATTAAACTTATAAAACGAGATGAGAAATGGTAAGTCAGCTCTTTGCAAACATAGAAAATTCGCATCGTTTGAAGGTGCGAACCATGCCTACATTACCCTATAATTATTTTGCCTAAATCAATGTACGTTTGTTTAAATTTTAAATAAAATTAGTGAAAATCATATCAATTGGATTAGATATATTGGACGTGCATTCTAATATTTCTTTAATCATTTAAGAAAAACATTTAAAAGTCTATGTTTTACATAAAATTTTTTTAATAACAACCCAAAATTAAGTGAAAAATTCTAAACATTGCAAAAAATTAATTTTCTTTTTTGAAAGTTCCTAAACTTCTTTAAAATTGGAGAATTGTCTTGCCTATATCTCAGCTTTGTAAATGAAAAAAACATTGAAGTCTATTTCATGCGAAATTCAGATTTTTTGTTAATTCTATTTGGAAATCTATTCATTATACAATTTTTTTTTAATTTTAATTAATCCATTTTTCCAGAAACCGTAAGGTCCAAGGGGTAAATCATTCCTGTTTTCACTGACAAAAGTTTCTGGTTTCTCAAGTTCTTTTTAAAGTTTATTTTTAAGTTTTTCGGATTTCGCCATGCAATTCTTTGGTTTCTGGGATCTGCAAGCGTTTCTGGGACAACTGACAAGGGTTTCTCCATTTTTTTCAGTGCATTTATAATGTTATAAAATTAATTTATGAATTTATTTATTGTATTATAACCGAACATTTTTAAATGGTAGTGGAAGGCTTTCAGGCTTCGCACACTACATATTTTTCCCGCACTACTTTAACCCTTTAACGACGAGACAGTTTTCGCGGACAGAAAATCGCATCTATAAGCGATAGGAATAAAAATAGCCCAAAAATTTAATTAATTTTTCTTACAATACCAATGAATGATAATTTTCACTTTAATGAAAAATATTATGTTTGAGTATTGTAGTTTCTTTTTTCCAAAACGGTTTTGCATAAAAAAATTGGAAGTATAAAGAATAATTAAAATTAATTTTTATTATGACTATTTAAAAATTCGTCATTTTTAAGCATAAAAATTTACTATTTAGGAAATATCTGGAGACTTGCAAAAAATATCTTAGATTCCTTCAGCCTTCTACTTTGCAATTACAACCAATAAAAAGTAACTTTAGGTAGTCAGGAAAAATTATTTTCTTTATGGGACATCGGTGTTCCAATCGTCCTTAAAGGGTTAATAAATCTGACTTAATTATTTTCAGGAAATGTGTAACTCTTACTATTTGCTATTGAAATATAGGATTTAAATAAAGTATCGGACCGATATCCTCTTTGCTATAAGCGTAAAAGCTTACAAATTTTTGCTACCTATCATCAAATATATTTTATTAAAAAAATAGTACGATTCTAGCATTTTATTAAAAAAAAATATCGTAATAATAACTGAAAAAACTATAACTCGAAGAATTAACAATATCCTTTTAAAAGATTTCATTGGTAACACTATTCTTTGCCGTATCTGTATTTTGCCAACTTTATAATAAGTCGCACTTCCGCACTTTGAGTGGCACTTTTAACATCTTCATGTTTTGACGACGCAGATCATTCTGGCAGTACCTGAAAACGATTTACATCCTCTTAGCCTCTTGTAACTTGCAATTTTAAATCTAAATTATAAAAAAAAACGAAAAAAACATTATTTTATTGTTATCTATCATCGCTTTTAAATGCTTCAATTGAACATTTGGTAACTTGAAAAATGTGCAAACATTCTATTTGTCTTTATAATGACACAACTTCAAAATAATAATACAAAAAAAAAAGTTTTTTGCAAGTATTTGACCATTTGAGTAACTTTTTTAAATGTGTCAAGAAACTTTTGATCGGTAAAAAAAGATAAAGTTTTAGAAAACAACTATTTTTGATATAAAATAAATTTAATTATTTTTGTGAAATGCATAAATAACATCAAGGGATTACAAGCAATTCATTGGCGGAAATAAGAACTATTTTAAAAAAAAGTTTTTTTTCTATCATATTTTTCACCTTCTTTTTCGAACGTAGATTTGTCAAGAAAGTTTTGGCCGACACTGTGTTTTTTTTTTAATTCTCTATGTTGTTTTCAAGTCAAATGTTGAATATTTCTATGCTATAAAATTTTAGAGAACATTACAAAAAAAAAAGAATTTCTAGAGTTTTGAAAAAGAACTGAACACATTTTCACTTAAAGCAATACGCTACTTTTATTCTTAAAAATTGTCAGTATTAGACTTAAAATTTCTGAGCACTTGTCGTAGATTTTTCACAAAATGCGACACATTGCAAAAATTAATTGAAAAATATTTTTGAAAAATTTATTATTAAAAGAAACTAATTTTTATGCTTAATTTAATTATCTTCTTATTATTATTAGTGCACAAAAATTGTCACTCAGAAAACAAATCAAAATGTATTGTGATAGTACACAAAATTGTCTATATAATTCTGTAACAATATTAAGATCAAAAAACGAAATGCCCGAAATGCCACTCAAATGGTGGGAGACCGAAATGTATTTCTTCTGTTTAATCGTTTTCCTCGAAAAAATAAGCCCATAGAATAGAGTTTGAATATCACTGCAGAAGATTGAACAGTAGATTTGTAATATTTCAAATGTTAAATAATGCATTTTCAGTGCATTGAATTAAAAAAGTATTGTTGGAAAAGGCAAATTTTAAAGTTATGAAAGTGGTTTTGAACTTCCAAAAAGTGTTTAAAGTAATTTCTTATTAATTATAATTAATAACTAAGTCTTCATTTATACTCCAGGGATCATTTCGCTTTATATCATTCTTAACGAGAAATTAAGTTATTTCCTGTAACGAAAATATTATAAAAACATGATTCAAAATTTGTAACTTAATTTTCTTTTTTTGTGGAATATTAAATTTTCAAAAATATTCAATTTGCGATATTTCGCCGCAGTCTTTCGTGCTGTTGAAGTTTTAGCATTTCCTGATTTTTTTTATCTACTGGAAAAGGACGATATTGTAAACTAAAATGAATTATTATCAGTATTATTAAATCGTATTTGTATCACTGTCAGAGTTAGAATAATTTTTAAAATGGAACATTACGAGATTTACATATGCATTTGAAATTCAAAATGTTGATCTTATAAGCTTTTAAAATTATTTTTTAATAGAATATATAACCTTTAAAATTTGTTATTCTGTAGGATAGATGTTTTGCTTCCTGGGTAGCTAATTCATCTTCCAAAACGTCTCTGTACTTAAAATTTCTTGAATAATGGAACTTGAAGACCTTTTTTGTTCACGATAGGAAATTTGCGTGATTTATCATCATATTGAAATCACTTTCTTCAACGTGGACTTTTTGTTTTATTCTTTTACTAGTTTTTCAGGCGTCGCGATTGTGCAAAAGACTTGGGTACCTATCGATAAATTACCGTCGTGATTTCGTGCACTGATAGAGACGTGACATTAACTACTTTTATACTCATGGAAAAATCACTTTGGGCTGAATGTAAACCTTGAGTCCTTACGGAACCCTCTTCTTTCGCCGAGGGGGATTTCTTTTCAACCCTCCGATGCAATGTTGGTGTAGTGCTTGAGATTCAAGAGTCTCTCTCAGGGGCGTTTCCCGAAATGTAGCCTCACACAGAGCAACAATATGTTTCGTCGAGGCCCTAATCTTTCACTCAATGAACTTGTAGTTTGCAGTTCCTCAGCAACTATCGAACAGACCTCATCTAATTGTGACTCAGTTCATCATTTTATTAGAGTGATTGGAAATTGTGTTGGCTTCCTATTCTATCTTTTCTTTACCAAGTTTTTTTCCACGTGAAAAAGTGCTTTGAACAATTTTCCTCAGTGTAGTGAAAATTCCCAAGAAATGGTTTACTTTGTAAGTTTAACGTACTTTTTTCCATTAAACTCTCTCTGTAAAAAAAAACCCTTTCTTATCTCATGAATATGCAATATAAGAATCGGAATTTTAGAACACCAAAATTGAGGCAAAGAGGTATTGTGCAATCGACGGTTTTAATTATTTCTCGCCGTTTGACGGGACTTTTTGGGGGCTGAACCCAATTTGAGTGATTCTGACTGTGAAATAGCGTGATTTCCATACTACAAATATCTCGGATTCGATTGTGGCAGCAAATATCCATCCCTCAGACCATTTTCTCCTAGTTTTTTGATGTCTTTGTTCACTAATCAATCCTTACATGGTGTGTAGAATATGCTGATTTATTCCTTTCAGCCAACACTCCCATATCCACCGCCCTGAAAAATCCGTCGATTGAGGATTTTCCAGTGTGACTAAGAATTACTTGCTACCTTTTGTGGTGAAATGGGCGGGTGATACTTTTTTAAATAAAATCAAAGGCAGAAAAATCAACACATTACACACCCCTTCGCACTCCAATGCATCCTAATATGCATTTCAGATCAATTATACGGGTTCTCTGGTGAAATCTACCCGTTTGTTTGTTTTCCCAATGTCTCATTTTAGTTCAAAAAACCATTCTTTTCAATCGGCAGTAACGGAAAAAGGGACGTTTCCGGCTTTCAGACTTGCTTTCAGATTATTTCTTGATTGATGCACAAATTGTTAACAAAAATTGCTCAATGGGAGTTGAAAAATTTTCAAGCGATTGAGCAGAAGAACTCAAATATTGGAATTTACAAACAAATATGTAGTAGGAATTATTTTGAATAGTTAAAAGTAATTTGATTAATTAATGTGAAGAAAAACTTGAAAACTTTAAATTAAATTTAGAGATTTAAATCTAAATTGAATAATGGTAAAATGAACTAATACATAATATTTTTGGTTAGTCAGTAAAAACAGTAAAGTGTACAATATTTGAGTGAAACAACAATTCGTAATACAATAAGAAAGGGATTTTTATTTATTATTATTTATTAATGGATTCATGTTCCAGTACAATTTTTAAGTACATTGTTGGGGCTGTATAAATTGTAAAATAAAATCTTGGATAAAACAGTTTTAAAATATTTGAAATGTTGCAAGAGGATTTGATATAATCGAGAACTATTTTTATTCCTATTTTTTGTGAATTTAACTAAAATTTCATCAGGAGTTTGATGTCGATTTCAATCCTTTTTCACGGTGCAGCAAATCGTTTATGGCAAGAAAAAAAGAGTAGCAAAATATTTAAATCTTTATGGCGCTGGCACACCTTTTCAATTGAGTGAAATTCAATCGATTGAAATTTTACCTCTGACTCTTTCAAATTGAAATCAGATATAGTTGTCTCTTTCTGCCAAATGAAATTTAAAATTGAAATTGAAAATGAAATTGAAATTTTAATTTACATTTGATAGAAAGAGACAGCTATATTTGATGTCAATTTGAAAGAGTAAGAGAGGTAAAATTTCAATCGATTGAATTTCACTAAATTGAAAACGTGTGCCAGCACGGTTACAAATAAATTAATTTAATTTTTTACTACGCATTTGTAGAGCGAATACTGATTAAAATGTTTTGACTTCCGAAGAAGCAGATAACTTTGGTCTCCCAGACTGCCTTTGCGTTATTCCTATTCGTATTAGATTTTCTTTCATTCAAACATTTAGTTCACTGATCCATGATAGATCGGATCCTTCAGTGCTAGAACTAAAGTAAAACTTACGAGCATTAAGGGGATAAAGTTACCCACGTCCGGAGGCCAAAATCACCCGCGTCTACTGTACTCGAACTGTATGAAATATAGGGTAGAGTCAGCCCTTTTCGCCATGTAAGCACTTTGTCGCCACCTAATATAAAACAACTAATTTAAGGCATTTAAGAATTAGTAGCATTTCAACTCTCATAATATATTCTGTTCTAATATCCCAATACATTATTTCGTCTCTTAATTAATTGAAATTCTTTTTAAAACAGATAGCGAAAAGTACTGAAACGAGCATAATTGGGGAAAATGCATATTTTTCAATGAGATTCTCTAAAATTCTCGAGACGTATCCTAGATATATATTGCTTCAAAGTATCTTTATACAAAAATTCATTTTAGTCTGACAAAAATATCACACCTTACGAGGCCCTTAAAGCTTAATGGTGGATAAAAGTACTGACTCTACCTTATTGTCTAAAATGTGCGGAATGGTCCAGCACATGAGATAGAACTATCTGCAAATATTGTAAACTAATTTTTCTATATATTTTGGCAAATATAGCTTCACTGCCGATTAGGCTCTGATTCATAAGTTATTTATAAGAAAATCATTCTGAAATCCAAATTGCTTAATATAATTTTCTAATACTTTAATCCTTTACTTTCAAGCAATCTTACTTAATTATCAACTGTGCGTGCAATTACTTTAGATGACATAAATATTTGACATTTAAGATCGGTAAGAAGGAATTAACTGAGCTCATTGGCGTGTGAACAAAATATCAGATTAAATAATTTTTAGTTTAATATATATCCGGAAAGGAATTAAATCATTAGACTTGTTTTTGAAATAAATAAAACATAATATGGTTTTAAAAGAGGAAAAATATGTACCTATAGGCAAAACTAGCTTATTGGGTGAAGGGGGGAGGGTCACTGAAGACTGGAAGTCGATATTTCATACCGTATGCCTTTAAGTTCGGTAACAAGCTTACATACAAAAAAGGTGATAATTACAATTTAAGTATTATGAACAATCAATCTGTTACTGCTTGAACTCCACAGAAACAGACGGACATTTCGTTCTTATAGAAAATACAATTGAATCATTTCTAATAATTGCTTTTCAAGGTCTAGAGAGCATATTTCTTAACAGAATAATATCAATGTTTTGGACTTGGTCGAAAGGTCTTGGAATTCTCGACAAGCCTAAACCGACTCCAATCAGTTCTGAACCAGTAATAAACCGGTTCAGAATCCATAATCCTCTCGTTCAGTAATAACCTTCCCGATTTGAGAACTCTCTCCGGTTGAGGTTTTTCCTTTACCGATTCGAAGGTATATCAGAGAGAACTTACCGAAAAACCGTTCGAAGTTCGAACGTTTAAACTGACGAGTTACACAAAAGTGAGTAAGTTCATGAAATGAACATTTATCTTAATAAAATTGCAATTAAAACGTTCTGCCATCCTGAAATTTCACAAATAAAACTACATAAAATTCACTCTTTGCAGCAAACTTTTGCACACTGTTATTGACATTGTTGACGATCGAAGTGTCAAGAATATCGAAGTTCGAAATTGCAGAACAATCAGCGCTAAAGCGGCGAGTACATGAACTTGCACTTTAGGCTTCCGGTAGATTTTCGAATAGGTTTGGCTTGGCTTTCGAGTGGCTTTGTCTCTTCGAAAGGTTATTACTCTTATTACTGAACGGAGCCAATATTACTCCTAAGCTATTTTGGGCAATGTTTTGAGTGATTTATTAGTCGGTTCAAATCGGTTGTGATTCGATAATTAACCAGTTGTGAACCGATAAGTAAATTTTGTCCGAAAATCAATTCTATTACAGTAGACTCTCTCAAATTCGGGCATATAGGACCGAAATGTCAGCCGAATTAGACAGAAATTCGGGCGACATGTGCATATAGATATTGAGTTTACACACTCATATATAACGTAAATTGCATGAAAATCCCTCAATAATGCAAAACCACATCAAAACTAAGACAAACCATGCTAAATTTGAGCATATTTGATTCATTTGATAATCATAATCAAACTTGAAAAATGACAACAAACTTTTTTCAAATGTAACCGCTGCCCGAATTATAAAGCAGCCCGATCTTAAAAGAGCCGAATTTGCGAGAGTCTACTGTACTTTTAAAATGATTTTGGAGGTTTTTTTGAGTGATTTATGAACAGGTTCAATTCAGTTGAGAACCGGTAAACGGTAAATGATTCGAAGGTACTATTGAGATATAGCATTTAAGTCACGAACTCGAGCACTTTGCAAAGCCTGGGACGCTATGTCATCCTTCTTAAGAGAAGAAACAATTTTCATCAATAAATTTATGCAAGTGGGGTTGGTATAGTTTCAGATATTGTTGATTGAATCATTAATTTATGGCAGAACATTGAGAAATTTTGGCGTTGTTTAGATTCAACATATACACAATTTATTTTTTTTGGAACCTAGCTAAGATGACGTCTTGAAGAAATTCATAAAATATAATATCTCAATAAAATCGAAAACCGATGATAAACGCAAATAAGTTTATGATAACTGAGATTCTTTACAGACGACCTCGAAATGCGTGCAACTCAGGGTTCTTGCAACTCGAAATATTTTAAATTTCGTACCGTCGTTGCGGGTGACTGCACGTTTTTTCGCTGTTTTTCAACTTTGCCCTCTAAAAGTGGATAGTTAAAATGAAGGGAGGGGGGTTTTTGAGTAAAATTATTTGTATTCAGTTGTTAATGAATGGATTTTGTGCCACTAGCATTAATTTTAAAAAATTTTACTATGTTTAAAAAAATGAAGAAAAAAGGCTTGCACTGGGGATAAGGTGCGGGTGACTTTGCACTTTTTAATAAATACTAAAAAATCAACAATTTCTGATAATAAACGACAATGAAGATCTTCACATCTAAGGGTAAGATGCACGAGATCTACAAGATGACATGATCGCCATCTTGATTTGACGTTTCTGTCCGCCATTTTGAATAACTGTCAAAATCTAAAACAGGTTCGATTGGGTTGAAATTTTAGTATGTTGTTTCTAATATCAAGACCTTTTCAAAACGTATCTATGTTCCGATCTACGTCAAGTATTTACCTTGATACAGAGGCTCAAAGTTTAAAAATTTGAAATATTCATATTTTGGCGATCTTTATTTTCTAATCCTGAATTTTAAAACCTAAACGAAATGCCTCAGTAACCATTAGAAATGGTTGAGGCTTTTATTTTATATATTTATTTACTCTTACATAATTAAAAAAATAAATGAAAAGTGCATTTATTTTTTATATTTTTTTCATCTTTGCAAAAATTTTGCAGATCTTCAAATAATATGCTGTTATAAAGAAAAATATTACTTTTCTTTTTGTTTGTTATTTAGATCTCACCGACTAACGATAATACTGCCTTTTTTGTGATGGTTTCGATAAAATAAGCTCTCCGTAGTTCTGTATTATTGAAAATGTCAAAATTTTGAACTTAGAGCCCCAGAATCCAGACAATCGCTTGACCTAGGTCGGATTTTATATATGTTCTGAAAAGGTCTTGACATCAGCCAGAACATACTAAAATTTCAGCTCAATCGGATAAGTTTTTTGTTTTGACAGTTATTCAAAATGGCGGACAGAATCGTCAAATCAAGATGGCGATCACACCATCTTGTAGATCTCGGTCATTTTATCTTAAGTTATAAAAAAAATTGGATAATTTTTGGCCAAATACTTCTATAATAAAGCTTAAGAAAGTCCATTATATGCAATTTTATAATATAAATCATGCGTTCTTAGGAAGACTATAGTGAAAAAAAGGAATTTACTAAAAATAATGAACAAAATCGAAGTGGATTATTCTAGCCAGATAAATTTAGAATAGATTTGGGCAATTTACTTCTCTGAAATCGATTTTGGAATTGCACCCTCAGATAACTTTTTCGCGGAGTCGTTTTTTGACAAAATACCTATACTAGGATTTTATTGACTATTACTGAAACTACAAGAATCCTTTTGAGGATCATTGTACCTTACTTGGTACTTAACATATCCCTATATACTTTGACATGGTAGACCAGATCGGCGAAGACTATCAATAAGTCGTAGAATAGTTCAAACTCTCACGAACAGCAGAGTGCAAAGTCACCCCCCGAGTGCAAAGTCACCCGCAACGACGGTAACTTAGATTTTTAAGAACATCATATGAATTAACCTATGGATCCTTAATTCTATATAATTTTAATGTGATTCACGTTAATTGTCTCTTTTGAGCGTACAAATATGTTATTTGTGTCTTTGAGTCACTTAATATTTGGGGTTTTTCTATTTATTGATAAAGAAGTGGACTTGGCCTGCAAAAATAAGTTTAAATTTACCTTAAGCATAAATATTTTTCACATTAAAAAATTAAAGAGAATATCGCATCA
Source organism: Phlebotomus papatasi (assembly GCF_024763615.1). NCBI lineage: Eukaryota > Metazoa > Arthropoda > Insecta > Diptera > Psychodidae > Phlebotomus > Phlebotomus papatasi. The sequence goes on from NC_077224.1 coordinate 65,941,384, forward strand.
TTTTTTCGCATTAATGCTATAAATCAATTTATATCAAATTTTGCGGGCCAAGTCTACCTTTTTATCAACATATAGATCAAATTTTGAATATAAAATGATTCAAAAACACAAATTACACATTTGGACTCTCACCAGCGACAATTAATGTGAATCATATTAATATTTTAATGTGCAAGTGTGATAACACAGTTAAACAGATTTTTGTGTCTCAGTTTATTGAATTTTATATTGTAAATCAATTCACGTGAAAAAGCAATTGATTACTGTGTCCCTACCTAACTGTATTCATTCTGTGATCATACCGAAAAATTCTCTTTATGTACAATATTTCTAAAAACGTAAAAATGTTTTAATAGAATGACTCGCGGTCCAATTTCATAACCGTAATTTTTCTCTGTCTTTAGAGCCCACGAGGAATGTACCCTTGCAGCCCACCAGCTACACCCACTGTTCTAAAGAGCCCCCGAATGGAGTCAGCTGCGGCATGCGAACTGAAGCCCTCCCAGAGATCCCCAGGATGCTCCCTCAAATTCTCCATTGCAAAAATCATGGAACCAGACAAGGGTACAACGCGAAAGCCCTCACCACCCCTCACTGTGGACTCGGCTGAGGGCAGTGATACAGAAAGCAATGGCCCAACCTATGACTCGGCCTTTAAGAAGTACGTCCCAGTTCATCAGCTTGTGAGTTCGCGACATCAGGAGCTGCTTAATCAGTACCCTCTGCTCTACTACCCAAACCAATTGATGTGCGCCGCAGCTGCTGCCCAGTATGCAGCTCTAACTCAGCATTCTGGGCTGTTGTCGAATTCCGAAGGAGGTTTTCATGGCCTAACATCCTTGACCGGTACAACGGTTAATCCCTTTGTATCCACTAGTCACTCATTTAAACGTTCCCATCCGCCTACGACTACAGAAAAGTCCCATCATGCTTCGGGTCCTCTTGCTAAGCACGGGTCTAACCTGGCTAGGGAGAAAGATACTGGGATAACATGCAGTGGAGGGGGAGCAGATGCTGGAGCGGGGAAACAGAAAACGTTCTCATGTCAGGAATGTGGGAAGGTCTTCAATGCCATGTACAACTTGACGAGGCATATGCCTGTTCACACAGGAGCAAGGCCATTCGTCTGCAAGATCTGCGGAAAAGGATTTCGGCAGGTAAGGAACTTGACCAGTCTTCTCCCTTGTAATGTATCTATTTCCTTGTGTACACAAAGATTTAATTACGATGGATAGTACCCCTAACAAAAGATCCCTTATCTTGTTAGGCATCGACACTCTGTCGTCATAAAATCATTCACACATCTGAGAAGCCCCATAAATGTCACACGTGCGGTAAGGCCTTCAATCGCTCATCCACCCTGAACACCCATACCCGAATCCATGCAGGGTATAAGCCTTTCGTGTGTGAATTTTGTGGGAAGGGTTTCCATCAGAAGGGCAACTATAAAAATCACAAATTGACACACAGCGGCGATAAAGCATATAAGTGCACCATCTGCAATAAAGCCTTCCATCAGATCTATAACCTCACCTTCCACATGCACACCCACAACGACAAGAAGCCATTCACCTGTAAGATATGCTCTAAGGGCTTCTGCCGCAATTTTGACCTCAAGAAGCACATGCGAAAGCTCCATGAACCTGGCTCTGAGCAGCGTCTTGAACGCTCTGAGAGACAATCTAGTGAAGGTAGTTCGGGTCCACCAACTAGTTGGTCCCTGCCTCCAACATCAGGTACCAATCTACACCATCAGTCGCCTCTAAACTACCCCACTAGCTCCTTTATGCTCTCAGCGGGCGCTCCAAGCCTCGATGCTCCCTTCATAGCCAAGGTCTTTTGACATAAGTACTACAACTTGCACCAGCAAGGAAGCCTCAAGAACTGCCTGGGCAATTGATAGGGACGCAACCATGCAAAGTGAATTGTGCAATAAACCATCCGGGACATGCTTCCACCGTGGAATCTCTAGGTAATTGACTATCTGTGTAGAAAGGACGAAGACGAACCTTAGACATTGTGCTACAATTGATTGTATATAATACTGTAGATATTGTATTTCTTGAGAAGTTTTAGAATGATCCAGGAAGGGGAGAGTGAACATTAAATTTTTATGAATTTCTATTGAAAGAAAACCCTAGATTTCAATTCAATTTATTTAGATTTCAGTCTTGTTGCAGCAAAAATTGCTAAATTTCTTAATTCAAAAACCAGAAGGTAGTGTTTGTCTTTATTTATTTCTTTATTTTTTTTATTAATAAAAAGTTTTGAAACTGTTTAAAAATTTTTTAAAAAAATGAAGAGTTTTCAAGATTCGTATTTTAAAAGTTTTAAGGTAAGGTATTCCCATGATTTATAAACTTATAATGATTCAAAATTCCATATATAAAATATTTTGGATGATATATTTCTAATTAGTAAAAACAAGATTAAATTTAAAAAAAAAACATGAAAACTTTGATATAAAATTTCAAATGGTCAGTAAAATTAAGAATGTCTTTAATTGAATAACCAATGAAAGTTGAAAGCAATAATTTTCCTACACGGTAAAAAATTTCGGCACGTATATGTTCCAAAAATTAGCTCGTCCACGGACACCATAATTTTTGGCACAATCTTGTTCATTTTACGAGACTCAAAAAGATACCCAATATTAGTAACGAATTTGTTTCAAAATGTAGCTCGTCCACGGACACCGAAAATGTTTGGAATAAATTTGTACCTTCTAGGAGGAACAAAAAGATACCCAATATTAGTAACGAATTTGTTCCAAAAAGTAGCTCGTCTAGTATAAAATCGTATCCCTCCTTTCACACGTCACCGAAGCGAGGAGGACGCCAAATCTGTGGCAATTTTCGTGCTACATGGTTCCACTTTTTTAATTCGAGATTCCCTTCCTTTCCTGCTGCCAGCACTCCCATATGATTTCGTCATGCACGCGTCTGTATAAAACACTCTCACGTTGATTTTTATTTGATGTTACCTATGAACTTTCGCCACCGAAATCCATCTCGACTGAAGTATAGGCCTTAACTGTAAGACGAAATCACTTACACGAATTTGTTTCAGACAATGGGAACAAAAAGATTCCCTGTATGAGTAATAATTTCGTTCCAAAAATTACCTCGTCCACGGACACCGAAAATTTTTGGAACAAATATGTTACATATGTAGGAATAATATTGTTATTAAGAAAATGTAGCAATTTGTTCCTGACAGTGGGAACAAAACAGCCGAGTGAAACAAATTCTGTTCCAACTTTCAGGAACAAATTTGTGTAAAACGAAATCAACTCAAATTTGTAGACATTTCACCGTATCAAAACGGTTCCAAAAGAAAACTCCAAAAGAATTGTAATTATATTTCGCAACAAAACTGTAAAGAAAATTTTTTGGAATAAACAAATATCTTCTCTAGGTACAAATTGATTCCAAAAAAAATTGTTTCAATGAAAACTTGTTCCAATACTTTGATCAGTGTCTAAAAGTTTTTACCGTGTATATGGCATTATTGTACCGAAAAAAAGCTCCAGAAAAGCTCTTTTACTTTTATTATTTTTGAATATAAATTTCAGAATATATAGTTTAAAGGGACAGATAATCCTAACCGGCTTATGTAGGTGAGATTCTTAACGTGAGCTAACTCGGAGTGCATGCAAATTCGATTTAGAGCTGCGAAATTGTGAGTCGCCATTCAGTTATCTTGAATGAAATTCGTGAAATTATACAAATTTTGTATTTAAACCAAAATATCAAGGATTTGGATGAACTGGCACAAAAGTGATATATGGGTGAAATGTAGACCAGAATGTACTCTATAATTTTTCCGTAGAACTTGAACTCATCGATTACTCAGAAGCCAAGATAAGCGAGGTTTTTTGTTTCTTAACTTGTTTTTTCATCCAGAGTGCCCCAAGTAGTCATTTGTTGAACTTCAACTATATCAAAGAATTGTTGTATTTTGTGGGACTTTCCATTTAAAACCATATTTTAAGTGTCTTTGTGGAGTAGAGGCAGTCAAATTGGCATCTGAGGGATTTCAAAGCGTTATTATGGGAAAAATCAATTTTTTCACACTTAAACGGCAAAATCGGAGTGATAGCGTAGTCTGAGTGGAAAATGATGTATGGACGAAATGTAGAGACAAATGTCTTCTACAATTATGTCGAAGTAATCATCAAAATCGGTTCAGCAAAAGTCGAGATAATTGAGGTTATGTGATATTGAAATTGGTTTTTCGACTGTGGCGCCCCTGGTGTTGGTCCCACGAAGTTCAAATGTTCTAGAAAGTTGTAGCATTTGGTGAGATCTTTCGTTTAAGCCCTCATTCATCAAAATCGGTCACATAGAACCGGAGATATGATTTTTTGAATTTTGTGAAATTTGACCCCTCATATCTCCGGTTCTATTGAAACCACAGCGCACATACGCACCATTTTGGAAACGTCCTAGACTGGACTACAACATACTAAAATTTGATTAACTTGCACAATGCCGTTTTTGAGAAAAGTGACTTTGAATTTCGATGAATTTTGACGCTATCGCAGCGCCACCTGTGGTGAATTTTTGAACTTCCATCTGAAAGTGCTCATCGAGACGAAACCAAAAAGGTAAAATTTAGGTCGCTATGTTAATTAGAACCGGAGATAAAGGCCGGTCAATGTTCGAACTTTGACCCCTTATAGCTCGGGTCAGAGGTCTTAGATCGACTTAAGGTTTTTTTTGTTTGATAGGTATAATCAACGGCTACAACATACTAAAATTTCAGCCCGATGCACGATGGAATTTTTGAGTTATTCAACTTATAAGATTTAAAAATTTTCTTTTTAATAATAGCGCCCCTAGCGGTGGTTTTATGAACTTGTGATGTTAGAAGGGGAAGTAGCATTTCACGAGAGCTTTCCAAAAAGCCCTCACTTTTTAAATTCTGACAATTAGAACCGGAGTTATGGTCATTGTAAGAAATTTTTTTTGGACCCTTATAGCTCGGGTCAGGGGGGTCGGGGGACCTTAAGTTTGGTATTGATGGAAAGCTCTAAGGCCCAGCTATAACATACTAAAATTTGAGCCCGATCGATGCCATAGGGGCGGAGCCATTAAGAAAACAAAAAAAGGGGGGTCTTCAAAATGGCGGAAGGAGGGTGGGGGGTGGGGGGTCAATGCACCAAGTTGCAATTTTCACCCGATATATAACCTTTGCCGAAAACCGCAAGTCGATATCTTTTTTAGTTTAGAAGCTATTAAGCTCCAAAGAGCGGCCGGCCGGCCGGCCGGGAACGTAAATTAGCCACATATATATTCGTGATCAGGAAGTGACGAAACACATTTTGGCCAAGTTTGAGGTCGATCGGACGACATGAAATTTTGTTAGGATTATAGTAGGTGAGATTGTTAAGAATCTCACCTAATATTGTAGTTATATATGCCAAAGAACTTGAATTAAATAAATTTCTTACTATGTTGAAAAAAATTTAGAGAAAACATGCTATGTTTTTTTTAGTCTTTTTTGACCCACGTAACCCCTTAATAGATTTATGTGCTAGACAGACCTACGGCTTAACGCTGACTAAACCTACCGACCGTTTTTGGTAACTTTTCCTAGCATGCTCGGTCAAATAACAGACCAAGGTAGGGTAGGACGCTTAACAATTTTTTCTTGGACAAATGAAAAAAAGTGAAATTTAAACACTGAAAGAAGAAATTCATAAAGTTTGATAGTGACATTGTACCGTTTAACCCTTTAAGGACGATTGGGTCACCGGTGACCCAAAAATGAAATTTTTCATGCAGTCATCTCAAGTTGTGTATTGCTCTAAAAAGTCATTAAAAGTGATTTTTTCTGACTCTCGATTTTTGACCTTCTTGTCCTTAAAGGGTTAAATATGTGTTAATTTTAAAAAGTTTTTAAACCGGTCAAATTGAGCGGTCTTGTTAGGTTTAGTGGTAAGCCGAGAGACAGCTTAACATAAATTATATTCAAAATATTGATTAAACTACATTCCCATCAGTTTTCTACTAAGTCGCCTCTAGGTTTAATCCATAAGTCTATATAGGGCATTAGATTCATTAAATTACAACGTAATTACATTTTACTGACCATTTCGCATTTTTTTCTGTCTGTTTTAATATTTTTACCCTTTCTACCCGTTTTATCTGTTACATCAAAAATATTTCAATGGGAAAGCTGAACCTTGAAACCAGAAAAGTGCACAACTTTTTCAGAAAAAAAAATGTATTTATGGATACCCTGCTAATCACACTCCTCCTTCCTGGATAAATCATTCCATAAGGAATTTATTGTCGAGAAATGATTTCTTATATCGTATCATCAACTGTGAAGAAATTTCAACAATAAAATCACTACAATAGCATTCAAAAAGTATGATTTTTTTTTATCACACATCCAAAGGCAAATTAGCAAATTCCCTCAACAATTCCCATTCACAAAGAAACTTCCTCTATGTGCTAAATCCATCCTCGAAGCATCAAATCCCAGGGCTCCCATGGTCACGGAAGTGGAACTTTAATCCATACAAATTCAATAAAAGGGAAAACTTTCCAAATGGTGAGGGTGAGGGTGTTTTACATTCAAAAGACATGGGATTTCCTCATGGATCGTCGCACCCTGAAATTCTTACATACAATTGCTTTGGCCCCAAAAATTTTGGCTGAAGGTGTTGATCCAGAAATTATTAAATTCCTCGTGGTATTGCACTTGAGCACAGGAATAATTCATGCAATAAGAGTGGAAAATCACACCTGCGATATCAAAAACGTGTGGAACCCTCTTTCCTCCACAGGACCCATTAAAATCCCAGGAAGGGCTTCGTAGAAGGAATTTTTGCCATTGAGACACTTGAGGGTGAAAAATGTCGGGGTGTAAGTGAACAAAAGGGAACTATTTTGCAGGATTATCCGTTTCTTTGGCCAAGATTAAGATCACCCGAGCACTGAAACATATTCAATGGAACTATTAACCCCCGAAAAAAGAGAGAAGATAATGTGAACCAAATGTATGGGCTTAGCACAAATTAACCGATTAAGGCTTCAAAGTGTGCAAACTCCTTCAAGAAATTCCTTTTCTTCTTTTTTTTTTTGCTTTAGCCTTTCGTCTCACCGCGGGTGGACATAAATTGCATTTAATTAGAAACCCGATTGAGAACTCAGCTGAAATGATCCTGTTTTGAAACTTTAAAAAATTTTCAGTCCGAAAAGGAGTGAATTTACCTGAAAACTTTGCCCGAAAATTGAGCTCAAAATCCACACCCTTCAGAGAATGGGGAAAAAAATATATCTCTGTCAGCCGATAATTCGTCCCATATTAACTCGAGGGTGGACTAAAATGCTCTCTTGCGTGTAACTTTTTTACAACTCTAATAAATTGGGGTTAATTGTTTCAATCGAGAGAGTGTGACAAATTGTGTGAGTGTGACACTTTTCCCCTTGAATTTTCACTCGATTATTTGGAACATGTCCTGGGAATTTCCTGCACTCTTAAGGGTAAGTTTTATTGTAACGAATGCGTACTGAAAAGGTTAAAACTTTATATATTTAATTAGGATATGAAAATTGTGAAATTTTTGTTTTAAAAAAATATCATATTTATATTTTTGCGCCTTATAACATGCATGATATTTATGTTTTTTTTTCATTTCTTAATAATTTCTCTTGATTTATTAAAAAAAATTCAAACCTTCAGTATTAACATCACAAAGCGAGGACTTTAAATGTTTTATATTATTTTTGTCGGTTTGAACGGTTTGAACTATAAATCTTTTTTAGCTTAATACTATAAACACATACTTGAAGTTGAATTAAAACCGAGTAAAATTAAATACTTAATGGATATTATTAATTATTAAAGAAAAAATTCAATATTTTTAATTTTTCAGTTTTTTTATTCCGTTTTCAAAATTTATCATTTCGATTAAAATAATTATTTTTTAGACAAACTTAACAATTTTGGAATGGTTTTAAAATTTATATATAATTTCTTTGGAATAAACAAATTTTCTAAGATCATTACAAAAAAGAAAACGTTTAGATTTTAGATACACCTTTTCGTAAAAAACGGTTAAAATGCATTATTTGTAATACAAAGAAGAAATAATTAATAATAGCTTAAGGAGTTCAGTAGAGCGGTCTTCAGACTAGAGGTTTAGCCCAGTTCCCGAAGATCTTACGGTGCTGTCACACTAGGATTTTCACAATTTAAATTTAAATTCAATTGAGCCAATTGAGCATTGTAAGTTTTCTAGAATTTACTTGAAAATTCTCACAGCCAGGACACATTTTGCAAGAAGTTTGCTCAATTTTAAATACTGCCGCGAGATTTTTAATTATGATTGACTCTGGAAAATGTGTGTACTTAAAATGTCTTATAAGTCGCTTATCTGTTGTTCAGAAGGATCCCCAAAGCCAGAAGAAAGATTTGTAGGGAAAAGGCTGATGAAGCGACTCTCATGCATCTTGTTGAAAATCTGTGTGAAGTCATATAAACAGGAGACTTATTGGCACTATAATGTCTTTGGCGGTACTTAGAAAATTACTCCCGATACTGATGCTTCACTCCCGTACAAGTCTATCACTAAATTCCTGTATTTATCTTATTTTTTGGGCCACAAATAATAATTAATAATGAGTGAATAAATTTAATAAGAACAATTTGGTTTAAAAGGATACTTTGTTTAATTGCAATTAAATTGAAATTATTGAGCAATTTTAGCATTTTAATTTTAATTGAGCAACCACATTTATGCTATTTAAGAATGTTTAAACATGTTTTGGTGGGCCAAGTATTAGATTATATCAATAAATAAGCGAAAATCTATCAATTCAAATTATTTTTAATGCAAAATAACGCATAGGAACAATTCATCTGAAAATTAAATTGAATTTACAAATTGAAAAAATCTTAGTATGATAGCACAAAATCCTAAATATTAAGGAATTTTACTGTTTTTACAAAATCTATTAAGCCATTTGTCAGTAATAATCCAATCCTAAGTTAAATTTTTCCAAAAATCTTCATTAAAGATTTTATAGCACAAAGGCCATATGGCTAAGCCTTAGATCTGAAGCTCGTATAGGTCACGTAGACTAAAGAAACCATAGTTTATTTAAATACAATTTTTTTTAACACAATATATTTTCTGAAAGTTTCATTTCAAAATTTAAAAAATTTACCTATTGGGATCTGATGCTCGGAGAATTTTGAGAAAAAAAATACTTTCGGTGAACAAAATTTTTCAGAGTATAGATTTATTGAAAGTCCAAAAACAAAATATTTCCTGTTATCGGATAAGTTAAACTCGTACTTGAAAGAACGATTTTCACTTGCTTTGACTATAATTTATTTTATAAGACAAAAGTGGTGTAAAATGTGTCGAAAATGATGATGTTTGGTTTAAAATTCTACCAAAAATACTAATTTCTATTTATTCAAAAAGCATTCGTTCAAGTACGAATTTAACTCATCTGCTAATAGGAAATATTTTGTTTTCTGACTTTTTATAAATCTACTCTGAGGTACCTTGTTCACTGTAAAGTATTTCCAAAAAGTGTATCTGAAAATCCATTCCTAATGGCTGAATTTTAAAAATTTTAAAATGAAAATTTCAGAAAATATATTTAAAATTTTATAGGGTAAGAGGAACACCTATTGGCACTTTAAGAACTCATGTCAGGACCTTTTGACACCTTACTTTGTACCATTTAGAATACGAAATTTAAACACTTATCCTTATCGAAAAATGTAGATTAATGATAAAACGCCATATTGCCTACATATTATTAGATACATTAAATAAATTTCGACATTTTGAGAAAAGTGTCAATATGGGTTCCCTGTCAAAGAGGTATTCATTCGACCCTACTGTTATTTGGATTTTGAAATTTGGATTTTTGGCAGAATTTTATACAAAAAATATAATTTCTAGCGTATATTACAGCACGTTTTCTCTTATAAAATAAGTTGTAATAAGGGTAAAACAAATGTACCGTTCAAGTGCAAGTTTGACTCATCAGCTAACATGAAATATTTAAGTTTTTGACTTTTGAATCGTAATTTTTTTTTAATCAAAAACCGTCTCTAAAAATCACGTCCCAACGGCTGAATATATAAAATTTTGTAATGAAAATTTCAAAAAATATAGTTAAAATGTTGCACATTTGTATGATTAAGAGCTCACATGAACTTTATTCTAATATTATTTAAAAAAAAAAAGTTGTCAAAGAAATATGGAATTTGTTTTAGTCAGCGTGACCCACATAACCCCTTAAATGAGAAGTTAACAAAAGTTCTATACATTTTAAAATATTTTAAATTAATCAAACCAATACTATGAAAGCTTAAGGCAATACAAGTAAAATGTTCGAATAACTCATGTTAAAATAATTATCTTGAATCGTTTTGAACGATATTACAAACCGTAGGCCTAATTAATTTTTTTTAGTGAAAAACAACTTTTGTAAGACGTTTGAAGTAATTTTTTGACAATTTTTCTTGATATTCATAGATTTGAGAGTTAATTAAATAAAGTTAATGATACTTAGGGGAAGGTGTGGCAGTTTCAGACAGTTAATTTTTAAGGCTCGTTTGTATACTCTATTTAATCTAGCTAATCTATCAAGTTTCTCTTAGGTAGACTATTTTAAAGTAAAAAGTATACATTTCACATAATATATTGATAAAATTTAATATTTTGAAAAGTCATGCATGTCTGAAATTGCCTCGTGCTTCCACCTATTTTTCATATTCTATCAAAGTTTTAATTAATTTTTTTATCCAGAACACTATAAATATTTTTAACTTTTCAGTTCGCATACGTTGATATTTTATATCCACTTTCAATCTTGGTTGTTTAATTTAATAAGTAGCTGAGGAAGAGGCTGTTGGAGGCGTTTGGTGTTAAATATTCATTAGATAACAACCACAAATTACACTCAAGGGCCATAGGAAGCAACATAGAAATGTGCAGCGTGTTAATATATGTGTTACTTGGTTGGGATTTGAGTGGTTTAGAGAAGGAACTGGATGCTCCATGAATTGCTATTTGGTTGGAGGACCCTTCATTGGGAAGAAGGGAACGGGAGATTTGTAGCAAATCCAAAATCTTCATGATGGAACCTCATGGGCTGAAGGATGTGATGGATTAAGGCCAAACACAATAATTGGATATCAGAGTGGATTGGGATGATTGTCGAGAGAGAGGAAACTACAAATTTATGTCAGAATCACTCATCATAGAAGACTCCCGGGTCTCATTGACGATGCTCTGTGATCTGGAAAATTGAACATCTTCACATTGTTTACATCTCTATCAATTTATTCCTTTCGCTTCCTTTGACTCTCTCTGGGCATCTCTTTTCTTTTTTTTTTCTTTGGCGAAATAAGCCACTTGAGTTCGATCAAAATAGATCATTTTTTTTACCTGTATTTGTATTATCCTTTTCAATAACCAGTCCTTTACATTTTTATAAATCCATCTCTTTAGCACAAAAAAATAAAAAAAATTTTTAGTGAAGATAAAGGATAGCAAAATGTAGGAACGCCATAGTTACGGCATTATTAGAAGGTGTGAATAAGAATCGCCCAAATGTTAATTCTCTCTTTGGGATGACATGAACCGACGCAGGAGTTACATGCATTAGGAGTTGATACCCAACGAACCGAACACTGATCCTCATTACTTCCAATACGTCGAACGCATCCCATTGTCTCCGGTGGGAGTTCTTTTACACGAAAACAGATGCTGAACATATCTCATGCAATTTAAAAGAGTTTTCATACACAATTTTAGTGGATATTATTCATTTGCTAATAGAAGGCTTCTAAAGTCATCTTTAGATAGTTCTTAGAACACAAGTTTTAAATAAAATTCATATTATTAACAAGAAAGTCGCGTCGCGTATTTAAAGGGTTATATTGGTCAAGAAACACAAAAAACAACATAATTTATGTATTTTTTTCAAATCATAATAAAAATATTATTTAAATATTTTTATAATAAAATATTTAAATATAATAAAAATATTATTTAAATATTTTTATTAGCTGGGAGTTTATTTTCGTGGACCTTAAAAAAGTCAGATGATCAGGTCTCAACGGTTGATTTTTTTAAATTTTGATTGAAAATTTCAGAAAATATAGTTTAAATGTTATGTTATTATTTAATTAAGAGGTAGAATTAAATATTCCTCAAATTTTTAATTTTTATTTTTTTTACTCATGATCCACTAACCCCTTAATATGACTACACTCAGTCCCAGGATTTTGCATATTTTTGAGACAAAAAAATAAAATTTGCATACACGCAGGCGATTTCTTTTAAATGAAACAGCCGTAGACCGAATTTTGCGCGGAGTAAAAGTAGACGGAACAAAAAAATTCGATTTTTTGAAAGAAATTCATCAACAAACTGTACTCTATGGCCAGAGCTCTTCAATAAATTGTTCGAATATTAAAAAAAAAATTTTACTTTAAGAAAAGAAATTAAAGTTTTATTCTGAAAAATAAACATAGTGTTTTCAAATTTCCCGCGTCATAAAATAGTAGGGGAGACTGGGGCAAAAAGTCACAAAACGGATATTTTATTTTTTTAAAAGCTATTCGAGCGCTTCAAAAATTTATGATCCACATAACCCCTTAATATGGCTACACTCAGTCCCGGGATTATGCACATTTTCGGGACCCAAAAAAACGCGCGGAATGGCTTTATGCATCAACTTTTGTCGTTTCGAAAATTATGTACACCTGAACTGCCCTAACCTCCTCTACGTTATCTGTAAAGTAAACACACTAGGAGCAATTTCTTTAAAAAATTTCGTTTTAAAGAAAATTTTCCCTATCTTTGTAAGCAGAAACGTCAGAAATTTTTAAAAAGAGGCAATTTTTGACGAAAATTGCTTCTAGTGTGTAGACACCATAAAACCGAAAAAGGATTTAACTCTATTTTGTATCATAATGAAAAATTTATTTCATTTAAAATTTTAAGTAATTATGAGGGGCAAGTATTGAGCTATATTTTTGGAAATTCTATTTAAAAGTTCTGAAAATGAAACTTTTAGAAACTGGTCTTCAAACAAGGGATTATTGAGGTTATTTATAAGAAATTACAGTGACTCGAGTTCCCGGTTCTACGAAAAATACATGGGTTCCCTGAGTTCTCTGAGATCCCCATTGCCTGAGAAAATATATGGATCCCCGTGAGTTTTCTAAAAAATGTACGGGTTCCCCGGGTTCCCGGAGAGTTTCCTCAACAATGTATGAGTTCCCCATGCTTCCAGAAAAATGTCTGAGTTCCCCGTGAGTTTCCTGAAAAATATATGAGTTCCCTGGGTTCCCGGAGAGTACCCAGAGAAAAAATGCATGGGTTCTTCGAGTTCCTGGAAAATTCCCTGAAAAATGTATGGATTCCCTAAAAAAATATATCAGTTCCCCATGAATTTCCAACTCAAATTGGTTCCAGTTCCCAGAAATGAGTTACCTCTTGTTATCGAAACACTCTTTAAAAAGTTTTTTTGCAGTTTCCACGATAGCCTTTGATAGATTTTATCTGAAATCGAAAATTCAAATATACTTTCAGATATCGGTCGCGAATACCTTGTTACTCAAATGAAGGATTTTTGAAAAAATAAAATAAAAATTCAATTTTTTGAGTTTTACACCAAAAAGAATAAATTGCTGTGCTTTATAAAATCAGTTGTTATTATCTGAAAAAAAAATCAATTAAGTTCTGTTCAAGTCAATCCTCGCTATAAGAATTGTGCGAAATTCACTTAAATCGGCACAAAAATTTATGAAAAATCGTGACCATACTAAATTCAAAGATAGAAAATTAAAAAAAAAATGCAACTAAAGTTGATGATTCTGACTACTCGAACTTGTTTTTTAGAATTTATTTCGACTAACATCAAATCTGTAAGAAAATATTTTTATCATATCAAATTATTAAACTAAGAAGAAAAGCAACAGAGTAAAATTCGAAATGAAATATTTGAGGCGTAAGATTAATTAATTTTGTCCCTCTAAACAGCCTCTTATTTCCGAGATTTAAGAAACATTTCGTAAAATATATTTTCTCAAACAATACTATCTACTTATGCTTGAATTCCCTGGCCAATTTGCAAACCTGAACCAACTTATACTAACAAAAAAAAATCCTTTTGACGTATTGTGTGGAACTTAATCCCACTTCTGAGTATAAAAATTCCTTCTGAATTCCACAATTACTGGTATACTGAGCACTATGATGGGAAATTTGTACAAATCCAACAAAATAATTTCCCCTGATGATTTTCTCAAACGGAGAAAATCCAATCAAGTACCACTCGACCCCCAAAGTCAAAGAACGCCCTCCAATCAGCGGGTTGTAGGCGTGTCATGCATTTTCCACCCCTGAAACAAGGCTATTTTCCGTAGTTCGTGGAAAAGCTCCATGGATTTTTTTTAACATCATCGAGCTCCAACGGCAAATACCTTGGCGCTCTTTTGCGCGCTTTTTTCTCCAATGCAAAGGCATGACAAAAAAAACTCCACAAAGTACTCAACCCCATTTCTCATCCACTCGAAGACAAATGCTGCGAAGAAGGATGTGTAGAGGTGCAGAGAAAAAATGCAGGGAAAGTTGCGTGGAAGTGTTGTAAATAATGGAAGGGAAGGAAAGGCATTTGCAATCACACAGCACGTGTCTGGTTTATTTTGTAGTGAAATGCACATGCAAACATTTTAATCGACGACATCAGATAATCACTGTGAGCCACCCCCATACCTTAGCTTTTCGCATAAATTAAATGGGTATCCGAGGGAGAGTTTCCATGCGCAAACACCCCAGAATACCAAATGAACGCCTTCCTCTGGCAGCAAATTGCAGAGCGCACCTGACACAGCAACGAGTTGACCAGCAAAATGGGTTTTCCACTCTGGAAATTTATTTACCGCCACGCGTGTAACAAGATCGATTGCTCGTCCACCTTCCTCATACCCCAAAAAAAAAGGAAACTTTTCTATACTGAGAAAAAAAAGGATAAGGAAATTTACGTATTTCCATAAATAATTCTACTAAAAGACTAATTTAAATATCACCCTAAAATTGATTTTTAAATTACAAAGCTTTATAAGACAAATTTTATATTCTACCATTTCTCTAAGTTATCAACAAAATTACTATAATTATAACTGAGAAGCAATTTTACCTAGATATATACATGCATTTTTACGTTAATTTTACTAACCAAGCGAAAATTTGCTGACCATCTTAAGGATCATTTAATAATCTATTTTGCTTATGAATTTTAAAAAATCTGGATTAGAATTCACTGTATCATAAAATAAGGAAAGATTTTACTATTTAGATATTAGAATCTACTCTGCTTTATTTATGTTACTCACCTGGATCAGAATTTAGTAGTCATTGTTTAGGATAATTTAGCTATCGGTATATTTAAATCAACTTTGCGTACTTCACTATACAAACCTGGTTTAAAATTGTATTATAATCATGACTGTGCAGTCATTGTACTATTTATATATTAGAATCTACTATGTTTTATTTACCTGCTAACATTTATGCTAACTTTAAGTGGAGAAAAGTAATATGCCCGAAAAACACTACCGTTTAGATATAATTACTAAACCTACCGACCGTTTTTGATAGTTTTTCCTAGCACTACTAGTAGTAGCATACTCAACGATTTTTTCTTGAAAAAGAAAAAAAATTAAAACTAAAACACTGAAAAATACTTTTTATGGACATTTTAAGAACTTCATAAAGTTTTATAGCGAACTTGTACCATTTAAATACGTCTTAATTTAAAAAAAAAAATTGAACCGGTTAATTTGAACGGTCTTGGTAGGTTTAGTGTTAAATGAGGAGCTCAGAGCAATAAAAAAAGCTATTTTAATAGGGAAATGCATACGACTTAGAGTTTTTTTTGCTCCGAGCGCCTCAGATCTAATTAGCATTATTCACTAATCAGAGTCCTTCAAGATTGTCCATAAACTGAATTTGCAATTGAAAGAATCACACCTCCGTTAAGGGATCTAGACTTACCACTGGCTCTTGATTCAGTATTTACTAATTGTATTCTAATGATAATTAAATTGTCTGGATATTATAACTTAGAGATGATTTATTCAGTTGTATATTAGAGCCAAATTTGTTTCGATCATTTTACTAAAAACGTTTAAAATTGAATAATATAAAAGAATACTAATGAATAATTTATTCTATATGAATACAAGAATCTACTAACACAGCAAATAAAAAGATTAAAACGATATTCGTTGGATTGCTGAATACTGAAATATTCACGAAACTGTGGAAAGCCCTTGGTAACCCTGGAAATTCTAGAAAATTAGCGTAATGAAAAATAATTAAGCCTGGTTCTGAAACCGTCGTAAACTATGGGTTTGCCAAGAATCCTTGGTAAGCTGGGGATCCCTTGCAAAACTGAAGAACTTTCACGAATTTAGGAAAAACAAGAAGTATTCGTAAACTCTGAAAGAACTTGGAATATCTCGAAACGTTGGTTAACCCTGTAGGGGAATTCTGTAATTTTCGTGGCATTGTCACGCGTGAGTTCGAAACCTGACAATGCCATTCGAGCTTTTTTTGTCATATCATATGAGTTCGAAAATGCAATTCATTGATTTTTTAATGAAATCCCTTTACAGAATGATTTTATGAAAATACAATTCGTTTTGTTCAATAAAATTCATTGTCATTTGAATTTTCAGAAATCTCAAATAATATGTGACTTCTGACAATGCCACGTCAACTGAAATGGCACTGTCATGGCTACAGAATCGCATTTTCGAAAAAGCTCTCCTAAGATTCGAGCCCAATTTGTCATATGGAATTGCCAGAGCGTTACAGAATTCCCCTCCTGGTGAGTATTCTTTTACGTTTTCGTGATAAGGGTCCATCCCGTCCCTTTTTTCTGTGTAGCAAAAAAATATTACGAGGGAAAGCAGGCACCTATCAATTTGGACTCTTTTGAAATATTTATTGACTTTACCATGATAAAATTTAGCTATACAAATAAATTACATTTTTTTGTATTTTGTTTTAAATTTTACACAGGTATATTTTTTTAACCGGAGCTTTAGTTTTGTATCAAATTGGTACGTTTTTAAACAACTTTATTGCGTTTTTGATCTCTGCATAATTGTCAACTGGCTCTTATTTATTGTTATACATCTCAAGCATTTCAATTTTTACAAGTTCCGCTTTTTAAGAATATTATATTTACTCTACCTGTTTAAATATGTTTTTTATCACAATGATAGTTTATAAATTTTATTACTTTTATATGACATTCCAAAATGTGGGACAAATATTACAAAATCCTGAAAATCTGAATGAGTTAGATTTAAAATCCTATAAGAGCTCACGATAGTAGTTTCCAAAAATACTAACAAAAGTTTGTAATATCTGCTATAAATTTTAGAAACCACTAAACAATTTTTTCTCAGTGTACTACCCACCAGCATAGCCATTTGAACTTATACTGTTTGGTGAAACTCGAATAAATTACCAGCTGAATCATTTGTCTTGTGAGATATCTTCATCAACACTTCGTGACCGACTATGAGCGGTTTTATTGAATCTAAATTCTGGAACGGGCATTTGTTCATTTTGCAATGCACTACATTTGTAAGAAATGTTGCTCACTGGCATTGTGCGAAATCGATTGAAGGGGTTGCATTGATTTACGAGCCGGAAAGTGTGAGTCAACAAGGAACAAGGAGAATAATTTAGTGATATACCTAGTTGATCAATAGCTGGTTATAAAGTTCGCTCAAGTTCTGAATAAAGCAGAAAAATGCAGATTTGCTATATAAGAACATTATTGTTTATTGTATTTAAATTAAACCCGAAGCAAAATAATGAAATCAAATTTTACTTCTTTCGGCTGCTTGAATTGAGATATGGAGTGTCGAAATTTAAATTATAAAATAACTATATAACTCATATTCTATTGTCTGAATTAATCACTATTGATGCAGATGAAAGGTCTCGTGAAATAAAACAAATCTTCAAAATATCATGATCAACTCTAAAGACTTTTTTTAAAAACTTTAAGGACGATTGGAACACCGGTGTCCCATAAAGAAAACAATTTTTCCTGGCTACCTAAAGTTATTTTGTAATTACAAAGTAGAAGGTTGAAGTAATCTAGGATATTTTTTGCAAGTCTCCAGTTATTTTTTATACAGTAAATTTTAAAGCTAAAAAATGACGAATTTTTAAATTTTTGTATCGAAAATTTATTTTAATTATTTTTTATACTTCCAATCTTTTTTAAGCAAAACAGTTTTGGTAAAAGAAACTACAGTACTCAAACATAATATTTTTCATCAGAGTGAAAAGTATCAGTCATTAGTATCATCAGAAAAATTACTTATATTTTTGGACTATTTTTGTCTATATCGTTCATAGAGTCAAAAAATACACCAAATTAGACTTCGTTGAACTTTGTAAGGTTAGATGTAAGACCTTTTACGGATTTTATATATCAATTTGATTTTTATTGCTGAGTTTCTGTCAGCGAAAACTGTCTCGTCGTTAAAGGGTTAAAACAACAAATTCGATTTTCGAAATGCCGATGTCGAATATTCTGAATGTCATTTCTAATATCGTTGAAATTTTAATATGGAAAGTTAGGGCTGAGGCTTTACAAACAATAATCGTTTAAGGTCTTTCTGACTATGAATGGCTATGAGTTGTTAAAATTAATTAACTTGAATGATATTCACGACGACAAGAAATCGATTTCGATTAACTTTCTTTTTAATTACAAGTCTTAGTTGTGTTCTTTTATTATTTACATATGTGTTCTAATTCTATTAAATTTAGATTGAAAATATTTAAAAGATCTCTGAAGAAGATTTATACTGAGCGCTCACAGCCAGAGTTTTCTCAAGGAGGAAGACATTCGAAGACGGGTTCAACAGCCAAAGAAAAAGATTTTTGCTTGTCGTTTTGTCTGTGTGGTGGCTGATATGTTTCCTGTTCGAATTTCGTAATGTATTGGCGAGCCTGTCGGTCTTTACTTGATTGTGAAGAATATCAAAGTTACGAGGCTCACAATATTCATGTCAGCTTATCAAATTCCTTCATAATCACTGAGTAACTTACAGTAGACTCTCGCTAATTCGGCTCTTTTAGGATCGGGATACTTTTTAATTCGGGCGGCAGATAAATTCGAAAAATGTTTGTTGACATTTTTCAAGTTTGGTTATGATTATCGAATGAAGCAAATATCATTAAATTTACCATGGTTTGTTTTAGTTTTGATGTGATTTTGCATTATAAAGGGATTTCGGATTTCATGAAATTTACAACAAATATGAGTATGTAAACTAAATATGTGCGTGCAGAAAACAAAAAAAAATCATTGCATTTCAAAAAGTTTGTTGCCCGAATTTCTCCCTAATTCTGGTGACATTTCGGTCCCAAATGCCCGAATTTGAGAGAGAGTCTACTGTAATTCGAAATTTCGAAATTCAGTTTGATACTTTTGGAGAATCAAGCTTCGACTGCGAGTGCACAGATAGATCAATCCATAAGTCAATATTATGCATATAATAATATTATAATTAATAACCTAAAATTGATTTAAAATTCCTTAAAAAATAGAAAAAGCGAATTTGTAGCAGAAATTTTTGAAAAACTTACAAAAGAAAATTTTCTTATTATTTTTACATCTTCAGAAATTTTTTATAAATCATTGAGTTTATAGGGTGGAATCTACACTTATGGATGTTATATACGTTCGTGGACAACGCAAAAATCTTAAGTTATTACACTAAAAAGATTTCGAAAAATAAAAAAAAGTGTTAATTACAACATAAACTAATAATTTTATAACTTTTCCAAATCTGTTTCACGTAACAACTTAAGATTTTTTCACGCTGTCCATAAGTGTATAGCATCCATAAGTGTAGAGGTAGACTCCACCCTATTGAATCTTAAATTATGTTTATTTCTCAATATTGAATACGCAAATAAGACAGTAACATATTTTCTAAAAATCATAGGAAAATCTCCCTTTGGAGACACGAATTTCAGTGTTTTCCCTGGAATTATTAAAATCATCCCTCCGTGAAAAATGTACACAGAGCAATGAGAAATCTTCCAACCACTTGCTTTGTTGTCTAGTGGTGGTTCACACAAAAGGAAGAAAATATATGAGAGCTTTTCACGATTGTGCAACCCTCATTCCCATGTGCCAGGATGCTTCTTGAAAAATTGGTGATGTTTAAATTTACATCTTGGAGTGTTATTTCATCTGACTCTCTCTGCCTTTTCCTTTAAATTAATTCACACATTATTTTGTATTCGTACTCCAATTATCTGATTTCTTTGATGTTGTTCCAAAACGCAGAATTTTGAGTGTCGCAGAGATCTCTTGCAGAGATGGTTCAAGTAGTGAGAAAAGTCTTGATTAAATTGCGATAATGATGAGCAGAAAAAAAACTTTGATAGAGAAAGTCATTTTCTCCAAAGAGGAAAAAGAGATATGGAAGAGTGTTTTATCTTTAAAAGGACCTCTGCTTTCTGCATTGAGTCTTTTTTAATTAAATACTACACGGAAAATACGTTTGTGGAAAATGAGTTCAACCCTTAGAATTTATATATAAAAAGTTACAAATTAAAGTAGAAGGTGTTTAGGATGTCCAAATTCGTTTTACTCTCTACTCCACAATCAATATTTAATATTAAATCAATATCATCATCATCTCTCGACACTAAGACGGCGATGGACGCACTGTGCTGGATTAGAAGAAAGAGATGAAATAAATTCTATTCTATTACTATCATCCTCAATTTTCAACCGCTTATCCCTTTTGATGTCGCGAGCTTAGGACATCCAGTTAAGCAGCTCACACCTGTCCGACCCTCTGCCACATCAGGAAGATGTTCGCTTTCGATTGATCTCAAAACGTTCCAAGGCAAAATACTGACTTGATTCAGATATCTTGTCTTAGATCTGCTTTCAAGTCGAGGTTCTTCCACAATGGGTTACATAGCTTTTTTGGGGAATCTTTCTCTGTTCATACGTTGAATATGGGAATATCATCGAAGTAGGGTGGTTTCACCACTTCTCGCCAGTGACCCACTTTTCGCCACCTATAGCTAAATCGAAGAAAAATCATATAATACAAATAATAAAAAGGATATCGGGAAGAAAAAGCAACACTGAATATATTTTTTAATAATATTGTCCAAAATAATTAAGTTTGGGACTTTTCAAGTAGGTGGCGAGAAGTGGTTATTTTTGAATTTTTAATAAAAATATATTTTTTTTAAGTAATCCACCGTTAATTTCAGGGACTATTAGTTTGATATATCTATAGACAACATATCTAAGTAACTTTGTGTCAAATTTAAGTTACTTTAAAATAAGGGTTTAAAAAATTATAATTAAATTAATTTCAGTTTTTCTTAAAAGTGGCGATAAGTGGTTACTCCACCCTAGTGGTCTCTCAACTTGAAGCTTAGCTCTTCATGAACGGCTACGTTTCTTACTTTATCTCGACGAGCACGAACCGCACGAAGGTATCTCATCTCGGCAGCTTGTACTCATGATCTTATACTTTCGGGTATTACCCAAATCTTATGACCATAGGTGAAAATAGGAATGAATACAGCCTTCAAAACCGATAATTCAGCCGAACGACTAAGCTCGGCTTTCCCTACCACATATTGGTAAAAATAAAATAAATTTATCCAAATTTGATCCTTTCGCAAAGGATGGATCAAATTTCGAACTCTGAATGCACATTTCTCGTGATAGAACATGTTAATTTGATTCATCCTTTGCAAAATGATCAAATTTGATCCTTTTATTTTAACCAGTGTACGCTTCTGTCAATATCCCTTATAATTGCAGAAGCTTGACCTATTCGCGACGAGAATTTTGTGTCTATTCTACTATTACTCGTGAATAATAAGGGAAAGTACTCTCCCTTCGAACGTTCATGCCTTCGAATAATGTGAATTTTCTTTCATTTTCCTAAGAGATTTCCACATGATTTTAACATAATTATCAATAATTGATAATAAGCTAAATAATATTTATTAGAAATGTTTAATTATCTTAGCAAAACTTAAAGAAAATTCACATTATTCGAAGGCATGAACATTCGAAGGGGGAGCACTTTCCCCTACACCGAGATACTTGAACTTTTCCACCTGTTTCAATGGGACTGTATTAAAATATAAGATATTAAGATTAAGGAAGATTTCCTTCCTTGGATGTTACTCTTTGGATGGAATTACTCTTCTTCCCTCTGAATCTCTAGACTGTTTGACAGAGAGTTTTGTTTGCCATCCTGAAGTCAAGCTTCAGCTGAACTTTTTCCAAGCCTCTTCTCTAGCGATTTTAACTGCGAACTTTGCTGCCTTTTGCGCTTCAACGTAACGGTCACGAGAATTAGAATCCTTACGTTGTATGAACAATTTTGTAAACCTTTTTTCTCCAATGGCTTCTGTTAGTCCCGGTGTTTTAAACTAAGATGACCGTTTCACATTGTTCGTCACATTAACTCGCTTAACACAAGCTTCAAATTATTCAGAGACCAAAATGACTATTTAAAGGCAGTCCTATTCAGCCATTTAGTCTTAATGTAAGGCCCTCGCCAGACCTGAGGATTAGCCGAGAGACGGCCTAGCGTAATTATATTCGAAATAATGATTAAACTACATTTCCATAATTTTCCACTAAGTCGTCTCTCGGCTTAAGTCGTAAGTGTGTCTAGGGCATAAGAAGGACATTCTGGAATTTATTCAGATCTTTCCTGTATGTTCTTCATATTAATATTACATTAAATATTAATTACATCAAATTAAATAAAATATGGAATCCGCTCCAAACGGAAATTTTTCACAGAATAGTGTATTTTTTATTAATTCTTTGTGCTACAGATAAATTGAGAATTTTTTCTTATTGATAAATTTTAACACAAGAAGTTCCATTTGGCGTACGTTTAGAATTAGGCTAGTTTGTCCTAGTTACTAGGTATTTAATCCCATTACTTATTTCAGTCGTATTGCGTTCTCTGGCTGGCTGATAGAGCCATTGATACTTTCAATCTCTAGTCAAGGATTAAAATATTTATGCGATTAAATATTTAATCACGTGCAGACGATGTTTAACTAAATCAAATTATTAAGCCATTGAAATACACATAATAAAATTGTTACTTCTAAAATTGTTTACGTTAATTAATCCTTAGAAAAATTTTTCGACAATTGAAAATTTGAAAAATACTTCATATTTCATTAAGGTAAAATGTTTACCCTTGAGGCAACAATCAACCTAATATGCTATCAAATAAAATCAACTTTGAGAAGGCCACTTAGCTACGAAAAAATATGAAATATTTTCCAGAGGGTTGCAATAAATTCCAATATTTCCCTCGTTGAGCCTCATTGCAAAAGGGTTTCCAAGTGTTTTAATTCTTCATCTTAAGGACATGCAAAAACACAATGACATGCAATAATAAAATAAAAATTACAAGAAAAAAAGGGGCAAAGAGATGAAGAAAAAAATCCAAAATTCTCGTCAATAGACACTTAATTGTTGACATAAAGTGGTTGAGGATTAGGGTGTTTATTCATTTCTTTAACTATCCCACTAAGTACATTTGGCAATGTGTTTATTTTGCTATTTGAATCCAGAGAAATGCTCAGAGAGGAAATTGTAATCCACCCTATAACACATTCAAATAAATTTCTGGTTGATTTAAGTCCACAATCCGCAAGCTGTCACCCTGAATTTTCGTCCCCAGCATCATTATTCATCTCCCTCTCAATCGGAATAATTGCGTTTTTGGTTGTTTGTTGTCATACAAAAAGCGATATATAAATGCAGAAATACGTCACGGTGAAAACTCTTGTCTGGATAACGTTGTCTGTAAACTATATATACAGCAAGATATAGGGATTTTCCATAAGAGATGGGCATAGAGTGTCATCAATTAAATGAGATCTTCCTTTCCATTGCGGTTTAATAAAAATATTTTTTTTTGATTAATAAGGGCCTTGACAGACTTGAAGATTAGCTGAGAGATGGCTTAGCTTATTCGAAATAATGATTAAACTACATTTCCATAATTTTCCACTATAAGTCGTCTCTCGACTTAAGTCGTAAGTGTGTCTAGGGCATAAGCCATGCAAGCCATTGTGAGGAAGTGTCGACCTCGAGGAAGACCTAGGACAAGATGGCTAAATCAGATTCAGAATCTGGCCTTGGGACACCTTGACATCGAACCTGAACATCTTCCTGAATTAGTGGAGAATTGACAAGCGTAAGGTTCTAAACTAGATGTCATAGGCCAGCTACCCCAACAGGGATAAACGGTTGAAAATTATGATGATTTTTCTTTTTAATTTATTATCGAATCGAGTATCTCGTGGAGCAATTGGTACAAAAACCCAAATTGAATCAGACCGATCCTCGAGAATATTTAGCCTGTAAAATGTGGCAGTAAATGATTAGGTAAAAGTAATTTATACAAAGGTCCTTTAATCGATGATCCTAAGTCCTAAATTTGAGATAAATTTTTACTACCATTTACAAGATTCTCGATTATAATCCTAAGTCTATTTTGTTTATTTAGGCCCTAACACCAACACCCCAGTTAATTCTTTGGCAGTGAGATCCCTGGTTGGAGTTGTAAGTTCAAGTTCCGCCCAGCGCAAAGAACTGAATGTCTAAAATGCGATGATTTTAAATGTGACAAAACGTAATAAAATACGTCGCCTTTGTCTAACAAAAAGGACAGATAATCCTAACCGGCTTATGTAGGTGAGATTCTTAACGTGAGCTAACTCGGAGTGCATGCAAATTCGATTTGATGCTGAAGTAGGGAGACGCCATTCAGTTATCTTGAATAAAATTCGTGAAATTATACAAATTTTGTATTTAAACCAAAATATCAAGGATTTGGATGAACTGACAGAAAAGTGTTATATGGGTGAAATGTAGACCAGAATGTTCTCTATAATTTTTCCATAGAACATGATCTCATCGATTACTCAGAAGCCAAGATAATCGAGGTTTTTTGTTTCTTAACTCGTTTTTTCATCCATCAGAGTGCCCCAAGTAGTCATTTGTTGAACTTCAACTATATCAAAGAATTGTTGTATTCTGTGGGATTTTCCATTTAAAACCCTATTTTAAGTGTCTTGGTGGAGTAGAGGCAGTCAAATTGGCATCTGAGTGATTTCAAAGCGTTATTATATGAAAAAATCAATTTTTTCACACTTAAACGGCAAAATCGGAGTGATAGCGTAGTCTGACCGGAAAATGATGTATGGACGAAATGTAGAGACAAATGTGCTCTACAATTATGTTGAAGTAATCATCAAAATCGGTTCAGCGACAGTCGAGATAATTGAGGTTATGTGATATTGAAATTCGTTTTTTGACTGTGGCGCCCCTGGTGTTGGTCCCACGAAGTTCAAATGTTCTAGAAAGTTGTAGTATTTGGTGAGATCTTTCGTTTAAGCCCTCATTCATCAAAATCGGTCACATAGAACCGGAGATATGATTTTTTGAATTTTGTGAACTTTGACCCCTCATATCTCCGGTTCTATTGAAACCACAGCGCGCATACGCACCATTTTGGAAACGTCCTAGACTGGACTACAACATACTAAAATTTCATTAACTTGCACAATGCCGTTTTTGAGAAAAGTGACTTTGAATTTCGCTGAATTTTGACGCTATCACAGCGCCACCTGTAGTGACTTTTTGAACTTCCATCTGAAAGTGCTCATCGAGACGAAACCAAAAAGGTAAAATTTATGTCGATATGTTAATTAGAACCGGAGATAGAGGCCGGTCAATGTTCGAACTTTGACCCCTTATAGCTCGGGTCAGGGGTTATGGATCGACTTAAGGTTTTTTTTGTTTGATAGGTATAATCAACGGCTACAACATACTAAAATTTCAGCCCGATTGCATAAGGAATTTTTGAGTTATTTAACTTTTAAGATTTAAAAATTTTCTTTTTAATAATAGCGCCCCTAGCGGTGGTTTTATGAACTTGCGATTTTAGAAGGGGAAGTGGCATTTCACGAGAGCTTTCCAAAAAGCCCTCACTTTTTAAATTCTGACAATTAGAACCGGAGTTATGGCCATTTTAAGAAAATTTTTTTGGACCCTTATAGCTCGGGTCAGGGGGGTCGGGGGACCTTAAGTTTGGTATTGATGGAAAGCTCTAAGGCCCAGCTATAACATACTAAAATTTGAGCCCGCTCGATGCCATAGGGCCGGAGCTATTGAGAAAACAAAAAAAGGGGGTCTTCAAAATGGCGGAAGGAGGGGTGGGGGGTGGGGGGTCAATGCACCAAGTTGCAATTTTCACCCGATATATAACCTTTGCCGAAAACCGCAAGTCGATATCTTTTTTAGTTTAGGAGCTATTAAGCTCCAAAGAGCGGCCGGCCGGGAACGTAAAATAGCCACATATATATTCGTGATCAGGAAGTGGCGAAACACATTTTGGCCAAGTTTGAGCGCGATCGGAGGACATGAAATTTTGTTAGGATTATAGTAGGTGAGATTGTTAAGAATCTCACCTAATAAGGCGGCACTGAAGAAGGATCCACATTGCGAAGAGACGTTCCAGATCAATTTAATAGACTTAATAAATTCTTACATGTAGGGGAAAGTGACCATGCTTGATACTGTAAAATTATGTCCAAGGTTTGTGATTATTTTCTGATTAACACACAAACCGAAGCGATTCTTGCACTATGACAAAAAAATGTCTCACTTATTAGGTTCATAATCCAATCTCAAATAGTTCCTGGAAATCCTTAGATTTTCCTCAAGAAGAAAATGGAAATTCAGTAGCGATTTTTATACAAGTTGGGTCCGGGGCCTTCCTGTATAATAATTGATTCGACAATTCGGAGGCCCATTTTCACTGCAAAAAATTAACCGGATACAAAAAAATGCACATCAATATTTAGACGGAACTCTAATCTATCTGCTTTAATCGTTTATATGACTGGTTATTAGTTTTAAAATCACTTTTATGTAATTTTTCTAAGCTATGTTTTTATGACATTAGGGCGCTAGCGAAAACCATTTTTTCAATTTGAGTCCATGAAAATGTCATTCTGCAACCTTAAAATTCAGGCAACAGGGTTGAAGATTATGTCAATTGTCGATAAAATTGGCGGATTGCAATATGTGTAATTATGAAATAATCACATCTAATGATATAGTTGCCACATTAAAATTATCATTCATGGACCCTTCTTAAAATATAGGATGGACACAAGTAGAATTTATGAATTTGTTACCACCCACAAAAACAGTGTCCACCAAGTAAAAATATTTTTACATAAATATTAGTACTGATGACCCCTCTATGTGCCTATGATAGTAGTTTTCGTGAACAGCGACATTAATTAAGAAATACTTATGAAATATCATGTATCAAAATTACAGTTTTGGGCCTATTTTTGATTTTTTCTTCCTGAAACTAGGAAAAAAGAGCTAGGATCCTAATTTTTTTTAGGAAATGTGAGGCTTAGCACTAGCTATTGAAATATATTGCGATGAGTCATAACTATTGATTAACATAGGAAAAAAATATTTATTATCAAGCTTGGATCGCATCAAGCATGGTCACTTTCCCCTACGGCTTTTCGGAACGACTTTTTAAAAATAATCACCTTGTAAGTAATATCTCAAAACTTAAAAAAAAATTAACCGATGCGCCTAGTTGATAACTAAATTAAAATTTGAAAGTCTATCCAAATATTTTATTACAATCTCAAACATAACGTTAAATTTCAGTTTTTTTTTTTTAAATGAATTTAATTCTAGTCCAAATAAGCTTAGATAAACGTCCGTTAAGCGGTCTTTAGACTAGAGGTTCAGTTCTCTTCCCGAAGGTCTCAAAATCATAATAGTCCAACCCTAAATCAATATTCTGGAAAAAAAACACTTGACTGATGAGGAATTTGAGAAGTGGAGTCATATGGCTAAGCCTTAGGTCTGAAGCCCGTATTGGAAAGGATACCACTTTCTCTACTCAATCCTGAACACAATACCTGTCTTTGTCTTAACCTTCTAAAATAAGATAATTATAAAATAAATCGTAGTATCAATTCTTAATAGATCATACCGGGGCGCAATAGTCAAGAGCGTTGGACTTGGGCGGATGAGATCTCTGATTCGACTCTCACAGTTGTGAGTTCGAGTTCTTCCCGGTGCAAACAACTGAATGTTTAGAAAAAGATATTTTCACATAAATTAAAACTTAATAAAAATGCACCGCCTCTGCCCAACAACTCCAGAGGCATGGAACAAGCATCTACAATGCGCGGAAGACACTCCTGGGCTAGCCCTCAAACAGGTCTAACACGGGACAGAAAAATAGTAATATAGGGTAAGTGCTCATAATTTTGGACAGTTTCTAAATTTGGACACTTTGAGGGTAAAATTGGACACTGAAAATAAATTGATTAAAATGATGGATTTTTATTCCAATATTTGATGAAAAATGAATTCTATCTAAATATTTGTTCTTTTTGGAAGATTTAGACACTAAATACATTAAATTTTGAATATGATTTGAGTTAAAATTGCTTTGTTGAAAATTCAGTGTGAGCAATTGCTTACGAGAAATATGACAGAACTTCGTGGCTTACTTCAGTCTTATTTAGTTTTGGTGAAGTACTAACAAAGTTTGTTCGCTGTTTTTGAGTGATATTATTGAATATTCATTGAATATTGTGTTGATTCACGTTACTGATGATTTGTACATTTGACTTGAAGTGAGATTTGCCTTGTGAATTATATCTTTCGTGTGAAAAATGGGAAATTTTTTAAGACATTCACCAGTGAGGTGATGATTCTTATTTTGGACAGGTGTTTTTCTCACGAAATTTCGTGAAGTTTTAGCTTTTGTGATGACTAGGTTGGACAAATGCCTGGAGAAACAAAGGAGCATCATCTCTACGAAAGAGATGTAGCGAGAAATGCCTTGAAAGGCTCCCGGAAAGGTCAGGGAATGAGCGAATCCGCACGTACTTGGAGTACCGAAGTCAACTCACTTTAATGAATGATATGGAAAGTTTCTGGGCTTCTGTGACATTCTACGTTTCCCTTACATGAACAGGAAGAGGACTTGGTAAGATTGGTTCATCAAATGAAGAACAATGGGCATCCTATTGAGGCGGATTAGCTGTCCAAATTTACAGACAAGTTGTAAAAATTAATAACCAAGTTGTCCAAAATAAGAGTCAAATTCACCTCTACATATCAATGCATTTTTAAACGTATTAAAACTAATTTTAGTACAAATGAGATGATAAATAGCTTGCTAAGTTTCTAAACAACCCTTCTGAAAAGAGAGTAACAAGAAATGTCAATTAGTATAGAAAATATCGCACTTCAAACTTGGAACTTCGATGCTTATAAGCAGACTGTCCAAAATTATAAGCACTTCCCCTATAACATGATTACATTGTAACAAATATTCCGATACGACTAATAATAATAGATCATACTGAAAATATAAAAAAAAATAAATCAAAGATAATTTTCTGTAGATAACTGAAGAAAAAAAATAAAGATAAAAAATTGCACTTGCAGCAAAGGTCAATTTATGGGAGGGGTCACCGAAGACAAGAAGTTGATATCTCAGAACGCTTAGGCCCTATTATATTTGCAGAATGACAAATAAAATTGTCAATTATCTATTTCAAAAGAACTAAGACTTTTACCCTTTTTACTGAAATTGTATTCGGGGTATTCTTGCTTAAAATTTTTGCAGTAAAACAAGTTAAATGTTTTTTTTTATCAATGAATGGCTTAATCTGAGCAGAGGTTTAGTCAGATGTTTTACTCATGTTAATTTTACTACAAGCGGATTTTTTTTTTGAAAAAAAAAACAGTTTGACTTATATGGGCTTTAGATCAAGACTTAGCCTTCTTCTATAATATCTTATCAGACAAGATTTTTTGGAAAAATTATATAGGGTAAGTGTGCCAAATTCCGGCCAGCTCGCAATTTCGACCACCTTTTTTATTCCATGAACTTTTAGATTTTAGAATAATAAGAAACACGAATTTGACCTAGATCCTTCTCCTCCTTTATTACTCGGACAACGTTTCGGAGCTTGTCTATATTTTTATTCATTTTAAAATGTATTAAGAATGATTTTAAAGTAAATAAAGGCGGTAAACTCTTCACAAGGTTCCAAGCAACACTCTTACAAAAGAAGAATAAAAAAATCAATTTGTATTTAAAATATTACATTTCAAACTTGAGACTTTAACGCTTGCATACGACTATGCCGAAATTTGGCACACTTACCCTAGTATTAAATTATTAAGGGTATAACATTTATTAGATTTTGAAAAACCAATAAAATTTGTTGCTATTTAGAATTTTAAGATCTTCGGGAACTGAGGTAAACCTGTAGTCTGAGGATCGTTTTATTTTATCAATCAATTTATTTAATTAATACCAATAGGGTCCGAATCTCTTACATGGTTTGAAAAAGAAAGATAGAAAAAGAAAAGAATATCCAAAATCAGAATTTAATCTCACCCAACCTGGTAGAATCTAACGATGCCAGTCAGTGATGATCTCGCTTGCGATTAATTAACTATGGCAAGTGTGCCAAGCCAAATTTCGGCATTGCATGCAAGCGCCAAAATCTTAAGTATGAAATATAATATTTTTAATACAAGTTGATTTTTTTTTGTTATTTCTTTTTTAAAAGTGTTGCTTGGAACCTTTTAGACAGCTTATCATGTTTATTTACTCTAAAATCATTCTCAATACATTTTAAAATTAATAAAAATGTAGACATAGCTTTGGTGCCCTATTTCAGCCACCTTCATTCTCATAGTTCATTGGCCTTCAGGAATTCTTCTAAAATCTTTTTCACGTCATCTCGTTTGTCGAAGCTACATTTTTTATTATTCTTTTGCATTGTATAATCTCTAGAGTATGTAAAAACTAAAAATTTATGGAAATACAAGAAACAGAAAAGGTGGTCGGAATTGTAAGCTGGCCGGAATTTGGCACACTTACCCTAGATTTTTTACTAACCCAATTTAATTTTTATTTGTACAAAATGACATCATAAATATAATTTCAGTTATTAATTTTGTGGAAATCATTCACTGGGTGCTTTTGAAATTCTTACACGTAGCCTTTGGATTGTCTACAAATTCCCTGCACATCCCTGTTTCTTTCAGATACCCTGGATTCTAGCAGAACAAAATAGGGATGAAGGTAAGTGTATGAATTTACAGAAGAGGAAGAATGACGAAATGGAACTCCGAGTGGGGAAATATTAAAATGAATTATGAATTTATCATTGCATATCACATACGTTCCTCAAATCCCATAACCAGTAGCATGCACTTCATTCCCAAATGAATGTATAATTTCTGCATACGTAAATATTCCCTCTCGAAATTCTGCAAAAGTACTCAAGCTTGGTGAGATTTTTTTCTGCACCAAGTCCCCCGCAGGAAAATTGCCTCCCTCGCGAAATGAAATTCTTCGGGGCGCAAAATCCCAGTCTATTCCCCTTCGTCCTTGTTGCTGGGTGCTCAGCTCTTTTGGGAAAATAGTTAACATTTATAAATATTTGCTCGGGATAATTGATCTCAAACCCTCCAGGAATTTTTTGGTGGCTAAGCTTTTCAGTCAACTTGTTCCTCTCAAGAGCTCATAGCCAATAAATGCCGCTTTTTCACCCTCTTCCACTTCCTTCTCAAATATGGTCGGCTTACCGATGCAATATATCCCAAAGTATCAATTTATTTACTTTGAATTTATACTGCATATGGATTTTTTGATTTATAAGAGGTAAGAGAGGAAACCGTATATTGAATTTCTATGGGAATTCTTTTGCAGCCCCTGAGATATTTGAGTAAAATTATCGATTGTTACGCGAGTTTGATAAAGTTTTAGCACATATCAAATTGTTGTAGTTATTTATGAAAAACTATATTATGGTAATTTGAATTGTGATAGTGAGGCTTATGATAAATCACCTGACCAATTTGATTATAAGCTATATTATAGCAACTATTACAATTCACATTGATTATTTCTGGCACTATTTCACTCAATGCAAAAGTTTTCTGTTAACTGGCCAAATTATAACGATGGACGATAAAAAAAATTATGTAAGAAATTTTGAGATTGATAAAATGTGCATGGTAATAGTTATTTGTTATGAGTACACGACCAATAAATATAGCACCTGTTATAATGTGTATTACAGAATTCACTATATGGCAAGAAAAATATTACAACTTAGAGATAAATAATAGTTATGTGGAACTTGATAAAGTACTCGCGGAATATCCCTTAGTTAGGGTGGAATCACCAGCCCTCGCCAGTGCCCCATTTTTCGCCATTTATATTAAAATCGCTATTTTTCACTATTTGTGAAAAAATGAGCCGCAAAGTTATTTGTATTTTTACTGCTGTTACACATAGAGTCGAAAAATAATAATTATTCGTTTTGGATTGACGATTTTGAGCATTTTTTAGAATGCTCAAATATTTTAAGCAAGTGCATTGAATTCAATATTTCTTACCAAATATACTAAGTGTCATCAAATTTTCATCAAGCAAAATATACCTTTCTGGATAAAAAATTTGTCTATTGAATATTTAATTACATTTGTAGAATATATAAAATTTGTATTTCGTTAATTAATATTTCATTTTATGTTATTTTTATATAAAAATGAGGCATGGCGAAAACTGGTAATACTATGGAATTGATTTTACCACCTGTCGCCATCTCTTTTCAATAGGCAACGCTAACTTCACTTCGCAGATTTTCAGTTGTTAAATCTGCATTGTTTACTTTCTGCGCTTTCTGCAATACACATATACAGTAGGGCTCTCGCTAATCCGTCGACTCTTTTTCCGGGTGACATAAAAAATCCGTGAGACAGTTGAATTTTAAAAATTTTGTTGACATTATTGTCCTCGTTTTAGGGTTTTTTGTTAAAGCAAATGTGCTCTATCTACGGAAGTTCTTTCTCACTGTAACTTTTTTGGACACTAGGGTAATTTGTCTAAAGCGAGACAGTTTTGAAAGTTGGAAAAAGCAGTGTGGAATGTGAGACACCTCCTTAAAAACTTGATAATAAATCAATTAAATATTTCAATTTTCGATAAAAAGATTTATTAAACCTAATTTTGTGATTATTTGAGAAGTTAAAAATGCAAAAGTCGTTATTAAACAATCAAAGAGTGACTTGCAAGAAGAATTTAAAAAACGTATTGCATGCGTGATATTCATATCCGTGACACAGTAGTTGTCATTTTCTCCGTTTCTTATGGAAGTTGCTAGGAAAATATCAAAGTGTTTTGTTTGATTTTTCGGCATAATTTGTGAAAGATTATTAAGTCCGTAGTTAAAATCGAAGAACATACATTCATTTAAAAGGTGAATAAAAAATATTTGTGAAATATTACATTTAAAAAGGATAGAAAAGTGATTTAATTTCGTGTTGATTTCAAAAGAAGTTTTATGAAATCTTGGACAAGTTGATTTTGTGAATGAATTGTGTGGTTTTGTGCAGTGAAAGCATGTTAACAAAGACGACAAAGATCCTTAAGTACCCGGAGAAATAGTTGCAACAGCAATTAGCTAGCAGCTGATAAGGAGAAAATCTCCTGGAAAAGTCTGCAAGGATTTCCAGATTCCGAAGACCACTTTTTCTGACAGAATGGATAGTAAATATCGCAAAAACACCTGGAGAAAGGCAAATAGGAGCCTCTACAGAACTCCCAAAGCAAGTGGAAAAGGATTTGGGCGGATGGGCAATTGAAAAGTGCTAAACATTGCATCCGATTTAAAGCTATAACTGCTGGACAGCGGGAGGCGTCTGTGAAATTTACAGAACCTCTTTTTGGTTGGACGTTCAGGAAGTTCTTGGTAATTAGCGTTCCTCAACTGTTACCCGGACATAAAGGAGGGATTAACATAACCATCCAATGTGCAAGTATACGCAGAAAACCCCCAACTATTAATTTTCTACATATTTCGTACAATATTTTGTCATTAATATCACTATGTCCAACTTTTCAAAAGTTTTTGTCCAACTTTCCAAAATTTTGTCCATATTTTCAAAATGTCTTGTTTTTTAATTTGATGGAATATTCCAATTAATTGGTTGAAATATCTATTAAAAACTGTTTAGATTCTGTTAGAATATTTCACAATCAATCTCATGATGCAAAGAAAATGAAAAAAAAAAATTATTCAACTTAAAAATGAATATGAAATTGAACTCTTTCTTAAGTGTCTCCCTTTCCACAATCCACCCTACGCATGTTTAGAGACAAGGTCAATTTAGTCAGGTCAGGATTTACTCCACAAATTTTCTAATGTAAAACAAAAAAAAATCGTTGTGTTTCAAACAATTTGATGTGTATCAATCGCAAAATCCGAGTGACATTTTGGTCCCGCTTTCATGGATAAGCGAAAGTCTACTGTAATTTGATTTCTAAGATAAAAGGGAAGAAAAATCATTTAAAGTGAGTTGTAATAAGGTGATCATGAGGAAAAAGAAATGCTGAATGTATTCTTTTTATAACATTGCCTGAAATATTCGAATTTGGACCTTTCAAGTGGGTGGCGAGAAGTGGTTACAAAACCGGCGAAAAGTAGTGAAAAGTGGCGACGAAGTGTTTATTTTTGCATTGTTAAATAAAATCAGCTTTTTTTTAAGTTGTCCAGTGTTAAATAGGACTATTATTTTCACGAACCTAGAGCCAATAAATCTAAGTAATTTTGTGTCAAATTTGAGTTATCTTGTAATAAGAGTACAAAAGTTATAATAAAACTAATCCCTGGCGATAAGTGGTTACTGCACCCTACGCTTTTTTTAGGACAACCTATCCTTTCGGTAAGCGTCGAAATCTGTTAATCATATCCTCAAACTTACAATTTCACTAGAACTTTCAACACCTATCGTGTCTTCCTCAGTGATTCTTTGTCGGTGTTTTCTTTAGCAGTCTTATCACTATTTCCTTAATTTTCTTATGCATTAGTTTTTGAATTTAGTTAGTTAGTGTAGTTTTTGCACAGTGAACGAACTGTTACTTGACTGGTACTTGAGTAGTTAATAAATGACAAACTAGGGGAAAGTGCCCATGCTTGATGCTATAGGAAGCTTCGTAATGATTAAATTTTCTATTTTTCACAATATATATATGACTCATCGCAACCATATTTTAAAAACTATGGGAAAGTGGCCAGTTTTTAAAATATATTGAGGAGTCATGTTTATTGAAAAACATAGGAAAAAATTAATCATTACGAAGCTTCCAATGGTATCAATCATGGGAATTTTCCCCTAGTTCTTTGCAACCAAAGAACCATAGAGAAAATTCGCATCGATTGAAGATTCACTGTGTGCGAACCATGCCTACATTGCCCTATAGAGAATTAGGACAAGTAGAACTTGTATTTTTATTAGTTTCGTATTTTATGAATATCGATAGCAATTCACTTTTCAAATCTCTCTAATTACCTTTAAAAAAGAACTTCATCAGGAGATGAAATCCTTATCTAGTGTCACCCCAAACACCCTAAAACAGCTTCAATAGCTAAATCGTTCGATAGATTAACCCCTTGGTAGGATTTTGGGCAGAACGAGGGTGTGAATGAGGTGTATGTGACAGCTCATGTCACATTTGTGGGTGAATCCCTGGTGAATAATTCGGGGCTGGAAAATTGAAAGACAGACCCCGAAAGTGAATGAGGAGTCACCCCTTGGCCCTTTGTGCGGGAATCCCTTGAGCACTTGCCGAGATTCACACTCATGGCCGATCATCCTTTGCCCCATTCTACCCCTTTTGGAAATCACCCTGAAAACTTGATAGGGTTGCGCCACTTGAAAATCCGTTTCTCCAAGAGAGCACAAACAAGAGTGGCTGTTCATCTCTGGTTAGAAAGCTTCCATCGAATGTGTTGGCTTTTGTATGCTCGAGGGGGGGAGGGTGCAAAATTCATTCACTCTCTGCTCCCAATCTCTTGTGATGCTCTATTTGATTTGATGGCAAAAAGAGATTTCTACGGCCATTCTGACCAGTCTTGAACTTGCCTCTCCAACCATTTGCACAACCTTTCATCTCATTGAACGTTTTGGATGAGTGTGAATCCCTGTCATCTTCATCACACGGCAAAAACCATCCACAAAAGCCGTTAGAATCGGGTAGACTAAATTTAAGAGAACGACATTCAATCGTCTACAAAAGACTTCCCCCCAACATCCCATGGATTTGGTGAGAATGACTATGATTGAGTGATTTTCCACCCCC
This sequence comes from Phlebotomus papatasi, assembly GCF_024763615.1. Classification (NCBI taxonomy): domain Eukaryota; kingdom Metazoa; phylum Arthropoda; class Insecta; order Diptera; family Psychodidae; genus Phlebotomus; species Phlebotomus papatasi. The sequence continues at coordinate 65,977,735 of NC_077224.1, forward strand.
ATTAAATGACTTCCCAACTCAACCCTCACCACCTCAGCAAGACACCCTCCGCACCAAGGCCCCCTCTTGAAATAATTAGCAAATGTCCACTCTCGGCAGGACACGTGTCGGTGTTGTTTTAACAAAACTTCATAAATTCATCCCAAACATTAATATCGCAATAATTGCCGTCATAAACGGACACGAACCTCTTTCCTCTCTCTCACCAAATGGTCCCACGCACACTGGGCGGAAATTGTCGTGGTAATATTTTCCCTTCAGCATAACTACCCATCATAATTGGCAACTTCCGAATGTTGACTCTGCAACACGCGCGTGTAGTGAACTTTTAGCGCCTCATACCTTTCGTTGAGGGTTGGGGTTCCCATGCACCCGCCTTTTCTTGAATATTTCGAGAGTCGGTGTTTACAGAGTGCCTCTATAAATTTCTGAACACTTTGAATTTATGACCAAAAGAAGGATGTTATTGGAGTTTGGACAGTTCATAAATTTTCAATAAATTTGAGGTGAGTTTGAATAAACTTTGACCAGTTTCTTAGTTCGATTTTATTAGCAAAAGCTAGAAATTTTTCCTTTGCACTTGTGACAATAATAATAATTTGACCTTTAATGCCTATAGCAAAGTTTTTTTTTTTAATTCATACTTCAAATTATTTATTTATTGTTGACTGAGTTTAAATGGTACCCTCGGTAAGTTATGTCAGTATTTTAGTGTTATTTGTGCAGATAAATAATTGAATTTCATCGGAAAATATTTGTATAAAAATTATTTAGAATATATCTTAGAATATGTAGTAGGGGGAACTGGGGTAGTTGTAAACACTGTGATTTTTTTCATTAATTTTAAGACTCCAGAGGATAAAACCCATAAGCATTCATAGATACCATGGGGATGTATGTCCACAGAAGAATTGGTCAATAAAATCCTAATACTTTAAAAATAAAAATCATTTTTCCCGAAAATGTTGATATTTCAATTATTTTGGTCATTTGGATTTCCACCTGGAAATTAAAAACTGTGTAAAATAATCGAAATGTAGCAATACCAGTTCTTTCCTACATCTTTTAGGATTATATTAATGCATTTACTAGAGAAATTGAGATTCTCATTATTTCAAAAGAATTAATAATTGGTCAGAAAACAGCATTTGGGATAGATGTAATCAGGCAATTTCAATTACACAAAATGAGTAGGTAAAAGAGCGGGAAATTGACCTTCATGAGAAATATCTATAATTCATAGATTACGAAAAAAATTGGTGGCGCTGTGTTCAATAAAAAGTCACATGATGTCAAAATATGGGGAAAATCCATTGAAAAATGTCTTTGATATGCATGCTTTTAGGTTTTTTGCTATTTTAATTATTCTTTGTAAAAAGTGTCATGATTTTTTGAAAAATATACAGTCTTTATATATCTCTTAAGTAATTAAAATAATCGAGAGTGGTGCAAAGTTAATTTCAAGGGTGGGAAAAAAGGTGTTTACATCCTCCCCAGAAAGTGGTTACTTCTACCCCAGGTATTTTGTGAAAAGAGAAAAATGCACAGTGACACAAATTTTATTTTTATGGAAAACTCAATTGTTTTCCAGCATCCGCATTACCCTCGACGAATTGCCTATACCCAAGGGTAAAACATGAGCTAAGAAATATTTTTCAAAAAATCACGGTGTCCTTGGAAAATCACCTCAAATTCGCATCTATCGAAAATGGTTACATGTGCCCCAGTCTCCCCTATGTTGAATTAAAAAAAAACAGTGAAATATTCATTTGTAATTACAACATTAAGATAATGTACATGTACATGTACATGTACAGCGGTGTTCATATTCATTTTCTAAATGACTCTTCTTATATTAATAAAAAAAACTATAAAAATATTTTAATCATGCAGAAATAATATATGTACTTTCAGCATGAATTAGGCCGGATACAAAATTTCTTGTGATTGTTGTTGTTGATTTGATGTTACACTGACTGAGAGAAATCCGAAAAAGTTAAAATAACATTCCGGAAATGTTAATTTTAACCTGCAGTAGTGATCCGAAATCGGTGTAAATATTACCCTTTTTAGGTGTATTATGGGCTAAAGTTACTCTTTCTTCATGTTGATTTTACCCTTAAAAAGGTGTAAAATTAACATTAAGAAATGTTGATATATTTTTACACCTAAAAAGTGTTAAAGTTATGAGGAAAAAAAGTTAATCGCACCCTCTTTTTTTCTCAAAAATATTTTGTAAAAATTATTATTTTGTAGAAAAAAAATATTTTGTAAAATTGTTCGTAAATGCTTGTGAAGCCCTATGGAGGACTTACGAAATGCTCGTGAATCATCTAGCTCACAAACAAGTTCGTAAAATTTTGTACTTTTTTCACAAACATTTTTCGTAAAATGATCATTTCACAAACATTTTTTGTACTTTTACAAATATTTGTTCGTAAATGTTCGTAAACACACAAAAATGTTCGTAAAATTTTGTCATTTGTTCGTAAATTTTTGTTTGTTACAAACATTTACGAACAATTTTACAAAATATTTTTTTCTGTGCATGGGACACGGGTGACCCAATCGTCCTTAAAGTGTTAAACGGCAAGAGATATCAACTTCCGGTCTTGTGTGACCCCGTTTGTGTTCCTTTTCCGTCATCCCCTCCAATCCCCAGACCCAAACCACGTTTTTTCAGTTTAATAAATTATTGAGGTGTAAGGTCAATCACTATGGAGGGCTCAGTTTTTAACCGATTTGGTTGAATTTGGCTTTTTTGGAAAGGTATTGAAATTTCGAACCCGGCTATATCAGTTCCAAACGGTAATAAATTGTGACCCTTTCTATTTGCACGTAAGCATGTTACTAATGACAAGATCATTCTGAATTGCGCACTTCTTAGCCAATTTCTTAGTTGAGAAGGTTTAGATTTGTCTTGAGTCTCTTGAGTTGTCCAAAGGTAGCGTGCTTTACCCTACTGAAAATTGGTCTGCTGGGACTCCTTGTAAAATCATTCAATCGCAATGGGAAGATTTTGCTAAAAGGAGATGCCGGAAATTGTAGTCCTCTTCTCTGAGAGATTTTTTTCCCTCTCGCTGAACAATGGGGACGGCAAAAGCAATGGACAAGGGTGAATTCGGGCATATTCAATTGGTGGGATGGATAATCTATTTAGAAGCCGTGAGAACAACAAAACGAGCACGTAAAATCTCCAAATTACCTACAAGTAAACATCGGTAATCCATGTAATCTGCTTAATCTTACAAATTATTTCCTTCGGATGCTCCCACAAAGCACTAACCACAAACATTTCACCCAGGGGCATCCTCTTCAGGTCAATTCTCTTTCTATGGCAAGTTGCAAATTGCAACATCTCCAAATGCATCGCATTTTCGCAAGAGTTCAAAGTGATTTTGTGAACTGATTTGGAGGAGATTAAGCAGGAAAATCGTCTTTTCTGTCTCGGCCTTATAGTCTCTCTCCTCTGTCTCGTTCCTTTTTTGGGCATCTGACAAAATAGATGTCTGTCGCTTTTGCCATCAAATTAAATGTGTTAATTTCTTTATTGGTTTTTATTGCAATCCACAGCGACATGTGCTGAATGCCAATAAGTTTAATTCAAACAGCTGTTTTAGTGCGCACTTTTCCTCCTATTTTACTGAAGATTGAAATTCAGGGGGCGATTGTAATCAAATTTTGAGGGTGACATTTAAAAAAGACAATTTTAGGTGAGATTTTATGGATTGTTCTGCGTTAAAAATCAGGCAAACTCTATGTATACTAAACTATATGTATTAAAAGTGGTATTAATGTGGTGGTACATATAATATTAAAAATCACATTATAGTGTAGTGCCAAATCCTGATTTCCTTGATATGAGTCTTCTTTAGTAAGCGCTGGTTTTTTCAAAATCATTTAACTAAGTAGTAATTAACAAAAATACAATTTCTAAGGTGTTAATTGTAGTAAAAGACGAAAACAATACACTGAGAAAAAAGAGGGTGCGATTAATTTTTTTCCTCGCTACTTTAACACTTTTTAGGTGTAAAAATATATCAACATTTCTTAATGTTAATTTTAAACCTTTTTAAGGGTAAAATTAACATGAAAAAGGTTAACTTTAACCCCCAATACACCTAAAAAGGGTAATATTTACACCGATTTCAGATCAATACTTCAGGGTAAAATAAACATTTCCGGAATGTTATTTTAACTTTTTCCGATTTTTCTCAGTGTAGAGTTAAGGAATGAGCAGGGCGTTACCAGAGTGATTACATGGCAGAAAAATGCTCCGTGATACGTAGAAATCGGAATAATCCGTGTGATGAATATTGAAAAAGGAGCTTAATGTGAAGCTTTACAAATTTTACAAAAGCCAAAGCTTCACTGCATTAATGCAATAATAAACTAATAAACCAATTTTTGCAAGCTAAGTCTACCTTTTTATCCAATAAATAGTTCGAATTTTAATTAATTTAAAAAGCATTCAAGAATTTAAAAGAATTTTTAAAGTGGCATTTAAAAAAAAAATTATTGAGTGATTCAAAGATGCAAATCATTTGAATGCTTATTAGCGACAATCGCGACAATGATTAATATTATTCGTAGAAAAATTTTAATAAGCGAGTACGATAACACCGTAAAGTTTTAATGGAATTAAAAAGACCTTCATTTTGTATTGGTCTACTACGAGAAAAAAGGGTGGTTCATGTAACTCTCATTTGCATGATCGTAAACCTTTCCTGACTTTCTATCCCATGTTAACTTTTAGCTCTCTGTCTTTTCTCAAAAGGAGAAAGGATAGGAGCTAAAAACTAAAAAAAAACATGTTTCTTTTTGGTTTATTTTGAAAACAGCTCCTAGAATTTCCTATTTTATGGTCAAGGCGAATATTGCTTGCTTAGACACTAATGTTCGAAAAGCATTTCGATAACAAATTTGCGAAGATCAAAGTCAAATCAATTTTGGGGGGCGGGGACCTATTTTTCAATTAATTTGCTGAAATTTGGATTTTTTTGAAAGAACTTGAAATTTCCAACCCGACTGCATTAGCAGGGTTGTGCCTTTACATCGTAAAAAATATTTTTTACATTTTACATGTAAAAATTATGTAAAAATGTAAAAAATATATGCAAAATATGTATTTTGAACATTTCCTGTAAGCAATACCAATATCATGTCTAATATCAATGAGAAATATCAAGGAATCATTTTTGGGAAAACCATGAACTAAAATTCGTTTTAAAACCCATAGATGTGAAGTAATTGAACGATTTTGTACACATAAAACATCCATCTTTCATAGATAGATATTTCAGAATGTTTTCTATATTAAATCCTCAACATGTTGAATTTTTAATCGTTAACGAAAAATAGAATCAAAATTAATATTAATAGTAATTATGTAAAGCAATGAAACATAAAAAATATGATTTTTTTCACTATTTGTAAATATGCAAATGACATGACTTAATCAATCAATTTTTAAAATCTAAAAAATACTTTTTAATAATGTTTCATAGTAATTATATAGATTATTTTTAATAGACTTTGATATAATGATACATAAAAGAACTTGCAATTTGGTATATTTGCAATAATTGCAATGTAAATATATTACAGTGATATATTTTCTATATTTTTTATCATCATTTAATCAGAAATTAGAGTTAAAAGAAAGTGTTTCAAATCGAAGAGTTGACGAAGAATGATTTAGCTGTTTCTGTATATTTAAGAAGTCAATAAAAACTCCAGAAGTGCAGGAAAAATTAAGGATTTTATGTTCTTAATACACAGGGATTAAACACACTACGCAAAGAACAAAGTCAAAAAAAATATATTTTTAAATCAATCTTCAGTAAAAGCGATCATAATTTAGCATAAAACCCGCACAGCTTAATTTAAAAAAAAGGTTGTCACAGAACCGGCTTTGATTCAGCATAAACTGGTTAATATTATGTTCAAATCCTGCACAACTTAAGCTTAAAATCATTTTACTTGTAAGTAATACACCCATAGCTTCAACACGAAAAGGCTAAAATTACAAATAAAGAGCGCACAGTTTCAGCACAAAAAGGTTAAAATTGAATATAAAATCCTCACAGCTTTCGAACGAAAGGTTTAGAAATTTAGATCATTTTTATTCGGATTCTATATAAGTATTTTGGGGATCTTTTGAATGTTTTATAAAGCAGTTTAAATCGGTTGATAACCGGTAAACAAGATGATGCAAAAGACCTTTTGAGGTATAGTAACTAAATCACGAGTTCGAGCATTCCTAAACCCTGGGACACTTTGCCACCTCTTTTTTTATTCAGTTTACAATGTGTATGAGAAATATGTTCCTTCAGGCGCTTCAATCATTTGCACCGGGCAGGACTCTAACTCACAAGTGTGACAATTGAGTCGGAGGTAACACCGTTCAAGATCGGAACGCTTTTAAACAATTGCACCACAGATTCCTCTCCCTGTAATATTTTATTTGAAATAACAGCGTACAAGAAAGTCGTGGAAATTCTCATAGAAAAAACCACTGAAATTCTACACAAATGGTGAAATAGAGTGAAAACTCCATGGAAATATAGCCGATCATTCATTAGAAAATTCCCTGATATTCTGCGCAATGAAATGTCGTGAAGTTCTGTAGAAAAATCACGCAGCAACTTTTTGAAACAACGAAAAAAAACTCATTTTTAAAGATTATCAATTCTCAGTTTAATTATTTTTTTAGGTTAATCCCTGAATTTAAACTACAATTATTATTTTTTTTAATCTTTCATCAATTACAATTGAAATATTCGGAATTTTTAATTGTATTTTATTCTCAATAATGATTTTTTTAAAGCATTGTGAGTTTTTAGTTAAATTGTTTTAAAATGTTCTAACGCTAAAATTTATTTTATTAAAAAAAAACCATTAAATAAATGATTTCTCTATATCAACTAATAACTATAAATTGTAAAATTACGTTCTTTTTTAAAAAAAAAATGGACGAATGTTTCTTTTTTTTTCTCAATTCTTATTATGGGAAGGGAATTTGAAATAAATTTAGATAATAAATTTATTAGCAAATCCCAATAAACCACAGAGAATTTAATTGTAAATTTAATCTAAATACTAAAATTCCGTTTTTCACTGTATCTTGTATCGTTTTTTTTTCCAAGAAAAATTTATTATTCTAGTGACGTGAATGTAAATCAATGTCTTTTCTTTAGTTTCAATGCTTTTCTTTTTGTTTAGACAATTAATTTAGTTACTAATTAAAAACAAAACAACATTCTTACCTATGCAATTAAATGGGGCAATTGGGGATAAAACTAACAGATAATTTAATTGTTTCAATTATTATACTATTAGTGTCTTTTTGCTTCTATCAGTAATTTATCTGAAACTTTCTTTTCATTACAATTACATTGTGTTGTATATTTAATATATAAATAACGATAGAGTAATCTGTCTATTTTAAAAGAATAGATTTTCTCCACATTGATTTGCAATTTGAAAGATTTCGCAAAATATTTTAATCGTTGTATATCTTATTCTTTTTTTTCACACAACATCGAGAAGAATTCAAAAGACATCAATAGTTAATTTTTTTTTTGTAATATTAGAGAGATAGAGAGAGGAAAACGTTCTCGAGCATCCTGCCACAATCCTACGAATTATTCATATTTTGAACCTTGTTCAACATATCAGTGCATTTCTCTCTCATTTGTACATATTCCCCATTTTCCAGTCGATTGATATGTTGATTTTGCTGGCCAGCAGAGAATGGACTTGTGTTAGAGTCTTTGTTATTTCTGAAATATTGTTTTTTTCCAACAAAAAAAAAAACAAGTCATCTTCAATTTTTCACACAAAAACCGTTTACCTTAAAAAGAAAAAAAGAAATATTTCTACTCACTTTTGATTAGTGACTTTTGTTAGCATATTCTGCGTCATAACAACAGCATTCTCCAATTCCTGCAGCATAAAATTACTACCACTCCCCTCTTCCGTCTGCCTCAATCTCGAATGGAGCTGAACAACCGAATTTGTCGTCAGCATCAATTGGTTTATGAGTCGAGAGCATTGAGCCACTGCAGAACAAAACAAGATGTAGAGTTCAATAAATTAATTTAAAAAAACACTAGAATTAAAAAAAAATACTAAAAATACTAAAAACTTTGAAAACGTTTTTTATTCGAACGAAAAGTCAGCGAACATTTAGAATTTGGGAATATAGTATTACGACATAACTAATGGCCTGTCCATAGCATATCTTCAGTTTATTTTCCCAAAATCATTTCGAATACCGTCGTCGCTGCGGGTGACTTTGCACTTTTTATTAAATACTAAAAAATCAACAATTTCTGATAATAAACGACAATGAAGATCTTCACATCTGTGGGTAATATGCACGAAATCTACAAGATGACGTGGTCGCCATCTTGATTTGACGTTTCTGTCTGCCATTTTGAATAACTGTCAAAACTTAAAGCTTGTCCTATTGAACTGAAATTTTAGTATGTTATAGCTCATGTAAATACCTTTCCAAAATGTATCTTTGTTCCGACTTGAGTCGAGCAATTACCTAAATACAAAGGATCAAAGTTTAAAATTTCGAAATATTCATATTTTGACGATCTTTATTTTCTAATCCTGAATTTTGATACCAAAACGAAATGCCTCAGTAACCATTTAAAATGGTTGAGGCTTTTATTTCATATATTTATTTACTCTTACATAAAAAATAAAATAAACGAATTTATTTATTTTTTATTTTTTCATCTTTGCAAAAACAGTTTTTCAGATCCTCAAATAAAATGCTGTTAGAAACAAAAACATTACATTTCTGTTTGTTTGTTTGTTAGATCTCATTGCCTAACGATAGCACTGTCTTTTTTGTGATGGTTTCGATAAGAGAAGCTCTCCGTAATTCTGTATTCATGAGTGTCAAAATTTTGAACTTGGAGCCCCTGTATCCAGACTATCGCTTGACTTAGGTCGTATTTTATATGTTCTGAAAAGGCCTTGACATCAGCTAGAACATACTAAAATTTCAGCTCAATCGGATGAGATTTTTGTTTTGACAGTTATTCAAAATGGCGGATAGAAACGACTAATCAAGATGGCAATCATACCTTGTAGATCTCGGTCATTTTATCTTAAATTACCAAAAAAATTGGATATTTTTTAGCCATATATTTCTATAATAAAGCTTTAGAAAGATCATTATACGCAATTTTATAACATAAATCATGCGTTCTTAGGAAGATAAATAGTGAAAAAAAAGTATTTTAATAAAAATAATTAACAAAATCGAAATGGACGAATCTAGCCAGATAAATTTAGAATAGATTTGGGCAATTTACTACTCTTAAATCGATTTTGGAATTGCAGCTTCGGATAACTTTTTCACGGAGCTGTTTTTTGACAAAATACCTATATTAATATTAGGTGAGATTCTTAACAATCTCACCTATTTCATTGACTATTAGTGAAACTACAAGAATCTTTTTGGGGATCATTGTACCTTACTTGGTACTTAACATATCCCTATATACTTTGACATGGTAGACCGGATCAGCGAAGACTATCACTATGTGCTAGAATTAATATAAGTCTCACGAGCAGCTGAGTGCAGTCACCCACGACGGTATTCGAGAATTTGTGTAAGAATTGCAATGAAAATGCGTAAATTAACGAAATACGGTGAGGCTACGGCGAGCATTTTATTGTCAATGTGATTCTGCCCTAATATGAAGTTAGTCATAGTAGGCCTTGGATTTTGCTTTTTCTTCGTTGTCATTTCAAGAGAATTTCATTAGCTTTCTTTTGGAGAAATTCTTGTTAAAAAAAATATTGATTTTTGACTGAGTTATTGCAAGAAGATGGAGAGCATGCAAAGATTAAAAGTTGACAAACATCTCAAAAACCCTAATGTGAGTTTATGCTGAGATCACGGAATTGACCGGGAAGTGTTCCATTCTACCGTCTGGAAGACTATAATTAGGTTTAAGGAACTCAAGACTAGAAGTAGTCGAAAGCCCTGGATTCAGGACAAGAGGACGGAAAAGAAAGTGCTTGAGCTTTTTGTGAAGCAACTCAATCTTTCCATGCGTGATGTTGGCAAAAATATGGGGATACGCTGAAGGCTGGTCAATAAAATCAAGAAGAGGAATGGTTTGGTAACCTAAAATGCTCAAGTTGCTCTTCATCGGACAACAAACAACGTCAAAGTACTAAAACAAAACCGTGGAAACTCAATGATCATCTTTTTAAAGGATTCTAAGGCTATGGGAAAGATGTTCAAGCCCTCCCGCACCCCGAAAAATCGAGAAATACTGGGGAATTTTGAGGACAAATCTCAGAGAAGAAGGGTCAAATATCTGAAAACTTGCCGAATTTCGAGAGGAAGTGGGAGAAAGCTGCCTAAGACCGCTGATAGAGGCTTGTTAAGTCTCCAATGACGGGCATTAACCCATTCAGTCAATGTACCAGAAATACTTGAGATAGAATGTTCATATTTTGGGATTAGTTTCCTACAGATTAATAGATGAATTTTTTGAAAAGAAATAATTTTTATCCATTATGGGGGCTCGGGGAGCCGCCCTCAAACACGCGTCTTAACGGTCACTGAATTTAAATTCTGTGCATTAATTCATTACAAACTCTATTGCTTTAGATAGAGTAACTATCCAAGAAAACACAATGGCAACCAGAATTCAAATAAGGAAAGAGGATGAAGGTCAATTTTAACAAATTCCACGGGATGTCGCATTTTCTGTCCGCCATTTTGAACAAAATTTTTGCATGACCTCACGCGAAGCGAATAAAGAACAACAAATTGTATTCCTATCTCTGTCGGGCTATTTTTTCTAAGTAATTGAGAAACTAAAGTTGCTAAAAATCCATTCCCGACAGTAATTCGAATAAAAATGTCCCTGGAATAAATTATCTAAAATCACTCAATTTGCGTATGATATATCATACAATGGTAAGGAATGCGTTAAAAGAAGGTGCAAGAATTCGGAAAGAGGTCATCGCATTAACTCTTTCGTCTCCTTTGGGCCTCTGGGTACCCATGGAAACAACAAGTTTTTTAGACTATCTAGAATCGCTAAAAACCCGATTCTTCTGGATAATTACAAACTATAAGGATGTTCAAATCTAGGATATTTTTTGCAGGATCCCAATTAACTCATGAGCTTAGATATTTTTGGTCAAAAACCGTGAATTTTCGATTTTCTGCTTCCTTGCAGATATTGTGACTTTTTTGATATTTCTAGACCCGAATAAGGAAACACCTCTCGGGGCCAATAAGTATGATAACTAACAATTAGAGATTGCATAAATTCGTAAAACAATTTTTTTCTTAAATTTTCAAAAAACTTGTTCAAACTTGATTGGAATTATCGTCCCCAAAAATCTAGAGGTCAAATGTAAGGTTATCCCGCTAATGCCCGCCATTTGCTTTTTGACATCAACCTTGTAAGAAAATTCCAAGCGGGAGCGACATTTTTGCCAATATGGCCGATAATTTTGACATTTGGCAGTGCGGGAGATTGCTTTCAGGGAAGTTTTTCCTATTCTTCCTGATTTTGGTGAATTCTGATTGTTCAGGAAGTGTTTCTTTGGCTCTTGAGAAAGCTTAATGTGTCTGCAATAACATCGTGTTGAGAGAAATGTGTTTTAAAGTGTTTTTGTGTGAAATATTTTGAGGAATCTGTTGGCAAGCAGGTGCTGGGTGTCCTTTTTAGCACTTCCTAGACATCCCACAAGATACTAGTCAATAATTCTTCTTGTTTTAGTGATCAACATTGTAAAGCAGTCATTTGACACGCAAAAATAATTCACAAAATTGATATTTTTGGCTTTTGGAAAATTGAAGTTTGTCTCCTTTTCGTTCTTTTGGGGACGAGAGTACCCATGAATTTTCCAATTTCCCAGAGGCGGAGAAAATTATTTCTCTACAAAAGTATCATATTTGACCACTAAGACTTACAATAAAGTGAGTTTGACTGAAATTCGTTCGCTGGATATGTTGTGGTCCGGAAAGAGTTAAATAATTAAATTTAAATTTTCATTCCATAATAAGGAAATCGCCAGAAATGCTGATAACCCCCTCAAAATACATGAATTGACTATCATAAAATATTTTCCTTGCATCGCGTTCTCTGATTGGCCAGAACACGAAGCCATTCAAAGGCTTAGCCAATCATAGAATACAATTGGATTAAAATAAATATGATGAAATATTTAATTACTTATAAATAATGCTTAAAAAAAAAGAATCTTCGAATTCTCTTTCAACACTTTTATGTCAAAAAAAAAATAGAAATATAAAATAAATATATTCATAGATGACAATAAAACCAATCGTCGCATTAAAATTCTGACCACTTCATTGAGATTCCAGCGAGTTTTGGTCAAATATCTTCAAGATTCATTGAAAACACTTTTTCATAAATCAACCGAAAAAAAATATATCACAAATTTATGCACATCAAAACAACTCATAAAACCACTTTAAAACATCTCAAAGGCGTATAATTTAGCATTTTCTAAGAAAAAAAAGGTGGAATGAAAAAAATAAAAAGAAATGTGACTCACAGTCTGAATTGTCGTTGTCTTTGCACGGAACTTCCGTATCATTCAAGTTGTTCTGCTTGAGATTGCTTCGTTTGTGGTCACCAGAGAGATTTCTGGGTCGCGGAGGAACAGCTGGCTTACCACTTGGTGGTGCCTGAACAACAGTAGTCTCCTCGGAACTCGAATCATCCTGACCCGCTGACGTCAAATTAATACTACTGTAGGAATTTTGCATTCCGCGTCTTCTTGGTGCCCCAAATGGACCACCTTTGTTGCCAGCCCTTCCCGAATTGGAGGATGCTGTATTGACTTTATTTTGGGAGGAAATTGTAGGCTTCATCACACCACCTCGTGTCTCTGGTTCCGAATCACTCTGCAATGCAGTCAGCAAAGACAAACTTCAGCATTGCATATTTAAATTTTTAAAAAAAAATCGCGTCAAAATTTACCGCATGATTCAACATTCCCATTGATACACTTCTTGTTCCCATCCCACTGGATGTCACCTCCAGTTTCCCTCCAGATACTGCACTCCTCTTAGCAGCTGTTCGACTCGCTGGTACACTTGTCCGGGCACTTGGTATTGGCTTGGAACTCATCGGTTTATAGTCTTTTTTTTTACCCGCAACAAAATCAAAAAAAAAACCATCATTAAAATTAATATTCAAAGTTCCATCGAAACTCATTTCATTGACTTGACTTAATCATTGAAAAAAGTTCTCACAATATAATAATTTGTTCTTGTTTAAATTACCTTTACCCATACTTAAATCACTAAGCGAACATGCACGTCTTATTGACGATTCATCACTATTCAGCGACAAAAAGCTATTGGCAATTCCTAAAAGAATTGAAAAAATTGAAGAATAAATTAGCAAACATAACTCTGTGCCAATTGCTGCAGGAGATCTCAAAAAAAATCTACTGAAAGTCACAATAGAATTTTTTACACATATATATTATATAATAGAAAATATATAAAACATATATTTGAAAGGAAAAGTGTGAATTGTTTAAAACAGTTCCAGACAAGAATGTGCACGCACTGTAGAAATCTTTTTAAAAATATTTAAGTTTGAAAGAATAAAGTGACTTTGAGAATTTTTTCATTAAAATTTCTTTTTCCAACTTTTTATGTTTTTAATTTTATTTTAATTTATTATACAGTTCATGCCCCTGTCGGAGTACAGCAATTTGGGACTATATAAAAATTGAGAACTAATAATTGAGAACAGTCGAAATGTCAAGGTGACAAATCAGTCAGTAGGGATAGGCTTTTAGACTACTCACACATTCTGGCTTCGAACACATCGTTTTATATTTTTTCCCATGTTTCTTTACACTGAGAAAAAAAGAGGGTGCGATTAACTTTTTTTCCCGTTAACTTTAACACTTTTTAGGTGTAAAAATATATCAACATTTTTTAATGTTAATTTTACACCTTTTAAGGGTAAAATTAACATGAAAAAGGGTAACTTTAACCCCCAATACACCTAAAAAGGGTAATATTTACACCGATTTTGGATCAATACTGCAGGGTAAAATTAACATTTCCGGAATGTTATTTTAACTTTTTCGGATTTCTCTCAAGTGTAATGAACCTGATCTGAGTGTTCGAGGCCACGATGTGTACAAAGTCCTAATGACTTCTCATATTTAATATTTTTGTAATATAAAAATAATATTTTTGCAAATTATGGCCTCAATTCTGGGACCAAAATAAAGATCAAAATTTCAAGCTGTCAAATATTTCCAAAATCAAGATTTCGTATTTTGACGCGAAATATTTATGGAACTTAAAATGTCTTAGCTAAGAACCAAGATTTCAAGATTTTTCACACTTAACGAAGCGTCACTTCTGACAAATATCTTCATTTCTCTGTTGAATTTGTTGAAATTTCGTCATACAAATTAAGAAAATTAATTATAGGACGCATTTAACAATAAGATACATAAATTTGAGAATATGTTTATTTAATTGCCTCAATGTTCGAAATATCTCAGGCTTGTGTCTTGAATATGAAACTTTAAAAAATTGTGACAGATTTGACATCTTGATATCGATTCTTTGACTTTAAAAAACCAAGATCTTGAAATTTTTGAGATTTAGATTCTTGATCTTAAAATTATAGTTAGTATTTTATAGTTTATGTTTATGTTTATTTTTTTTAAATGTGTAATAAACTGTTGCACACCTCTTCTATTATTTTCTTTCATGGAGTAGGTTATAAACTGACATCTGCATCTTTTTCATATTATGATTGAAGTATACCAAATAAAAGGGAAGTAAAGCATAAAAGGCTTTGCGAGCTGTTCGAGCTTCCAAGATTCTTTTTCGCAAATTTTTCGAGTGCATAAGGGAAAGTGCCCATGTTTCGTACGACCCCAAGTTTCGTAATGACTTAATTTTCCTATGTTTATCAATAAATGTGACTACACAATATTTTTTAAAAACTGGGCATTTTTTCCTAGTTCCTAAAATATGGGACCGATGAGTCACAATTAGTGAGAAATATAGAAAAAAAATAGTCATTACGAAGCTTGGGTTCGTACGAAGCATAAGCGCTTTCCCTTATAAGATTATTGTTAATTTATATTTGTCTATAAATCATCATAAAACCACCTTGAAGAGGGTACTTTAAAAAATAATTAACATTTTAATTAATTATTTGACCAAACCTGGTTAAAATTAGGTACTTCGATCTTGAACATGGCGATTTTTCGGTATAAGGTGTCTAAGAATGAAATGTTCAGCTGGACTAGCTCCATCCAAAGCATATCTAAAAATGAACGAAATCATCAGGGCCGATTTTTAAGAGGTGTGGAGAGGCGATTCAGATAACTTGGTTCGCTAAAAATGTTGATCTGTGCGAGGGGGGGTCACCGAAAATAGGAAATCGATATCTTTTTCCGTTCAGAAGCCATAATAGTGAGAAATTGAAAAAAATGCATTGTGAAAACTTCTCTGTCTTGGACTTCAAAAGCAGTTAAAAATGCTGTAAAACATTTTGTCTCTCAGTCAAAGCAAGAGTGAAACATTAAAAGGGAAAGCAAGTTCATTTTATTCTGAGCGTATCATTGAAAAATAGTTTCTTAATAAACGATCAGGAAAGAATATTAATGTGGCAAATTTGAGAACAAAATGCAGTGAAACATCTGAAACATTCCCCTTAATTTTAAGATTAAAAATTTCCTAATATAACTCGAAGCATAATATTCACGTGTTACGAGGTCATATTGTCAGTAAAGGTTTGATTGGTCTTCGAGACCCACTTAAAAAAAAAGAAAAGTTAATTTTGACTTATACCATTCAAGTATAGATATTGTGAATCTTGATAAGTTAGCTTAAATTCTTTCCAATCACACTTTAACATAAAAGGATCAAAGAATTTCAAATTAAATATTCGTATTAGAGAATACGATTCAGCCTCTAGACATCGATTTAAATATTTGATTCCGAAATTTTTACTTAGAATAACATATAAAATTTAAAAATTAACTAAACAGGTTCAGAAAATAAACCGGCTGATCTGTTCTCAAAATGTGTCTTGGCTAATCAAAAACTCCTAAATTTTTTAAGAATTCATTAGATTTTTTTTTTAAACGGGACAAGAGAACCCATTTGACATAATCATCCAAAATTTATATACTCAGAGAATGTCAGAAAATATGAGTATGATCTCAAAATCTGTTCCCAAAATTAGTTCTCAAAATGTGTCTCGACTATCAAAAGATCAGAAATTCATTCTTTTTCCAATTCCTAAATTTTAAATAACAGTGCACTTGAACATTTCTTGGACGAAACTGTAAAAATACTTCACAGAAGCATTCACTACTAAAAAAAAAACAAATTAATATTTTTATTAGAAGAAGCAGGTGTAGAAAGAAATACCAAAAATCGAAAATCAATAAAAAAGGAACATCTATTTACAAAATTATACATAAAAAAAACATCCAAATTTGTTTCAGAGAGAGGACATCTGCAAAATAATGATAAATTTCTTCACTGTCAGGTTAATCAGTGAGGATCATATTCGTTTATGTGCATGCGACAAATCCGTAAGAAAGTCATCAGACCTGACCGAAAGTGTTTAATGGTGTGCTCATTGTCCTGTCTGATGGGACAATCAATCACTTGAAATGACTGATATTTGGCTCCTTCGAGAACATCCGGCAAACTATAATTTCTCCTCATGCGACTCTTCACATGAAGATCCCTGTCGAACTCACGGTTCGTATTGCGTTGGGCCAATTTGTCAAAATTCATCGTTAAACTTTTCACATAGCCCTTTTGTTTGCGATCACAGGAAAATGGCTTGAGTCTCTCCTCCTTGGCCAGACGTTCTTGCTCGAGCTTTTGCTCCTCCAACTCCACTAATTTATTAATAACATCAATTTTCTTCTCAATATCGCGAAATTTGGCATATTGGACTGTATTTCGAAAATCCATATGTCTAGGTTTATCGGCATTTGTCTCTAGGATATCATCCAGTGAATCTACAGAATTCTCTTTGTAAATTTTCGCTGCATTGGCCTCCAATTCAAGACTATCCATATTATCATCATCAATTGTTGGGGCTTCTGAGAAGAAAATATCAAAAGACTTTTCTTCTTCAAGCGGTGCCTCAGCTTTAAGTGGTTTACGTTCGAATAAAATTTGGCTGACTGTATTAAATTTATCTTTGGGTTTTGTTTTCGATCTAGCCTTCATACTAGTTGATCTACGATTGGCAACTGGAGGTTTGTGTGGCACATAATCCATTTGCAGTGGATCACCCAGGCGAAAAAGATGTCGATCACGTTCGAATTTTTGAAGATTAGCTTCAAATTTTCGAAAACTCTTTTCAGTCCTTCGACAATCGCCCATATCAATTTCGAAACTACAAGATTTTCTCACTAAACTCGGATTTTCTTCTGTCTGGGGCTTTCTGGGTGGTGGAATAGGTTTTCTCACAAATAATTCACTACCATCGCATCCGAAGAGGGGATTTGAATTATTTTGTTGCCTTTCATGGGCAAATTCTTTGCTCAAACTCTTATTGACAACCATATTGTACTGAGCAACTTTAGAACTCATTGAAGGGATAAAGTCTAAATCTTCAAATTGCCCAAAGGGATTGCTAGTGAATTGAGGGACACTTATTGATGAGGACATTCTGGGCATTTCAAAATCTTCTTCCTCTGGAAAAATGTCCATTTGATGTTGCTGCATAAAATAATCAAAACCTGTTGTAGCATTGGGACTTGAACCGTAAGATTTCGATGTAACATCCATGTCCATTGAAGTTGTAAGATTGTGATGATAGCGATTTTTTGTACGATTGAATAGGACTTCAAGAGGTGCACTTTTGCACTCAGATTCATCCGACAGAATACTCTCCATGCTATTGCAGTAACTTATACCAACGCTAGTCTCATCAGAAATGATACTTTCCTGACTTTTACGTTCAGGATATTGCTGCCCGAGGAAAAAACTAGCACTTGAATGTCTCTGAGTTTCTAGAAATTGATTAGGATCCTCATCCTTAAACACTTGCCGAAAATTATCGTATTGATCGTAAATGAAATAATCAGATACTGATCTCTTTGGCTGTTTTCGGGAATGTTTGGCACAGATGGTTTTCTTCTTTTTTCTTCTCATGGAATTTTCACCACCAACATCATTCAAACTACAATCTTCCAGGGAATCTGAACTGAAACTTCCATCATCTTCTGATAGAAATCCATGTTCATTCTTCTCCTTTTTCGCTGTACACTTTGAACTTTCGGGATTTTTCACCAAATCCAAACACTCAGCACGTCCATATTCTTCCTGAATTTCATCAATCATACGCCTTGTATCACTATTGATCATCTCAAAGATGATTTTAGCATCTTCACTGCACACAGAATTTCCTCTTTGTTCACAAAATGCAACATTCTTCCCACCCATCCATTCTAGCTCATCATTTACAGGTGAAACAGGGCATGATTTATTCTTCAAAATACCTGAACACTTGCCCACATTCAATGTTGTATTCTTACTACACGTTAAACTACCAGACACCATCACATTCTGCGACAATTCCAGCACTTTTGGCCTCTTCTCACCACCATCTGTCCATGCACCAATCTGACATGGAAATGGTGGAAGATCTTGTTGCACCTGACGCACTATATTGCAATTTTGCAAAAGCACAGCCTTTGGTGCGGCACAATTGAAGAAATTATTGCATTGATTTACACTTGAATTAGTGGTATTAGTTAATTCTCCTGGGTTAGCGTGAGCGTTTTTTTTTCATAAAATCATATTTTTTCATATGATTTATAATGCATATTTGTTATCGCAATTATAAACCAGAGCAGCATAAGAAAAAGAAAAGAAGAAATAATTCTTAAATTGCAATTAGAACTTCCTCCATCTAATTTCCCCTTTTAGAAGATCAACAATAACAAACAAAAAAAATTGAATGTGATTATTGTAGGCTACCAGCTTGACTATTATTATTTTTTTTTTAAATTTTGCCTTTATAAAAAGCCAACCAATATTAGTCTTTTCTTCTGTTTCTTTTTCAGCAGTTTGTTTCTTTTTCTTTTTTTGTTTTTAATCAATAAATTTACTTGGTGAATTTTAGGTGAGACAAATAAAAAAAACACTAATCCACTAATTAATCTAAAGAAAAAAAAGATACAAAAAAAGCAAAATTTCACAGTACCTGGACGTATCGGACGACTGAGACGACTGCCAGTGTCCAAATTTGACTTTGTCGCTTGACTAAGATCGGAAATACTTTGACTAGCCCTCAGATTCGTGCGACGGTAACCGACCTGAAAGTAAAAAAAAATAGCAATAGCAAAAAGAAAATCACACCACCGATATTACTCTTTTGCAATCGAAGAGGCACAACTATTTTATAAACTTCAAATTTAGTGTTACAAATTAAGCTGAAATCCTTTACAATTTGAGCTTCTATGGTTTGAGATAAAACCCAATCTTATAAGATCGGTCTTAAACTTTGTACGCGTAAAGAATCCATTTTCTTAGTTTCCTATACTCAGCCCGCCCGTTGTTAAAGAGCAAATGGAGAAAGATATCGACTTGTGGTTTTCGAAAAAAATTTTAAATACCACTACATACGATCGCGATGTTAAATCGTTTGATTCCCACCTATAATACCGCCACTGTCATTTGAAAGTGTTCATCGAGACGAACCTTCAGAAAAAAGGGGTGGCAAAGCATCATAGGCTTTGCGGAATGCTCGACCTCATGACTTAGATGCTATACCGCTGAAGTACTTTCGCATCATTTACCGTTACCGGTTCCCAACCGATTTGAACTGATTCATAAATCACTCAAAAGATCACCCAAAATAGTTTTAAAAGTAATAGGATTGATTTTCAGATAAAAATTAGTTATCTTTTATGAATTGGTTCATTAGCGGTTCAAAACCGATTGGAACCGATTCGGTTTTGTCGGAAATTCCAAGACCTTTCCAACAACCCCAAACATGACCCCATTCGCTTGATAAATGCGCCCTATAGGGACTTTTTAACTTTTGACCTTGAAAAAATGTTATTAGGAATAATTTAACGGTATTTTCGTATAAGTACGAAATGTCCGCCTGGGTAATCTCTAAAACATACCCAAAAATGAAAAAAAATCGCACGACGCGTTTTCGAGCAATCTGGGGCTTAAAATCGGAATTTCAGCACTATTTTGCTAAGAAATCGACAGATCGGCATAATTTGGAACCGTAATCGACACAGTTATCTAACCTTTGGTACACATTTTGAAGATCAGCAACTCCACAGAGATATTTTCAATAGTTCCTCGGCCATATTACATCATTTATCGGATAGTTTGGAACTTTGAATAACTTTCAATGTATATTGACTCAAAAAGGAAGTCATTCTTTTAGCTCGCCTAAATTTGGAGGGACCGAATCCCTCCACTATTCAAGTTTTGTTACTTCGAGCATCAAACCAAGCGATTGAATCAAGTGAATGTGCAACTCTTCCTGGATTTAATGGGATTTAACCTTATTCTATACTTATAGATACCTGGACTGCCTCCCATAAGCAAGCATAAGCTTTCCTGTGGTGCAGATGCAAGCAACGTACTTCTGTTTTTGCAGGGATCAGTTCTAGCTAATTTTTCTTATAGAACTTGGAAGTTTCTTTTATAGTAAACAATTCTGTCATTTGCTTCACATTGACGTAATTTGAGCTTTTAAGCAAAAAAAGATTGTATTCTGTGATGGTGATAATTTTTAGTAAAACCAAAAAACAAAACTGTATAAACAATAAAATTGCAAAAAATGTTGTTGGCTTATTTGGTATGCTAAAATACTTCATGAATTTCTTATTTAAACTCTAATAAAATGAAAAATTGCAATAAAATATGTAATGCCTCTTCGATTGCAAAAGCACCATATAATAAATTCCATTCAATAGAATTACATCATAAAGTAGAATTAAATTAATTTCACACTTTGTTATTTTATTATTATGATTTTAGTTCTCTCTTTTTAGTTTGAATTCTATCTCCCTTGCTCTCTCGCTATCTCACAAAAAAAAGTTAAAGCTGCGTGAGTGTAAATGATAAAATGCAAATGGCTAATTGAAGGAGATTAAATAAAAATACAACCACTTTATGTATTTACAGCATTTTACCCTCAACATAATTATCATCTTGTTATTGCAATTAGATTCAGTTTAATATCCACTAAAAATCATATTATGCTTAGTAATTATTATTAATCAAAAAGAAATTTAAAAAACAAAATCTATAGAAAAAATTTTGTGCTTGATTACTTTGCTTTTAATTGAAGAATTGGAAGAAAACAATCTCACCTCGCCACCTTTTGAATTTTGTCTGTCATTTTTATGACTGTTATGAGCCTAAAAAAATGTACTCAATCAATTTTTTGCAGCCAGATTTTTTTGCATGAACCACAACAAAAATAAGAAGAAAAAAAAACAGAAAATTAAACTCAGAATTATGAATAGAAAACCCCAAAGAATTATCCAATTTATCTTTTGATTTTGAAATAACTTACATTTTCCAGCTTTTGCTTAGCATCTTTGATGATCTTCATGAGCTCCTCTTTTTTGGTGTTTGTAAATGATTTGGATATGGTAACGGGTTTGTCGCCACTATTGTGGATAGCACTGAGACTATTTCGACCTGAAAACCAAAGAAATGCTTTAGTAAACAAGCATTGATAATTTAAAAAAAGAACAATAGAAAATAAATATAGGAAGTTATAAACATCAATATTTCCAATTTCTAATGCTTTCTATAGCAAAAAGCCTTTTGCATTGGTCCTAATTCTTTTATTTGGCGAAGAGGTTATTCTAGAATTTGAGGTTATGTTTTGCCTAGCCTAGAATATTGCCATCTCGTAATCGAAAATTTGAAATTGAGGGGAAAAATGAAAAAAAGACTGTCATAGATAATTTTGACTTATAGAGGGGGGGCGCCGAAAACCGGAAGTCGATATCTCTTACCGTTGGCCTCAAGCCGTGTCACAAGTTGAAAAAAAAAGTATTATATACTGCTCTTTCTTTCAGTTAGACCAGTAAAATTTACAAAAAAAAATGAGGTTATAAACTGTAAGCTCAAAAGCCACTAAGTCCTTTTTCCGCGCTTTCAAGAATTTTTCGATATTTAGGGCAGATTGAATCCAATCTAAGTTTAAGCAATTCGTATTGATTTACCGTTCACATGGACAAAATTAGTATTAATCTCAAACTAATCCGGCTTTGAAATGACCTAAATGACAGTCATTACCCCTTTCAGGAATTATTCAGAGCAAAACACAGAGTAAAATAGGGTTTGTAATAGAGAAATTCTGAAAGTTACCTTTTTCTTTTTAGATTTGACAAGTTTTACTGTCCATGATCATCAAGAGGTAAGAAGAAAATTATTGCATATCAAATTCTCCAAATTATTAGTAATTTTAATGAATTGAAGTCGGTGCTGGCCAAAATCTCAAATGCCAAAATATCGGTTAAATGAGTAAAATCAGAAAAATCAAAATTTCGTAAGATAGTTATCTGATGAAGGAAGCAGGACCTGACCAGTCCTGGAAGAATGTGAGCAAATGTGAGGGAAGAAACGGGTGAAAGCCAGGAGAAAAGGATCTGTGGAATAGTCATCTTTTCAGTCTTTTCGGGATTTTAGCTTTCATGAATTTGGTTGTCAGTATTTTAGCTTTTCGATTTCGAGATTTTAGATTTCATGATTTTGGCTTTTCGGCGGCTTTTGGCTTTCGGAATTTTGGATTTCAGAATTTTGGTTTTCGGGATTTTGTCTTTCCGAGATTTTAGCTTGTCGGGATTTTGACATTTATGTATTTTGGCGTTCCGGATTTTGGCTCTCGGAAATTTTGGTTTCGGGATTTAGACCTGGACGCAACTGAAAAACCTTAGAGATGTCCTTTTAAAATGTAAATTCAGGAAAAACATAAAATCACGTTTTTATGTTCTGAAAAAATCGCTTTGGATTAGAAAACTTTCATAAAAGCAAAATTTACGTTCTTGACTTTCTCAAACGTTTTGTTTATGTTTATCGCACTCTTTCACACTCTTCTTCTTCTTTTTAACATCACAGCAAACTTAATTTAGCTCAAACCAATTTTTTGTGCGAAAAAGTGAGACAGACATATAAAAAAAAATCCATGAAAATCTTCTGATCTAAAAGATGTGTCATAAGAAATCAAATTCGACCAGTAAAAATCAGTAAAAAAGTCAATAATGCAAAATAAGCACTAGAAGGCAAATTTGACGAGTCACAAAAATAAATTTAATTTCGGCAGTAATGACGTTGGCATACCTTTTAGATCAAGAAAATGTCATAAAATCGAAATGCACATCCTTTTTGTTCTTCAAAGTCTACATAAGTCTATCCGATTCTTACACACATTTTTTTTCTTTTTTGAACATCACGCTAAATTTAATTTAGCGCAATTTAATTTTGAGTGGGAAAGAATGAGATTGATATATGCAAGACATTTGAGAGAAAAGGATGTGAATTTTAATTTTAATTTTACGAAATTTTCTCGATCTAAAACATATGGCCATATATAAAAAATATAGCCATAAAATATTGATTTCAGTCAGAAAATTAATGAATTTTGTTTAGTGATAAAAATCAAATTTAGCTATAACTAAATTTGATTTAATTTTTAGTTTATTTAGAAAATGAGTACTACAAAGTAAATTTGACCAGTCACAAAAATAAAATGAATTTCGTTAATAATGGCCTAAACACACCTTTTAGATCAAAATGAATGAAATCAAAATTTACATAGCCTTCTTTCTCATTTGTCTGTCTCATTTTTTTGCACTCCAAATTCGATTGAGCTAAATTGAATTTACTGTGATGTTAAAATAAGGAAGAGTGCGAAAGATTAAGACAGACATATGAAATAGGTTTGATATAGAACGGGATGCGAATTTCGACTTCATGACATTTTCATAATATAAAAGTTGTGCCGGAGCCACAAAAATATCGATTAAATGTAGTTATAGCTAAATATAATTTGATTTTTAAAACTGTTCAAAATTTATTATTTTTCTGACTGTAAACGATATTTTTACTGCCGAAATTCAATTTATTTTTACCGATTTTTGCTGACCAATTTGTTAAACAAGATTCGGTTGTAGTGCTTCCGGTACACCTTTTAGATCATGAAAATTGCATTAAGTCGAAATTCACATCCTTTTCTTTCTCAAATCTCTTGCATCAAGCTATCGCATTTTTTCGAGCTCTTCTTCTTAATTTAAACATCAAAAAATTTCAAATTTCATCAAATTTAGCTCAATCGAATTTGAATTTCGAAAAATGAGATAGACATACGCAAAACCTTTGAGAGAAAGGATGTGAATTTTGATTTCATGAAATTTTACTGATCTAAAAGGTGTGCCGGAACCACATCGGTAAAAAAATATTTTGGGTTAGTAAAAATTCACTTGAATCAGTGAATGACTCCGTCATATCATTCAAAACAGCGATATTTCATGAAACTAAAATTATTATCTTGTTTTCATATTTAAATCTAAATTGAAGTTATTTTGATGATTACGCCATCTATCATTTTATCGTCAATATAAATATTATAGAATAGGATAGAGGAAAGATTTAAGGTATTAGTGCTCCTGACACACCTTTTAGATCAGGAAAATTAATTGAAACCGAAATTCACGTACCTTTTGTTCTCAAACGTATCCCATACGTTTGAGAACAAACAGCATTAGCATTTTTATCAAAATATTGAACATATTTTCCCTTGCATTATCATTTTTCAAGACTTAGGGTAAGTGTGCCAAATTTCGGCATAGTTGCATACAAGCGTCAAAGTCTCAAGTTTGAAATGTAATATTTTAAATACAAATTGAGTTTTTTTTATTCTTTCTTCTGAAAGAGTGTAGCTTGGACCCTCATAAAGAGTTTACCGTCTTTATTTACTGTAAAATTATTCTTAATACATTTTAAAATGAATAAAAATATAGACATAGCTTTGGTGCCCTATTTCGGCCACCTTCATTCTCATTGTTCCTTGCCCTTCGGGAATTTTTCCAATGTCTTTTTCACGTCATCTCGTTTGTTGAAGCTACATTTTTTGTTATTCTTTTGCATTGTATAATCTCTAGAGTACGTAAAATCTAAAAGTTCATGGAAATTCGAGGAACAAAAGAGATGGCCGAAATTGCAAGCTGGCCGGAATTTGGCACACTTACCCTATCGATCATTACCTTGATCGATAAGTCTTTAAAAAAAAAACATAATAAAATTTAGATCTATTTTCAAGAGCAAAACTCACCTCTTTCGGAGCCATTTGAGGGTCCATCGAGGGCTGCATTGAGAAAACTAGTCGCCTGAGGGATACTCTCAATGCTCCCTCCCAAAGTTGAGGCAAGAGACCTATCGGCATTGTCACCACTTGGCGTCGAAGCCTCATCTTCATCATCTGACGTCCCAGTACCCGTTCCAGTTGACGGTGCACTCGGAGACTGACTAAGTTGAAGCCTCTGTTTTTCTGTTTTGCGCCTCATGGACTTCCTCAGTTCTTCCACATTTGTCTCATTCACCTTGAAATCTGACGGTGTTCCCGGAGCTCCAGTTGGATAGAACAATACACCATGGTCAGAACTCGTTCGTTCCCCATCGGAAATATCCTCAACATCGCCATCGTGTTCGGTATTTGACTCTGAATTCAGGCTATTGAGATTTTTCTCCGTAACCTTGAGCTGAAAGGCAACTTCTCGGCGATTCTCCAGGCCACTGTCAATGGAACTATCCTCACTGAGGTAGGTATTCATGTAGACTTCTTTGCTACTTGAACTATTGTAGTCCGATGTGGGATTATTATTGTTATTTGTGCTGGAATTTGGTGGTGAATCTACAATATTTCTCAAATCCATCTCAGGCTCATATTGACTCCTCTGAGCCCATCTTCCACGTGGTTTTGGTGCTACTGATCCCTGACTCGGACTCGTACCCAAAATATTTGCCGACGGATTCGGCTCTTCGGCTCCCTTTCGCTTTGCCCACATTGGCAATTGTCCAACATCGGACAATTTGTACCCTCCAGAAATTACCACATCTTCCGTGAATGGCATGAAAGCCGGATCAATTTTCTCATTATTCTGCTGCTGATCCAGCACAATTTCCACATTTTGAGACACCGGACGTGGAATTGGAATCTGCTGGCCAGATCTCAGTGCTTGCTGTGACAGTCGAGCCTGCATGGTCAGTACCATATCATGTGGTACTTCCCAAATGAAGATACAACCATCACCACTTGCTGAGATCAAATGCCTGCAGTCATTGGTGAATTTCAACCCAGTCACCAATTCACTGTGCCCATACATCCTGGCCATGCACTCATTCGAGTAGTAATCGTAGACACTGAGTGTCTTATCCGTGCAGGAAGTCGCTATATAGATCCCACTGAGATCCAGTGTCAATTTTATTAAACTACCTTCATCAGAATGAGAACCTTTGAAGGTTTTCGTATGTTTGGATGTCTTTGAGCCATAAACTCGAATATTTCTATCTTGGCATGCTGTCAAGATGTGCTTACAATTACTGTCGACTTCCATGTCATAAAGCGTGTTCTTGCCATTGCAGTGATTGCCTCGTTGGAATTGATTACCCTAGAATATTGACAGTTAGAACTAATTCCAAACTTGTTGCAAAGAAGATTTCTTATGATTTTGTATCGGGAAGATAGATTGCTTCCCATTGATTCAGTTTTAAAATATAAATTTGCTTTTGCGCCTGTAATTTAGGCAATTTTTTTTGTTCCTGATACTCAAGTTACAGTAACTCCGATTCTACTGAACCTACTAAATTCTTCGCAAAGAAAGGAATAAAGGTCTTTAAAAGTTCTATAAAATTCTTTAGGACTAGTAAAGCACTAATTCACTAATGTCCCGAGTTTAAAGTGTCATATTTTTAATATACACTGTGGCCGGACATTCTGATTTCTTGTGGCCCGATTGTCTCTAATTCAAGTTAATCTTGTAGGGGGGCAACTAATTTGAGGTGAAGTAGAAGGAACCTCACGCCGTTATTTGCCTATTCCCTTCGATCATCTAGCTAAAATTATTGCTGAACATAGATAAGTCCCTTTAGAATACAAAGTAAAGATTCTACGTGGTTTCCACAGTGATATATCGCAAATCTAGATCTTATCACAGTTCAATATCTTATAAACCTAAAATTAAATATACGCGACTAAAAGTTAATTAATTTGGGTGGCAAAGTGTCCCAGCGTCCCAGGCTTTGCGAAATGCTCGAACTCGTGACTTAGATGCTATACCGCTAAAGTACTTTCGTATCATTTACCGTTTACCGGTTTTCAACCGATTTGATCCGATTCATAAATCTCTCAAAAGATCCCCCAAAAAAGTTTTAAAAGTAATAGAATTGATTTTCAGATAAAAAATTTTTATCGGTTATGAACCGGTTCATTACCGATTCAAAACCGATTGGTTTTATAGGAAAGTCCATGACCTTTCTAACGAGCCCAAACATGACCCCATTCGCTTGATAACTGCGCTCTCTAGTGTCTTTTTAATCTTTGACCTTGAAAAAGCGTTATTAGGAATGATTCAACGAACGGTATTGTCGTATAACGACGATAAGGGCAAAATGTCCGCCTGCGTCATCTCCAAAACATATCGAAAAATGGAAAAAATCGCACGACGCGTTTTCAAGCAATCCCAAAAAAACATGGTTTTGGTCGACTTATGGGGGGTCCCCCGAAAGTTCCAAGTCGCTATCTTACCGTTTAGCCTCTGAATTGACCCCTGAGTCCCAATAAAGTGCTCAAACCCCAAGTGAAGTGTGTTTTATTGGAAGGTAGCTCCTGAAGTGCCGCCGGGTCACAACAGAACATCGGTCAAACAAAGTTCGCGGTAGGGGACTACAACTTTGAAGTTGTTAATTCATTTGTCTTTGTTGAGAGATGACAACTTCGATAGTATGGGCATGTTCAGAGCATGAATAGAAAAAAAAAAACTCCAAGAACAGCTATGCAATCCATTGCGGAGGAGACCTCAATAACGGGGCAGAACTAGGACAAGGTGGGTAAATCAAATTCAGGATATTGTCTGGGAGCGCCTTGGGATCGATCGCCTCTCCAACATGTTTCTCAAGTGGCGAAGTATTGACAGGCGTAGGCCGCTAACCTAAGTGTTCTAGACCTGCAACCCAGACAGGAATAAGCGGTTGAAAATGAATGATTAAATGATTCTCTAGGTATTTTGCTCTTTAGGATCAGGAATCCTTTCTCAAAATTGAAACTTTGATAATTCAAAATTAAGAACAGTTGCCAGCGCCATCTAGTCTTTCCGTACAGAAGTAGATCTTGAAAAATTCGAAAATCTATTTGAAGATCCAATAAGACTTTTCTACGATAGTGGCGCTATATTTTTTTTGTTGATCTTTTTGATCTCAATGAATTCCCAATAAGTGGACGTAAAACCTTAAACATGAAATAGTCTTGTAGAATGTTTGTTACTTTTTCTCCCAAGTTTTAAAAATATTAAAAAGAAATAACAAGCCAAAATGCACTTTTTTTTTAAATCGCATCCATTCAGCGATTTATTGAAAAGATATTTTGTTAATTGTTTGCTAATAGGTACAACAAGAACAAAATTTATGCAATTCACATTTAATGTTTTGTAATGAGTAGCCATAAAATGTGCCTCAATTGCATGATTTTAATGGCTATGTCGCAAACGATGTATCTTGTAAATAAATATATTTTCTTTTTAGATTTATTACAACTTTAAGCGATTTAGTCGTGCTAAAATCACTACACAGAAAAAGAATATTTTGTAAAATTTTTCACAAATATTTGGGAATGCCGACTGGGGATTTACGTAATTCTCGTAAATCGTATAACCCACCAAAAAATTCGTAAAAGCTTGTATTTTTCACAAACAAAATTCGTAAGATGATTACTTGACGAACATCATTTGTTCGAAACATTTGTTCAAAATGTTCGTAAACACACTGAAAAATGTTGGCAAAATTTTGTCATTTGTTTGGAAAGTTTTGTTAGACCTGTTAGACAAACAAAAATGAACAACTGTTTCTAAAAATAAATGAAACCAAAAAAACTTGTCAAATGAACATCTTATAAACAATGTTTGTGAAAAAAGCACAAACTTTTACGAACTTTTTGTGTGTTATACGAGTTACAAGAATATCGTTAATCTCCAGTAGGAATTCACAAACATTTATGAACAACTTTAAGAAATTCCTTTTTGTGTAAAAGAATTACAGTTTAGAGCAGAAACACATTGACAATAAAATGCTCGCCGTAGCCTCACCGTATTTCGTTAATTTACGCATTTTCATTGCAATTCTTACGCGAATTATCGATTACCGTATTACCTTATCTCATACTCGGTAGCACTAGGTGAAAACAATGTAAGAAAATTGAAGAAACAGAACGAAAATGCGATAAACGGTGAGCAAAAAAAATGTACGATTAATTTCTCCTACAGTTTTTTTGTTCATCGTTTATCGAATTTTCGTTTTTATTCAATTTTCTTATATTATTTTCACCTAGTGCCACCGAGTATGAGATAAGGTAATACGGTAATGGAAAATTTTCGTAAGAATTGCAATGCAAATGCGTAAATTAACGAAAAATTTTGAGGCTACGGCGAGCATTTTATTGTCAATGTGATTCTGCACTAAAGCAGAAGTTCAGTGATTCTTAAATTCTTACTGTCGTTTTCGTCTTGTCAGACAAATATGCAATTACTCAACTTTTTATTAGCAATAAATAGAGTAAAAAAGTATAAAAAATTGATGAGCTTATTCTCTGAACTATCAATTGTATTTTTTTTAATTTTATCAAGAAAAAAAATTTCCAAAAAATTGTAGTATTTTACTGAGATCACTGAGAAAAATTTCACAGATGTACTCCATTGCTTCTAGAATGTTCTGGACAATCTCAAGACCTTTCACCTTTTCTCAGTGAAGATTGAAATCGGTTCAGCAGATTAAAAGTTATGATGACTTAAGTATCAAAAAATGGGGAAATACGTTTGCCTACATCACAGGCGCAAAAGCAAATTCTTGGCGAAATTTAGTCACTTTCATAAATGAATAAATTTCACAAGGTGAAAAACAGTATAAAAACCCAAAAGTCATTTAAAATTTTCAAAGTTACTGCAATGTTAAAAATTAAAATAAATTTTCTTACCTGGAATGTCCTGAAGATGATAGCCTTGTCAGCTCCACAAGAAATCATCTGGAAATTCATATCACATCCAATAAATTTGATACTCGTAATGCTGCTACTGTGATCATCGAGTGTCTGAAGAATTTTGTATCCCTGCTCCACATCAAAAATGTGAATGAGTCTATCTCGACTGGCACTTCCCAGCAACTTCCTATCAATTTTTTCATTTGTATACTCCAGGCACAGTACTTCTGAATCATGAGCCTCAATGGTTGTCAGAAGTTTGAGATTGGTTATATTATAAATTCGAATATTTCCACTTCTGTCCCCTGTGGCCAAATGATTCCGCTCTGTGCTAATTTTAATACATCTAACACCATTTCGTCCATCATAAGTTGAGCCCTTTTCATTATTGAGAATTGGATTGTCCATGTCTTTGATAAAATTCAGTTCATCATCAATATAGGCCACTTTCAGTAGGTCCTTGCTGTAGATATTTTTCCTGTAGACATCATTGCTGTCACATCCATCGAGATCCCAGACACGTATTGTATCATCCGAGGAGCACGTTAGGAAGCAGTCTAATGGCAAATTGTGAGCTAAATTGTTTCTCACATAGGTAAATGGCACTGTTTCCACCCCCCAAATACACGCTGAATGATAGAGGAATGAATGACTTTTGCCCACACGACGTACATCCCGCAAATCCCACACATACAGACTGTGATCATTGTACACACACGTCGCCTTCGAGCGCATCTCATCGAAGACAAGTGCAATGGTATCCGGATATTTGGCATTTGCCGGAGCTGACATCATATGCGTCAACTGAACACCCTGAGCCACATCGACGCCCAAATAGTGAGTCCTGGGCAATGTTGTAACATATTCCAGTGTCTCAGCATTGAAACATCTCACAATGGCTTCAGCACATCCCACCAAGATGTACTTTGTCCCAACGGCCAGACAATTTGCCGATGATGTCCTACATGCCACCCATTTATCCAACAATCGTCGCGAATTAAATTCCACCAATTGACCATTTCGCGTTATAGCATAGGTACTCTCAAACATCTCACCCTTGCCACAAGCCACAGCACAGAAATCATTGTTACGCAGATCACCCAAGATGGCACTTCGTCCCATGAGCGGAATTGGTTCTTTGTACTGTGGACGACAGAGTAAATAACATTGTCTCAAGGGGTGTTGATACACACAAAAAATAAACATTTAAAAAAAAAAATTTACGCAATGCCAGAAAGCAGAAATGTAGGTGGCATTACTAGGCATAAATCTCTTTTGAGACAATCATTTTTGGGTGAAGATCACACCAGTCCAAGATCACCAATGCACATTTATGAGAAGCTTTGTGTTTATTTATTTTTTTCATTTAAGCTTAATTTCAAGAGCAAATCTATGTTATACAGCAAATGAATATTCAGCATTTAAAGAAAATGTTATTGAAATATTTGCAAATCATGCATAAAAGATTTATCTTAGTGAAAGAAATAAACTGTCAGGATTTTCATGAAAAATTTAAACGAGTGTTCCTAATATATAATGACGAGCAAAATTTATATAATAAATTTGAAAGAAACAATCTTCGGGTCTCATTTTCTAATTTTGAAGGTAGAAGTACTTTAAAAATTGATACAATTGAATAAAAGCCCGCTTGGACATTAGAGACGATCGGAGACGTTTGGGACAGGGGTTTCTTGCCTTCCCATTTATTAATTTTTACCAATTTTGAAGTATTCTATCTAATCAGAGATTTTTATCTACCCAAATATGCAGTCATTCACTGAATTTTCGTGCATTTTTAATCAAACATATACACAGAAAAAAAATATTTTGTAAAAATGTTCGTAAATGTTTGTGAATTCCTATGGGGGAATTACAAAATGCTCGTGAATCGTATAACCCACAAACAAGTTCGTAAAATTTTGTACTTTTTTCACAAACATTCTTCGTAAAATGATCATTTGACGAACATTTTTTGTACTTTTACGAACATTTGTTCGTAAATGTTCGTAAACACACATAAAAATGTTCGTAAAATTTTGTCTTTTGTTCGTAAATTTTTGTTTGTCTGGCAAAAACTTACGAACAAATGACAAAATTTTACGAACATATTTTTTGTGTTTACGAACATTTACGAACAAATGTTTGTAAAAGTACAAAAAATGTTCGACAAATAATAATTTTACGAACAATGTTTGTGAAAAAAGTAGAAAATTTTACGAACTTGTTTGTGGGTTACACGATCCACGAGCATTTAGTAAAGCCCAAAATAGACATAAGGATCGGCTTAGGGATCAGCCCGAAAAAGGAGGATTGGTGTCGATACACTCAGGGATCAGCCCAAAATTTGGAGGATCAGGCTGATCTTCTAAATTCGTGAGGTCTAGTGAAGTTACGGGGATTAGGCGACATCAGCGCCACTGCTGAAAATAAAAAGCGTCACTTTGATCCTAACGCTAATCCTTGATCCTAAATCCTCAGTGTATGATAGTTTGGGCTGGTCTTTTACCGCCAAATTTTTCGAGCTGAGTATTCTCCAGGATCAGCCTGTGTCTATTTTCGGCATAAGTCTGCCATAGGATTTCACAAACATTTACGAACAATTTTACAAAAGATTTTTTTCTATGTAGGGTGGAGTAAGTACTTTTGGTCACTTTAAGATTTCATGTGCTTATAATTTTTATAATCTTTATTTAAATAAAATGAAATTTTGTACAAAGATACCTTAAAGCCGTTTTTTCCTAATAATCCAAGAGAATTCCCAATTTTTTTTTTTTGGATATTTTTGTGAAAAATGCATCTTATGCAACTATGCATGTTTCAGTACTTTTGGCCACTTTGTAAGCACTTTTGTCCATTGTGTGTAAGCACTTTTGGCCACTTGTTTCCAATAGAATTTTAATAAAATAACAGAAGAAATAGCTTTCGAAAACTTTCATAAATACACAGCACAAGTCCTATTCTTATTTAACACCATTTTTATGGGATTATTAGAGTATTTTAAACGATTTTTTGCACATTTTCTATTTGATGTAAAAATCAGTCAAAAGTCACGATTGTTTTTACTGAAATCCGCGAGGTGCGCCACGTGTAAAATGTATGGGAAAATGAATGGCCAAAAGTACGTACGCAGCTGAAAAAATTAAGTTCTTTTAGCCACATCCGATTTTCATTTAATTTGTTAGAAAATCTCATTAAGGATGATATCATAATAAAATTTAGTTAATTAAGAAATGGACTTTCATTGAATAGCATCAAATATTTTCATCAAAAATATGAAATAATGCAAAACAATTTCTCTTAACATTAACAAGTTTCTTAAGAATCTCATGTTTTTCTAGTGATTGTTTACTTTGTCGAGAATTTCTTTCAATAACTTAGAATTAATCAAGTCGATACAAAATCAAATATGGTTTTCTGATTCGTTAGATTGGAGGTCACGAAATAAGACCCATTTTCATGTTCTAAATAAACTCATACACTCGACTCTTCGTTATCCGGCTGACTGGGGGACAAATGACATTTAGGTTTTTTGAATGATCAACGGTTTTTATATTTTGTGCTGTGTGAATTGTTTTTCTGTCTTGCAAAGAACAAGAGAATTTTCTTCATGGTGTGCATATGTTTCATTTTTTATCACAATTATGTATTAAAAACTTCGATACAATGATAATAATACTTTAATTCACACAGGACAAACTTCATGTTTAGTAAAAATAATTTTGAATACATCAACCGCCAGTGTTTGGCAGCTGTCACCCGGATAACCAAGTGCCGGATAACGAAGAGCTGAGTGTAATTGCCTTACAATGTGATTTTACATTAGGTGACCAAAAGTGTTTACATGGCCAAAAGGGCTGACTCTACCCTATCTACGTATTAGTTCAAAAAATTCTCAACGGTTCTTCATTATGTTATGAAAAACAAATGCAAATTTATTTCTACAAAATATTAACACTTTTTTGGCAAATTAACCGCTAAAATTAAATTAACATATGTTTAACGTAAAACACCCCAATCTCTTGGGTATCGCAAAATCTTCCGTTTCATTCAAATTTAAAGCCTTCCAATTTTTGTCAGAGCTAAAACTGCCCTCGGGCGGTGGACACAGGATACACAAAAATTAATTTAGTCAAAACTTATAACAATTTTCGGATTTCCCTCTTCTGAGTTTGTACATTGGTTTTTTTTTTGATTTATTTATCGATATTGCTTTATACTGTAAGTTCAATTTGCAAAGTTGTTTCTATATTGACAATAAATAAAAATGCAAAGGGGTCTTCTATAATTTAGTTTACGGACGAAATAAATTAGAAATTCGGACAAATTTTACTAGATTTCTAAATTTTCTTCTGGTATTCTTCTACACGAAGAAGCTCCACCCATTAATTTTAGGACACACCCCCTTCATTTTAACAAGTTTATCAATTCGTTTTTTTCTCAAAATTTCCCTTTCTAACACAGATTGTGTTGCCGCGTCCAGACGGAACTTCCCTCAATTATTTTGTAGAACTATAACACATTACGTTAAAGCCCAGTTTCCTTTAAAAAATATGCGGAAATATGTGTATCAATGTAACCAAACAGTTCAAAAAAGTAGCCCCATCTACCCCTATTTTTCAGATTGTGGAATAATAAAAGAGCATAATATTTTAGTTTAAATGGACCTGAAAGGACCTGAAGTAACAAGAAAATATTTTTTATCATTAACTAGATCTAGAAATTACCCATTGTGCTTAAATAGTTAAAACTACATCGAATTTATTTATTAATTTAAAATAATGACTTTAAAAAATAATTTTGCTCCTCACTGTGAAATTTTTCATTAAATCAGATATGCCCTTGGATTACCCATATCAGGACAATTGACAATCTCTTGTGCTATTAACCCCTTGGTTTTGTCGATAAACAAATTTATTTCTTCAAAATCATTGGGAATATTTTCAAGTCATTGTCACCAATTCTCAAAAGAGCCTTTTGGTCACAAACTACAAATTACTTGCACATACAGAGTTACGGCAGCAGCAGTAGCCTCGATATTTCGCAGATATTGATCAGCTATTTGCATTTTTCATCATTTATTGACTTTCAAATGGCATTTCTTGCCCATTTGACTGGGTAAATTGGCAAAAATTGCAAAATTTCACAGTCATTTGCACATTTTTATCAATTTCAGATATTCATCATCGAAGATTATCGATTGAGATCAATCAAAGATGAAATTCAAAAGAAAAACCATCTTGTTAAAATTTGTTACCTATTATTAGTGTTTCTTGTCTATTTGAGATTTGTATTTGTTTTTTGATTGGGAAAGAAAGCACAATGTGTAAAAATTTTGTGTTAAAGAAAATCATGAAATTATTTCAAAAATGAGGTTAGCAATGCGATTTTTTTTCTACATGTACAACACACACCTCCAACGAGGAAATGGACATTTGAAACTCTTTTTTTTTCTGCAATAGAAAAAAAATATTCCACATATTTGAGAGTATATGCTACAGTTTCAATGTTTGCAATATTTATTGCCTCTTTGTCGAATGTTTACAAACATGTGCAAATAAGAGCTCGTGTTAAAAGGCGAATGTTAATGAAAATGTAAGTATAATCCAAATTCAGCCATTCGAATAAACATTTTACATTATATTGAGATCATTTTCAATTTCCATATATTGTACAACTCTGTCGAAATTGAAGCATTAAATACTTGCAAATTGCATTTCACTGAACATTACTAATAAGATTGTCTTTTAAACATGTCAAAATGTATCGTAAAATTTCAAGTATATTGCTTAAAACTTTAGCGGTATCTTTAAAAGTCTCAAGCTAATCACAAAAAAAAAATAAATTGATGCAGTAAAGTGTATAAAAATTGATTTAAAAAAAAATTACCTTCCTATTTCCCTCGAGGTACCAAAATTTCACATGTCGATTTCCCACCGTGACAAAATAGCTGCCATCTTCACTGAAGGCGACTGCAACAACTTTGGCACTCACTTTATTGGACGCAATCTTCGAATTCTGCTTCCAGTCGAACACATTAACAATCATATCATGTTGCGAACCAACCGAGACCAAATACTTTCCAGTGGGCGAAAAAGCCTGAAATTTATCATCAAATGGATTAAATATCTCTTTTTTTTCTGTTAATCTGGCTATATTTGAAAGCCATAATTGTAACAATTTAATAGTCAATAAAAACAAATACCACTCAAATCTCTGGTGTTGATAAATTACGTGGATATTAAGTGTAATTATTTTGTTGCTAATTAAATATTTTATTCAGTAATATTTAGTAGCAATTTGTGAAAATATTTTGTGTAAAAGTGAAAATTTGTTTTACAATTTTATTTATTACTTAACATTGTTATTAAATTTTGTTGTTCATTTTGCTTAAGTATTTTTAAATTTAGGGTAACTGTTCGTAATTTCGGACAGCTTGGAATTTTGGCCACTTTGAGGGTAAATTTGGATATTGCAAATAAATTGATTAAAATTATGGACTATCTTCAAATATTTAAAGTTGAGTATTTATATTATATTTTCCATAAAAAGATTATTAAATAATCATTAAAATATTGTGTTAATTCACGCTAATACTGATTTGAGATTTGGAAAATAGGTAACTTTGTCAGAGATTCACCAATATGCTTATCCTTGTTATTTCGGTTTTCCTTGGAATTTTGTAAATTTTTAAATTTTGTGATGACTAGGTTCTAAAGAAATGAAGAAAAATCATCTGTACGAACAAGATGCAGTGCAAAGAGCCTTAAAAGAGTCCTGGAAAAGCGAGGGAATGCGTAAATCCGTATGTAAATACTTGAAATGCCGAAGTCAACTCTAATAAATAATATAGACAGGTTCGGGGCTTCTTGGGACTTTTTACGGTTCCTTTTAATAAACAGGAAGAGGACTTGGTCTGTTATGTTCTCTAAAAGGACAACAATTGGCTTTCTATTGAGGCGAATTAGCTGTCCGAAATTACAAGCAAAGTGTCCAAAATTGCAAGCAAGGTGTTTATAATTACTGTGAAATTCATGCCCACGTTTTTATTCATTTAAGCGCATTAAGATTACTTTGGAAAAAGCAAAGACGATAAAG
Organism: Phlebotomus papatasi; assembly: GCF_024763615.1. Taxonomy (NCBI): domain Eukaryota; kingdom Metazoa; phylum Arthropoda; class Insecta; order Diptera; family Psychodidae; genus Phlebotomus; species Phlebotomus papatasi. The sequence continues at coordinate 66,015,105 of NC_077224.1, forward strand.
GGCTTGCAAAGATTCCAAAAAAACACTTCTAACGAAAAATCTGAAATCCATGTTGGAATGATTCTTCCAAATATAACTTTATCAAGAAACTTTTGGACGATACTGTATTTATTGGAAATCTTAAGTACTGTGAAGTCTGGTCATTTGTGCGTTACCAAAAACAGATACAAAACGGTGATAGACTTAAAGTCTTAGGCAGAGTCACATGAATCGGTCCTATATGTATTTTCGTCACCATCTCATTTATCTCATCAAACTGTTGTATTTAGATTATTTCCAACATGATTCCGATGGCTTCTAGAAGTTTGTACAGATGGTGATTCTGTTCAAATACTCTAACGACTTTAGATAATACCAATGGTATATTAATTTATAATTTAAAGTGCCCGTAGCATGTGTATTTTTCAATCTATAGAATTCATTATTTGATTCAATACATTCAAGATTGGCTAGAAAAGAGGAATTACTGAATCAATAATAATTACCATAACAGTTTTTCTTTAATAAAAATTTCATTACTTTTAAGAAAAAATAATTATAAATTAATAAGGTGCAACAAAAATAAAAATTAGGTTATTCTTATTATCAAATATAGATTAAATTATCGATCAAAGGAGACACAAGCGATTCAATTTTTTTAATGATAAATAATCTAAGGGGAGTTTGGGACATACATTATTATTTTTTCTTATACAGGGATGAGATTGTCAGTCCCATTCCACGTGAAATGAAGTACAGTGAAATTTACTGGATGCAATTTGAACACCTTTAACGCCAGAAAATTCCTGCTGGCCATAAAGGGAGATTTTAAATAAGAGAGGGTTTCATTTTATCTGCAGACATTTTAAATATTAATAATGTACGTTTGACTCTTTTATGTAGAATTTTAGAATTCTTATTTTCCGCATTTAATTTTGCATTGCATTGGTCAGTCATTATTTTATTTTTCTCCGATTACGTTTAAGGTTTAAAAAAAAATATATTTAACAAAATTAAATTAAAAAAATACAATTTTAAATCTCCCAAAAATATTTAATTAATGGTATTTCTCGGTCAAAAATTACATAAAAAATATTACTTGTATTATACACAGCTTAAAAGTTTTCATTAAAAATTTTACGCAATGTTTAATGTATATACCTCAATAAACGTAAATATTTTATATGAAATAAAAACAAAAAAATAAACATTAATCGCAAAATAGAAAGAGTCTACTTAATAAGAATTCCCTAAGCTCTCAGCAGCAGATGTAATCTCTTGTGCTACAAATCACTCTCAAGAAAAAGAGTTGACAGACAATCACTAAACCAAAAGCTCCTCTCTCTCGCTGTCCCATCAATTGGGCACTTCTTTCACCAAAAACAGAATGTATACCAACGAGATTAAATTAATAGATAATTTCAACAAAATACCCAAATTATGCTTCATTTGAATTTCTTTTTACTTAACGTACAAACATCGGTACTCTTACACGTATATATACTTGTTGAGGTAATTATATTCAGGAATTCACACATTTTCAATTACATAGAGCAGTAAAATTGTATTCCATGTAATTTACTAACACTTGAGAGATTTGAAGTGAATATAAAAAGAGTTGTGTTCACTTAGCTGTGATAGATTATTATTCTAAACTAAAAAGGGGCGGTAAAGTGGGCTAGACTCTGCAAAATGCTCGAATGTATCTGAAAATACTTCTTGCATTATCTTCTTGAATAAATTATGAATTCAATTGCATTGAAAAGCATCTCCTTGTTTTATCATTTTTTGATCTGTTTAAAATCATTTTTTAACGTTTCATAAATCATTGTAATCATTGAAAAACAAACATATTTTTTACGCTTTATTGTTCTCAAGTTCTTCTGTATTAACGATTTTCTGTGTATTGATTCGTGTCTCGACTGTTTTCTCAGAAGTCCTCGTCGTGTTCTAACACCATCAAACAGTTGTGACAAGAACCAACACAAAGAAAAGTCGATTATGTAGAAGCACCTGAGAGCAGTAAAGTGCTAAAAAATTGTACATTTTCCATTGGAATAGCACCATAACACATAATTTGCTGAAAATGTTTTAAAAAAAATTATCTAGAATTCAAAGACCTTTCAAATGAATCCAATCTTGTCCAAATCGCTTAAGAAATACGCTCTATTCTATAGAGCTTCTCAAAATTTTTATTTAAAAAAAAACATTATTTTTGACGAAATGAACGTAAAAAATATTTCTAAAAGTAATTCGTAAACCGTGTCAACCCTTACTAGACACGGGCATCACCCTTCCTCCTGTGAAAGGAATCTCTGCGATTCCATGCACGGTTCAGGTTGAATTCGTCTGCAGTGAGAGAATTCGATTATAGGCGCATCGCCTTAGGGCTTTTAAGGCTTTTAAGAAGCAGAATCTTTTCTAAAGGGTAAAGGCTCATAATTTTGTTCAGTCTGCTTATAATCATTGATGTTCCAATTTTGAAGTGCGATATTTTCAATACTAATTAACTTTTTTTGTTGCTCTCTTTTCAGAAGGATTGTTTAGAAACTTGGCAAGGGTTTATTGTCTTTGTTTTTACGAAAATTGGTCTTAATACGTTTAAAAATGAATTAATATGTAGAGATGAATTTGACTTAAATTTTGGACAACTTGGTTATTAATTTGGACAACTTGGTTGTGAATTTGGACAGCTAATTCCCATCAACAGGATGCCCATTGTTCTTCATTTGATGAACCAATCTTATCAAGTCCTCTTCCTGTTCACGTAAGGGAAACGTAGAATGTCACAAGAAGCCCGGAAACTTTCCATATCATTCATTAAAGTGAGTTGACTTCGATACTCCAAGTACGTGCGGATTCGCTCATTCCCCGACCTTTCCGGGAGCCTTTTAAGGCTTTTCTCGCTACATCTCTTTCGTAGAGATGATGCTCCTTTGTTTCTCCAGGCATTTGTCCAACCTAGTCCTCACAAAAGCTAAAACTTCACGAAATTTCGTGAGAAAAACACCTGTCCAAAATAAGGAGTATCACCTCACTGGTGAATGTCTTAGAAAATTTCCCATTTTTCACACGAAAAAACTAATTCACAAGGCAAATCTCACTTCAGGTCAAATGTACAAATCACCACTAAAGGTGTCTACACATTATAAGAAATTTCTATCAAAAATGAGCTTCAAGAAGTGTTCTTCAAGAAAATTGCCTACACATTAGTGAGAATTTTTGACAAAAAGATGGATTTTTGAAGAAAATTTGTCTAATGTGTAGACAAATTTCTTCAAAAATCATATCCAATTGAAGGTAATTTCCATCAAGAATTTTTGAAAGAAATTACCCGCTACACATTGGAATAAAATTCATCAAAGTCATTCTTGACGGAAACCATCACGATTCAAGATTGTTTTTCACGAAAATTTGTTATTTTCTGCTGGAAAAAGTGAGAAAAACGTTTGGTGAAGTTCCTTGGGATAGTATTTAGTGAATTTGTGAAGAAAATCTTCTAAATACGCAAGGCAATAGTATTTTTCTGGAGATGTCGTTCCTGGTGGAATCCAACCCATCAGGAGCATGGACGTAAGTGCTCCGGCTGATCAAAAGATTCAGGATTCTATTTATCAGCTCTTGGCAAAAACTTTAGGACTGAAAATCAAAGAGCAGTGGCAGATCGCCTGAGGAGTTCAAAATAAATATAGGAGGACATGGAAGCAACACGGAGAAAGTACTGCAGTGGTTGAAATTATCAAACAAATTTCCTGCATCAACAGTGGATCACATTCAACTCTAAAAAGCTTTTCTTTGGTGTTCATTGTATTCCTTTTTAGAAAATTGAATTATAAAAAATAATATATATATATATATATATATATATATATATATATATATATATATATATATATATTGGATTTTGTTATCTATTGATTCAATAAACAACTTTTTTTTTAAGGATTTTACTTTAGATTTTTTTATTTCTCACCACCTTTTCATGCACTACTACTCAAACTGGGAGTCCCACGGAGGAATCGAAGGCCTGTGGCTATCCAGTTCTGGTGTTCTCGAAAGGAAGCAATCCCACATAGTTCCTAGTGGTTGAGAAAGTGAATGATATAAAAGATCATTCTGATGTTCTTCTGGGGGTTCAAGTGATGGCTTCTGGTAGCTCCGGACAGCTCTTGTTTGCACTGAGATCTCCTCGGTGGCTCTGGTTAGCTCTTGTTTTAATTGGTAACCAAGGCATATAGAGATTCCAGAGTGCCCGTAAATTTTCTCCTTTACATCCATCTTGCAATCCATGGAGTACGTGGCCATACTGTACTGTGGAACACCTCAAGAATACACAGATGGATTAACTTCCGGCAATTTCTGGAGGAAAATCACAGGAAATGTTCCTTCAAAGGCTGGGTTGGATTCCACCAGGAACGACATCTCCAGAAAAACACTATTCCCTTGCATATTTAGAAGATTTTCTTCACAAATTCACTAAATACTATCCCAAGGAACTTCACCAAACGTTTTTCTCACTTTTTCCAGCAGTGAAACAACAAATTTTCGTGAAAAACAGTCAGAAGAGCAAGATACTTGGAATCTGTCAAAAAATTTTTTGATGGAAAATAAAAAACCCAATGTGGAGGCATTTTTCTTCAAGAATTCCTTCAAAAATATGAATTTTTCTTTAAAAAATTCTTGAAATAATTCTTGATGAAATCAGCTCCAATGTGTAGACACCTTAACGTGAATCAACACAATATTCAATGAATATTCAATAATATCACTCAAGAAAAGCGAGGAAACATTGTTAGTACTTCACCACAGCTAAATAAGGCTGAAGTAAACACGAAGTTCTGTCATATTTCTCGTAAGCAATTGCTCACACTGAATTTTCAACAAAGCAATTTTAACTCAAACCATATTCAAAATTTAACGTATGCAGTGTTAAAATTTCCCAAAAAGATCAAATATTTAGATAGAATTCATTTTTCGTCAAATATTTGATTAAAAATCCATAATTTTGATCAATTTATTTTTAGTGTCCAATTTTATCTTCAAAGTGTCCAAAATAAGAAACTGGACAAAATTATGAGCCTTTACCGTAAGGGCGTAAAATCTGAGATTTATTCCTGAGAATCTGGAGGACTTTAGAGACGCTCCAATGCAATGCCTAAAGCTACCGAGAGAAAATGCTCTTCATGGCAGTAAAACCTTCGGAGTATGGGAGATTTCTTCTTGAAGTCATCTTTTGGGACTTTCTGTCAATAAACCTGAAGCAGTATCATCGCCTTACTACGCCTAAAGGAGTTCAGATATGGATTCTGGGGAATTTCACCCATATTCAGGCATAATTAGGCAATAAAATACCAGTAAGGAAAACCACGATATTTTGACCCAATGGAAGCCACGAATGAGTTTCTTCACCCTCTAGGAGATAGTCAGTCCGGCAGGGTGCATTTTTTACAGGGGTGGGAACTCCTCTATCCAAATTCGTAACACTATGTTAAAATCGTCTTCGAAATATGCCAAAAAAAATTGTTTAGAAGGGCAAAGGTGGAGAGAAAAAAAGGGTGGACTTATAAGAGGGTTCCTCAAAAACGCTAAGTTCCTATCTCAAACTATTTAGCCTCTAGATTTTCTGCCTAGGGGACAAATTGCTTAGATGTAAAATTCATCATATTTAAGGTATTCTAGAACAAATAAATTATTCAAGGGGTAACTCATTCCCATTTTTTCTCACAAGGGTTTCTGGTTTCTTGGGTTTCGCGATGCAGAAATTGAGTTTCTCGTGTTTCGCGATGCAAAAAGTAGGTTTCTCTGACAATTGACTAGGGTTTCTCAATATGAGTTACCCCTTCTAATTATTAAATTATTCTAAAATTATCAAAATCGGATCTTTTCAATTGGTTTGCTCAGAAACCTTCAGAATTCTGAAAGTCTCCTGAAAATCACAATATGTAGTTATGGACTATAGACATTATTTTCTCTGTAGAGTTCGAGCAATAAAAAAGGGCATTTCTTTTTCTCTTTAACTCACCACACAGCTGACTGCATATTTGTGACCCAGAAATTCTGCCACAACATTCCCACCGACCGCTCCATTCTCCAGGTTACCATTTAGTGGATCCAACTCCCAGACTTTAATTGCTGGATTTATGCCACATTCCCCTGTTGCAACATATCGGCCGCACTGAGAAAAAGCCACTGCTGTAATGGCTTTTCGTGAAGTATTCAGGAGGTACGTTTGACTCAATTTCTTGGCATTCAGGAGAACAACTGTGCATCTGTTGGTCAAATTGAATAAAAAATTACTCCATTTCCAGCCAGAATATCTCTCATTCTCACACCGTTCAACCCCATACTCAAAATATTCCTAATCATAAATAAATCATAGAAACAGAACATGATGCACCAGACTAAGAAAAAAAATAGAAATGTGTCCCAATTTCTGATCAAACTGATGAAAAACTTTTCACTCCATACAGAGAATTGTGAACAAATAAAATTTTCAGAAAGAAAACAAGACACATAGAGCTGGCTTGCCTAAAAAGTCCATGTTGAACAAAGAGCTTTTTTTTTAAGAAACATTATACATATACATGATTCGTTTTCACCCATTATTCTCCATACAAAAAATAATACTTACAAAATCCAAAATCGATAAATTTGCATTTTATGCCTAGACATGCATTTTTTTCCTTCTATTTCTTCTTTCAAATTGTGCATGTAAGGTATTTCAAAATTTACATATTTATGCTGTTCTTGAGAGTAATATCGAGACAACAAGATAGCATTTAATTGACTGCACTTATTGCCAGGCGATTAAAATCCACTCACATGTATACAAGCAAGTGATAAATTGAAGTTATATCATATAAAATGTGTGTATAATTTCTATCAAATTTCTAATTAAACGCCTCTGCTCTCTGTGTGATCAACATTTTGTGTTTTTTTTTAAATTTAAATGCTATTCATCAATTTTTTGACCCAATTTCCTAAACATGACATATTACAGAAAAATTTTTAATAAAAACTTATAAGAAAGACTTTTATTATGAATTTGACCTATATTTTCAGTCAAATATTGGCAACGAAAGACAATAGCTGAAAGAAGAAAGTTCTTAAAAGCATTGCAGTGAATTTAAAAATTAAAAAAAAATGAAAAATATATTCAGCGCGTTGTTTTAAACTAAATTGAAATAGTTGTTTTTGGAAATAATTCAATTTCCTTTTACATCTTTTAAATTACTTTTTTATGTAGGGGAAAGTGACCATGCTTGATAATGTCCAACCTTGATAATAACTAATTTTTTCCTATGTTAATTAATAATTGTGACTTATGACAATATATTTTAATAGCTGGTCCTAAGCCTCATATTTCCAGAAAAAATTAGGAGCCTAGCCCTTTGTTCCTAGTTCCAGGAAGCAAAAATCGAAAATAGACCCAAATCTGTAATTTCTATGAATGATATTTCATACGATTTTTCATAGTTAATATTATTTATCAAAAGAAATTCCTATTAAATGTCATTGAGGGTTGACCATGGTTAATATTTCTGGAAAAATCTTTTCCATAAGAAAGACTTGTGTTGTGGGTGGTGGAAAATCAATAAATCCTTCTTCTGTCCATGCTTTACAATAAGAAAGAGTCATGCTTGATAATTCACTGTCATTGTATCAGATTCTTTCGTCCTCACACCTATTGCAATCATGCGATTTGATCGAATACTAGAATCTAGAAAGTAATAACTATAAAGTCAATAAATCAAAAATAATCTCACACAATTATGCCGCAGTTGAGTATTTATGGAACAAATTTGCATTATTTACACATAAGAATATTTTTTCAAGATTGCAAAAACCGATTACACAATGAAAGAATCACATCTCCCATAAGCTCCTACAGCTTATAACTGATTTTTGTGTATCTTTAACATAACCTCACTTTTATATTTTGTTTTTATTGTCGTCAAAGAAGGAAGTCCATGAAAAGATTGTGAAACATTTTGTGATTCAGTTCAAAGTAAGGTATGTTAATTATTGTATTCATTTTAGCGATAAATACAATATATATTCTATTTAGTTACGCAGAAGATGGTGAAAAACAAAGTGAGAAGCGAGAAACACAGCAGTGTAGATGAGACAGTCAGTGTGCAGACTAATCTTCAGGAAATTTTCCAGAACAGACCGAGAACTACGGACAGGACACTTCTGCAGCCTTTAGAATTCCTGTAGAAAAAGGAATTGCTGGAGTCACGGAAAGTATCCCTGATAATAGGGCTAGAAAAGAAGGATGTGGTCAACAAAATTGTGTCGATCACAGCAAATTCTCATCGCGCCAAAAGAGGATCGCCGTTTTCGTTCTTTATTCCTTATTTATTGGCCTGTTCCAAACTGGGTTTTGGTCTCACCCTACACACAACCCAAGAATCGACGTATGAGTACGCCGTCAGCATTAAATGGAACCTTCCAGACAGGAGATCAACAAGAGGGCTGAGAAGAGATGAATCCGTTTCTTGAAACTGGTGGCATCAATAATTTATATTGTAAATATATAATTAATAGTATTACAATAAACTTAAAATATATAAAAAAAAATACTACAGCAATTTCTGGTGTTGGGCGATCTTCGGGAAAGTCAGCAGTGAACTTTGAGTTCAATGGTTTCCGGAAGTGGAGAGCGACATCACATTTGACTCGGTGGAAACCGCTTTGAGATGCTTAACTGCCACTGAGGGTTCCTCAAAATTTTTACTGATGGTCCTGTCCATCCGATAAAGCTATAATCCTGTGCCAAATCTGCTACTGTGTAGATGGGTTATCTTCAGGGAGTTGTGCATGCCTCCAAAGAAATTTTTAGAGCATATTAGGCTTCACAGAGCAACGGCGGAACTTGGATGGTCTTCCTCTTCACATTTCTTCACTCACTTATTAACTTAAAATTCATTAAAATTTGGAAAATAGGACTTTTTTAGCGATATTATTCAACAGTTTTTTTTTTTTGTTTTCGTTTATGTCAATTGACATAACCTCAACTTTCCTGTTCATCTATAGGAAAATAGTCTCATTTGTGTTGTGAAAATACGTCCTAGAAAAATTGTTTAAAAATGATTATATATTATCTTATCCCTTGTGCAAACAAATTAATTAGGTAGATTGGAGTTCTATCTATATATTAATGTGTCACGTTTTGTGTTCGGTGTAATATTTACAGCGGAAAATAGGCTTATATAAGTAGGCAAAATCTCTATACAGGTAGGCATCTGGTCCAACCTTTATAAAAATCGCCACTGTATTTTCATTTTCCTTCTGAGGAAATTAGAAGGATTTCCAGGAATTACTTCAGGTGGGATTATGAACCTAATAAGTGAGACATTTTTTTTGTCGTAGTGGAAAAAACGCTGCGATTTATGTGGTAGTCAGAAAAATAATTCAAAACTCGGACAACATTTTGCAGTATCAAGCATGGTCACTTTCCCCTACTGAAGATTCTTGGCAAGGAAATAATGCCATAACAATGAATTCCGACCTTTACCTTTGTATGAATTTTATTGCAAGTTTTTGGTAGTTTTAGAATACGACACAAGCTGAAGTATTCAAAATTTATCTTGACATTAGTTTTCACATATTCTGAGCGTTCTGTACACTCTCAGAGACAGAGTTTTCTTATTGGAAAAGATAATCGTAGATCGCTTTGGAAATGTCTCGAACTTCGAAATGTCTCAAGTGTCAAAATCTATAAGTGTTCAATTTATTGTAGGGAATGTCAATACAATGAGGCTAAAAATATTTTTGTATAATTATAATCTCTGAGTACAACTGCTATAATAGTTTTTTAGTGTCGGAACCCAGTTTAAATTTTTCGAATATCATCGACGCGACGTTTTACGCAAATACAGTACTAAGACAAAAATTAAGCAAAATCAGCACACAAAACAATAAAAAATGAATACAACAATTGCAGTAGTTCACTTTTTAAGACATAATTAAAATTTTACAACATTTACAAAATTAAATAAAATTAGTTTAACTCAAAATTCGTAGTTAAACTTTTCAGGGAATGTAGTACTCTATATTACTCATGAACAGTTAAAAATCAAATTTTTTTAGAACCTGCGTTCTTTTAAAAATTTTATTTTTTTGATTTTTAAATAGAAAATGTCTTTTATTAATAAAAATAAAACTTTTAATCATATTTAACAAAGATACTAATTGTGTTTTTCTTTGTTTTCTCTTTGATTTTCAAAAACAAATATTTTTTAAAATTCTTTTTTGAAAAACATTTTTTTTTTAAACTGTTTATTAGGATTGTAGGGTACTATATTGATATTGATATTGATATTTATTTCTCTCAAACAGACAGGGTCCGCCCCTCTTATATTGTTTGATTATTCCCAGAGTTGAACACCCAATTTTTAATTTAACTAATTTTATTTAATTTTAAAAATGTTGTGAAATTTGATTTTTTTTTAAGTTAGACGCATAAGTGGAAGATCTTCTTTTCAGAGACTGCAGTACTCAATGTTGCTGATCAACAGTAGAAAAATCAAAATTTTGAAAATGGAGTTTTCAGATTTGCATTATCCAGCGATTAACTGCAGTAAAATATGGGCGTCACGGTGGCACTAATTCCTCTAAAAATAATACCTTGAAATTATTTTGAAATTTATAGAGTATTGTGTATGAAATTGTGAATTCTTTTTTAGAAATAAAAAATATGTAAGAAAATAAAAAAAAGTTAAGAATCTCTTAAGAAGGATAACACTTATAAAGCTCTTAGTTAGGGTAAATGTCCTAATTCAAAACCATTTCCAGACGCTTTAACTTTGACAGAAGATTCAACACACTAAGTTCACATTTTTTTGAGAATTACATAAATTTGCTCCTTGACTCTTCTAGAATGTTACTGTTTAGTGAAAATGCTTTAGATATAATTTGAAAACTTCTTAAATACAAGAAAAAATCGTGAGCGTAAAATGCTTCCATTGGAAACATATTAATCCAAATGGAGACAAGGGAAGGTTTTTAATTGGAGACAAACAGTGTAAGTGAAACCGCGATGAAAGGCTTCCAAAACCTTGTCGAGTTGCTCCTGAGTGCAGGATTTGTTCTTATTCCTGGTCTTTTCTCCTTTCCTATCTAAACAAAATAAGAAAATCTCTCCAAAAAAAATCATATTTCCGGGGTTTCCTATTAAAGCATTTGCAGACACTTCAGAAAAACCCTTTTTGTTCACGAAATAGGTAATTATTTCATTTGAAAACTTCACATACCGTTAACAATAAAGATTAGCACAACAAAGAAGTTTCCATTTAGAGTAGCGAAAAATTTCCATTTGGAGAAGGTTTTGAATTAGCTTAATTTACTCTAGTCGAAAATCCTTAATTAAGTACGTATTAAAAACACTTTTCATGATTAAAATGTAAACTACTTAATTAAGGACTTAACAAAGGCCTTAATTAAGTACATAGTGTTAAGGCTGAGACATGCCATATTAGTTTCTCTACTCGCCACAAAGCGCTGACGTTTGACTCATTTTCATGTATCTTTTAAGTAGTTGGATGTTCTACAGCTCCTTAACGTTAAATCATTCAGTTAATAAATTATTAAACACTTAATAAGTACTTAATGTGTTAGCCGGGACGGTCAATATGTGCTTCTTTTTGATCAATCAATTGAACATTATGTTAAAAGGAGCACATAAATGTTTGGAAAATTAATTTTAAAAAAACTGCAATTGACTCAAACTGTCCCACTATCCCTTATAAGATCTAAATGTACCGAAAATCTCATGGTGTATTGCATTTTAATGCCCGCGCACAATAACTTTTGTTTGTAAACATGTTTACAAAATTTCTATGAGAGTGAGCAAGATGATTAGATCTAGATTTCAGTCACTCTCATTCATATGTCAAATACATGTTTACAAAAAAAAAGTTATTGTGCCCTGCGCATAATAAAAAAAGAAATAAAAATAAACAAATTTATAATACATTTCGAATTTGTAACAGAACTACCAAAGTTTCTCCAAAATTTGTCTAATTTTAAATTAATCAAAATAATAGGGTACCATCAAAAATGATTTACATCTGTATTAAGTCATTAAAGCACTTAAATGTTCAACTACAAGAAATCGTATTAAAAACTCATACTGATTGCTAATGAATCTGAGAAACAGTTTAGTCACGGTACTTGATTGAATTTTACTTTTTAAATTTGTGCTAATTTAGATATTTCCAAGTGAAATCTTTTGAGCAAAAACTCCAGAATTTCCAGAATAATAAATAAACACATTATTCAAAGACTCCTCCATAAACATCGAACTATCTAAAGGAGTTATTTAGATGTAATGGTGCTCAAAAGCTGAAAAATTACTTGTTAACATTCCAAGCTTGTATAAACTTTCAACTATCACCGTAAAATCACATAAATCAACAAATGATAGCAACTAGTTTGCAAATGTTTCAGATATCAAAGAAAATTTAAAATCAAATAAATAATGCAAGTAACTACAGTTTCATTTATTTGTCAATTTTAATACTATTTCTTTTATTAATTACAAAATTACAAAATTATGAGCAATAAATTACAATTTACGAGCAATTAATTTAATAAAACAAGTCAATGGGTGTGATAATTCGTGTTATTTTTTTTATATGTCATTGAATGACTATTTTTTCATTATTTCACTCCAAATTTTCATGAAGGCAATAAAATTATCAACAAAAAAACTCACACTAGAGATTAATTATTTAGAGGCATATTTTTAATAAACAAAAAGGGGTGACAAAGCGTCCGAGGCTTTGTGAATTTCTTGAACTCGTGATATAAACCTCAAAAGTTCTTCTGCATTATTTACCGTTTACCGGTTCTCAATCGATTTGAACCGATTCATAAATCACTTAAAAATAGTTATAAACACGCAAAAGTCTTTCCAAAACATATTAACTTTTGGGAGGGTCATCGTGAAACTGAAGTCGATATCTCGATCCACTTATCCTATAATTTCAAAAAAGGGAAACATTTTAAGCTCCTCATGAGGATGACTGGTGCATGGAGGTATAAAAAAAATCCAACTCCTAAGACTGAGTTCAAAAAGTTAATTTGCAAACTTGTAAACATTTTTTTTTTTGTGAGATGTGCCAATACTCCATCCAATGAGTAATGCTTGATGCGTATCTTCTGAATTTAGAGAATGACATAACTCATTTTACGTATAAATACATTTTGTCTATAAGATCTTCAATCTTCCATTGCATGCACAAAACGGTCTGCAAATTTATCGCAATATCCAATTTAATTTTAACATTACAGCTGTACCAGAATACCCAAAAAAAAAGATTGTATTTTGCAATGCTTCAAAAACTGTCTGCAAAATTAAATGGCAAAAAATATTTCACTAACAATAAAGTAGGGTGAAGTGAAACAGTAAAAATTTAGTTCTTGGAAAGCATCCAGCACATTATATAGAAGAAATATTTCTTTTACACAATTCCGGAAGTGTAATTGAGGTGAAAAATCATAACACATCGTATTTAGAACCATTTACAATTGTAAGCCCTCTGGGAGAGTATTGTGCCAAATGGAATAATAAAAAAAAATGGCATGAACACAAGAACTACGCAAAATCACAATATCTGCAATAAAGTAATAAATTAAGCAAACAAACACGTAACTTACCCAGCTGGATAGGCCAAGATGCCAGAAGTGGGTGACACATCGAGAGCTGCATTGCTGCATACGGTAAGTCCCAAGACTTTCTTCAGTTTTATCTGTTTTCCCCCATTGAGCCACCGAGAAAAAAATGTGAGAAAAAAAACTCATAAAGAAATGCGATTTATAAATATTGTAAAAAGATGATTTAGATAGAAAGACTTTTATTGTAATTTTCTAATCAAATCACAAAATTACTATTATTGTGTTGTCATGAAACTTGGCCATTTATGCATCTCCCCATTTCTATACTGAGAAAAACGTGACTCGTGTTTATAACAGTTAGAAAAAAAAGACATAAAAATATTTTTTTTCACAACTTAATTTGCCAAGAGAAATATACAGCAATGGACTCAGTAAAATTTCCGATTAAAAATCGTTTCATTACCGATTGAAATTATTTTACTTCTGTTCGGAATTGCTTAAAACTTCAACCTTTCCAATAAATCGAAACTTGTCCCCATCGAATGGAATTGTCTAACGTATAATCTTCAAAACTGCAAGAAGGTGTAATCCAAGGTCAAAACTTCGGGATAAAATTTATCAAAATACAATTTTTGAATATTCATTGACAATTATTTTAGAAACTGCCAAAAACCTAGAATTTTAAAAGGAAAATATTTTAAACTCCGAAATTTATCATCGGAGAGATGAGATCAACTCTGAAAAAAAAAACAACCCAAGCCTCTACCCTTTATCAGTAGCTGGAGCAGAGTAGAATTTCACAGTAGAATTTCTACTGAGGACTTACAAAATGTTTGTAAGGTTAACACACTAAAAAGTTCGTAAAAGTTTGTACTCTTTCACAAACTTTGTTCGTAACATGATTGCTTGACAGACATTTTTTTGTTATTTTACACACATTCGTTCGTACACTTTAAATTGTCTTACAAAACTATACGAACTTTTTCCTGTCTATTTACTAACATTTACGAATAAATGTCTGTGAAAGAACTAAAAATGCTCGTTCACTGAGGAAAAAAAGGATGGGATTAACTTTTTTCCTCGTAACTTTAACACTTTTTAGGTGTAAAAATATATCAACATTTTTTAATGTTAATTTTACACCTTATTAAGGGTAAAATTAACATGAAGAAGGGTACCTTTAACCCCTAATACACCTAAAAAGGGTAATATTTACACCGATTTTGGATCAATAATGCAGGGTAAAATTAACATTTCCGGAATGTTATTTTAACTTTTCTGAAAAACGTAAATATTGTAAATATTATGCTTTTTAGGTGTAATAGGGGTTAAAGTTACCCTTTTTTAATGTTAATTTTACCTCTAAAAAGGTTTAAAATTAACATAAAAAAATGTTGATATTATTTTTACACCTAAAAAGTGTTAAAGCTATATGGAAAAAAAGTTAATCGCATGCCAGTTTTTTTCTCAATGAAAACATTATGTTACGTACAAAATTTGTGAAAAAAGTAGAAACTTTTGCGAACTTTTTAGTGGGTTATACGATATATGAGCACTTCGAAAGTCATCAATAAGAATTCACAAACATTTTTGAACAATTTTACATTTTTGTTTGTTTACTCATTCAACTCAAAATATGTATTAATTCCGGGATTTCATTCATTTAGTCTGAATTTTTCTACGGAATAAACAAAAATTTTAAGAATGTTTACGATTTTGATAACAAATTTAAAAAAAAAACCACTTGAAAATCGAATTCTATGAGATTTCTTTCAGCTATCTTTGTTCGTACTGGCCAATAGCCCAAAGGTCGAGGAACGCTTTCCTCTTTTAGGTAATCGATTTTATCTCATAATTTTGATAATATCCTGTCTCTAATAATCAGAATTGTCACTAACATCGGTCTTTATTCACAACAAAAGGTAAATAGCTCTAGTTGAAGTAGGGCTCAAATTTAAGACAACTTTTATTCATATTAGAGTAAAAGTGATTAAAAAGAGTAGACTTAAAGAATTGAGCAGGCAGAATCGACATTATTAGGTTAAGATCAATGTTGAAAGCCAGGAGGTTGTTATATTTAATATCGCTGTTCTTTTGCAAACTTAAAGCTATAATACTTGTGTGCAACACATATGTAAATTGCATTTATATGACGAGTGAAATATTTTACTTGGGGGTTTGAGTTGATGTTCAAGAAAATAGTCTGCAAAGCCATGTTTTTTTTTGGGATCGCTCGAAAACGCGTCGTGCAATTTTTTTCATTTTTGGATATATTTTAAAGATTATCCAGGCGAATATTTCGCCCTGATACGAAAATACCGTTGAATCATTCCTAAGAACGGGGTTTCAAGAGCAAAGGTTAAAAAGGATCTTGAAAGCGAATTCCTCAACCGTATGCTATCGTGTTTGGACTTGTTGGAAAGATTTTGGAATTCTTAACAAGCCAGAACCGATTCCAATCTCAAACCAAATCCAATTATTATAAATCACTCAAATTACTCAAATTATATTACTTATACCTGTAATGAACTGCTTCATAAATTATAACTAATTTTTACCCGAAATTCAATTATATTACTCCTAACATATTTTGAGCAATATTTTGAGTGATTTATAAATCGGTTCAAATCGGTTGTGCACCGCTAATGTACCGGTTATGAACCGATAAGTAATTATTGACCAAAATCATTTTTTTTTTACTTTTGAAAATATTTTGTGGGATTTTTGAGTGATTTATAAATCGGTTCAATGTACACTGAGAATAAAAGAGAGGCTACGATTAACTTTTTTTCGTCATAACTTTAACACTTTTCGGGTGTAAAAATATATCAACATTTTTTAATGTTAATTTTACACCTTTTGAGGATAAAATCAACATGAAAAAGGGTAACTTTAACCCATAATACACCTCGAAAGGGTAATATTTACACCGATTTCGGATTAATACTGCAGGGTAAAATTAACATTTCCGGAATGTTATTTTGACTTTTTCGGATTTCTCGTGTAGTTGAGAACCGGTAAATGAAAAATGATGCAAAAATACTTTTGAGATATATCATCTATGTCATGAGTTTAAGTATTTCGCAAAGCATGGGACGCTTTGCCATCCCTTTTTAAATCCATGAGATCACGCTTGTCCTTCTGTAGAAAATCAATTGGAAGCGGTTGCGAGAAGTTAGAAGATTCTTCTCTACTCCCACAATCATATACAATGAATCTTACTGTATGATAACATCTTTAATGTTAGAAAATGTCCTGTGACCTTATGGAAATTCGAACCCAAACCGCTTGGCATTTGCATCAGTGCTCTTCTACTTAAACAATGATTACTTAGGATTTTCCACAAACGTTCATAATTTTTACTGTACTATTTTTCTCAGTACACCTCATAGGTAGTAGATGATGCGTTGTAGTGTTTCATTCAAAGCCATTCAGAGGCATATCAATAATAATCTCAACACTCATATCTCTTCTTGGAGAGCATGGACTTAGTTGTCCTACTTTGAATGTACCGTGATGTGTGTACCAAGTTAGTGCATTTATTGCACCCAAAAGCTCCATACCAAAGTCTATCTTATATCTCTCTTTTACTCCATTCAGTGTCTCCAAAAGCCACAATCAACTCCACTCAAAATTCCATCCAGGTCACAAATGGTGTTAGGTAATAATAGTGGTGAAAGAGAAAGAAGAAAATTCTACAACAAGAAATCTCTTCAAATAGCACTTCTTTAAGGTGTCATTGTGCTCCAAGAAACGTTAAGAAAATTTTATTATTCAATGCAATTAAATGGTCAAACGGACACAACTCATCAACACTTCTTTTTAATTCAAACACCTCTTTTCCTCAATTTCTTTCATCGCATAATCTTCTTCTTCTTCAACAATGTAATACGCACTCAACTCATGAAGACGATGAAGAGGGAAAGAAATCAATCAATCCATACGGTATATAAGCATATTGATAATTTCTCCATCTTTCTCATTTACTCAAAATAAATAATAATATGAATATATAAACTGTTTTCCATACATTAATACATATCAAGTCAAACTTCCGCTGTAGCATTTTTACTAATTGAATATTCTGCACATATATATTGGCGTACAAAACTGTTAATTAAACAAACGGCAATGAACTTGAAAGTTTTTCCTGCAACAATACCCCCTTCCCCTTTTTTATAGTGAAAATGGTAAGGAAATTTTTGATGTTAAACTTGACGGAAGAATAATAGTAATATTCTTATCATATTTTGATCAATATTAATTTTCTTTTATGTCTGTCTACTTCTAATATCTTATACGCTTTTCCCACAACATAAAGATCGTATCATTTTCGCATTTATAAACACTTCCCACGATTTAAGACCGCAGACTTTATGGATTTCTAGAATAAACCAGTTTTTCAAAGACTGTCCAATATTGGGATTAGGAATAAATTCAGAGTGAATCAATCAAATGAGCTGGAAGTTAATAACAAAGATAGATAAACTCAATCATATCAAACAGATTTTCTGGAAAATAATGCAAAATGATTAGGAAGGAAAATTCTTTTTATTTAGAAAAGAAACTTTTGATATATTTCCAATAAATTTTAGGATTAATCGATCGACATTTCGTTTAAATACCTTTCAGAGTATCGTTACAAGAACCAAAATGATCAAACAGAAGATCGAAGTATTTGTCAATTTGACACCATCGACTCGGCGTATAGAAAACTTTCCAATGTTTTTTTTTGGGAATGACACGACCGACAATTCGACCGACATTCTGACGGAATGTCGATCGATATATCGTCACTAGATTAGCAACTATCGTGACATAATCGGTCCATAAATCAACAATTATAGCAACTTAACAGAGTAATGCACAGTTTAAACGAGCTTCTGATTTCGATAACGAATAAATTACGACAGTTACTGATCCAAACAACGATGTATATGACCTTGCTTTTCTTTAACCTTGTAGAATACAATAAAAATCAAAACGAGAAATTAGATATGGCTTCTGTTTTTATTTATTTTTTTATTTTTAACTAAAGAATCTGGGAGAGAAATTATGGCAAAAACTATTCCAGACAAGGGAATTCTAATTAACGAAACAGACCTAATTTTTTAGGAACTATGTAACTTAAATACTGATTATTTAAATGTATTGCTATTAGGTCAGATTTGTTCAAGAAACGTGGGTAAAATATGAAGTGTTTGAAGCCAGAGAATATGGGAAGCCTGGAGAGACTTCCCCTACGTTATTTTTAAAGCTTTAAGCTTTTGCTTTAAAGACAAGGCAAAACAGGTCGTCACAGCATTGTCATAATAGTTTAACTGTTAATTTATGACTATGCAAAATTAAATCATAATAAAAATAAAATCGTAGCTTTAATTTCTTTTTAACAAGGTTTGTAATCTGCATTGAGTTGTAACGTATGATAAAGACTTAAATTAGCTCTAAAATTGTCTATCGTAAACACGTGATGAGCATTGCCATGCCATGAAGAAACTTTATTTTGTTTTTATTATTTTCTACTTAATAAACTTTATTTTTATTTTGTAAATTTATTGAATCCTTCTTTAAAACAGAGATATAGACATCGTAGTATTATCCTATGAAGACATGCAGAAGTTTAAAACAAAAACTTGGTGAAGGGGCCACTGAAATTCCGAAATTTATATCTCTGTTCGTTTGTCTCATAAATCTCTAACACTTAATGTAAATAGAAGTTATTTTGTTTTCTATTTTACAAGGTATTGTACTAAACTATTTTTCTTTCACTTTATTCACGATGTTAGATACAGACTTGTATAGATAACTCAAAATCAAAAGTTATATCGCTCATTTGAAGCTACAGAGCACAACTTTAAGAAAAATTTACTTTGGCTAGAATTATTTTTTTCTTAGGGAAAAGTACTCTCCCTTCGAACGTTCATGCCTTCGAATAATGTGAATTTTCTTTTAGTTTTCCTAAAAGACTTACACATTTCAATAAAATAATAGTTGGCTTATCATAAATTGTTGATAATTCTGTGATAATTTTGTGTAAATCTCTTACGAAACACAAAAGAAATTCACATTGTTCGAAGGCATGAACGTTCGAAAGGAGAGTACTTTCCTCTACATTCTTTTTCTTATTTTTATCTTTATTTTCTATTTTTAAAATTAAGCAAAAAATAGGCTTAGGGTAACTACTAAATTTCAGCATATTTGAAATGTAATATTTTTAATACAAATTGATTTTTGTGTTATTTCTTTTTAAGAAGCTTTGCTTGGAACCTTGTAGATAGCTTATTGTCTTTGTTTTCTGTAAAATAATTTTTAATAAAATTTTAAAATGAAAAAATAATATAGACATAGCTTTGGGAGATATTTCGGCCATCTTGATTCTAATAGTTCCTTGTAGGGGAAAGTGCCCATGCTTGATACCATTGGAAGCTTCGTAATGACCAAATTTTTCCAATGTTTCTCAAAAAACGTGACTCCGCAATATATTTTAAAAACTGGCCACTTTCCCATAGTTTTTAAAATATGGTTGCAATGGGTCACATATATATTGCGAAATATAGAAAATTTAGTCATTACGAAGCTTCCAATGGTATCAAGCATGTGCACTTTCCCCTACTTCCCAAATTCTTCCAGTCTTTTTCTCATCATCTCGTTCGTCGAAACATTTTTTTATTTTTGCATTGTCTAATCTTTACTGTGTTATCACACTTGCACATTAAAATTTTAATATGATCCACATTAATTGTCGCTGGTGAGAGTCTAAATGTGTAATTTGTGTGTTTGAATCATTTTATATTCAAAATTTAATCTATTTGTTGATAAAAAGGTAGAGTTGGCCCGCAAAATTTGATATAAATTGATTTATAGCATTAATGCGAAAAATTAATGCAATTTAATCTTTAATTTTTTAATGTGAAAAATATTTATGCTTTAGGTAAATTTAAACTTATTTTTGCAAGCCAAGTCCACTTCTTTATCAATAAATAGAAAAACCCCAAATATTAAGTGACTCAAAGACACAAATAACATATTTGGACGCTCACAAGCGACAATTAGTGTGAATCACATTAAAATTTTAATGTACAAGTGTGATAACGCCGTTAGAGTATGCAAAAAGTAAAAATTCATGGAAATTTGAGGAACAAAAGAAGTGGCCACAGTTGCAAGCTGGCCGAAATTTGGTACAGTTACCCTAATTTTAAAGCTGTTTTCCCGAATTAAACTTTTAACTAGAGTTATTCCCTTTTAACTTTGAATAAGTAACATAATTAGTTTTGAGCACTTAAGACAATAAAAAAGAAAAAAATGGCTTAATAATTAATTTTGCTGAATTTATGACATAAACAATATCAATTTTAGGGTCTATTAAAAGCCTAATTAAATGTGTTTTTATTTTTCAACATAATTTAAACTGTTTAAAATATGCATCGGTAGAGCCGGTAGATCAAAGATCATTTACATTGTGATTAATTTCAATCACACCATCTCATCAATAAAACCATAAATCAGTCTGAGAAAAAAAAACCAGGTAAATTTGCATAATGAGAGATGAATGTAGTTCTTTAAAATGAAGAAAAATTATGATAAATGGATCATATTACAATTTCTGCAGCACCACAAGATACAGAGAGTTCAGTATTTATTGAAAAGAGAGAAAATCCATAGAGACTTTCATTGAATATTTTATGCTTCACATTGAATACCATTGAAGAACTCCACCTCACAAAACACTAAATAGTCTAGTTTTGTTCCATTTACTTGTTAACGTGTAAAATATTTTATCTCCTTTCATGCTTCGATAGTCTTCAGTATGTAATAATTAAAATTAATACAACATTTATACACATCAATCGAAAGATTTTTCAGATATTTCCTCTCTTTTCTCTTTCACCCATTGTCTCTTTTTGTAATGTCAGACTTTTTTTTTGCAAATGAGAAATTTAGTACTATTTTTTCAACACCCAATTCTGTGGTTTTTTTTGTCCACTTTTGCCTTTCTTACTTCATGGTATGCAGAAAAAGCTTTTTTTTTCTATACTTTATAACTCTAAACAGAAGAGCAGAAAATAGGAGATTTGTTTCGAAAGTTGATCTTGAGACATTAATTCACAAATCTCCACAGATGTGTAGAAACGTATATTTCAAATGGAATTCAATTGAGTGGGTGGATTTGGTAGTACCCCAGGAGACTAAATGAAAATTAAATTATAATGCGAAAATGCCATCATATATTGATGTATATAGAGACATTTTTTCTGACCATATGCTCTTTCAGTTGTAAACAAAAAATCCATAAATTACAATATATATTTTGATCGAAAATCGTGACAAATGTTATGCCCATTTTTCATTCAAAATACCAAACCCCATTCATTGATGACAATCATGCATAGAAATGTCATTGATCACTTCTTGGAGGAATTTCTTTTTTCTTCTAATTGCGGTATTGAAAAATATGAATGATTGTGAAATATATAGAATTAAGGTAAAGTGATCTAATTTGGAATTAGTGTTACAAGTTGGACAATTCGCCGGTACAAGTTGGACATGAATTTTTTCTTGATAAATACAGTACAAAATTTGTTTTTAAGCACAAGGAACCAAATTATAAAACTAAAGCAATAAAAATATAAAAATAAAAATGAAGTACTAAATTTATCAAGACAAAAAGCCCAGTCCAAATTGTACCTTTGTCCAACTTGTACCACTGTCCAACTTGTACCACTTTACCCTATATATTTTCCCTCTTTTAAATTTTGTTTAATATCCTACAAAATGGAACAGAAAAGATATAGGGGAATCCTTCCAGGCTTCGTACGCTTGATATTTTTCTCATATTCCATTAATGAATCTACCTATCAATGGCCATGCATTTTAAAAGCTAGTCTAAAGACATGAATTTACTGAAAAAATAGGTTAGATCCAGTAAAGGAACTTGAGAAATATATGAAGTATTTGAAGTCAGAGTGTGTGCGAAGCCTGAAACGCACCATAACTTTTGTTTTTGTAAACATTCTTTTGACATTTTAGCGAGAGTGAATGAAGTCTAGATCTAGTCATCTCGCTCACTTCTATAGGCATGTTTAAAAAAATGCTTATGAGAGTGAGAGAGATGACTATATCTAGATTTCATTCACTTTCACTGAAACGTCTAAAATTTACAAAACAAAAGTTCTTGGGAATTATATTGTTATTCTATGAATGTCCAAATATTTCAATGAGAATGATGCCCAACGCACAAAAACTTTTGTTTAGTAAACATGTTTTTGACATTTCAATGAGAGTGAGTGAAATCTATATCTAGTCATCTCGCTCATTCTCATGGGAAATTTTGAAAACATGTTTATAAACAAAAGTTATTGTGCGCTGGTCATAATGCCCTATGTACAGCAACTTTTGTTTTGTAAATATGTTCTCAAAGTTTCCTATGAGAGTGAGCGAGGTGACTAGATCTAGGTCTCACTCACTCTCATAGAAATGTCAAAAACATGTTTACAAAACAAAAATTATTGTGCGTTGGGCATAATGCCCTATGCACAACAAATTTTGTTTTGTAAACATGTTTTTGATATTTCAGTAAGAGTGAGAGAGATCTAAATGTCATCTCGCTCACTCTAGTAGACGACTTCGAAAACATGTTTACAAAACAATAGTCCTTGTGAATAAACAAAACAAAATTTATTGTAGGAAATCCATGAGCGCTATTTAATTCTATTCATCTCACTCATTCTCATACATAGTTTTATACACATGTTTACAACAAGGGCCCAAGTAGGTTCAGGCTGGTTCTTTTAGCCTGCAAAATTCGGCATTAAGAGTTTATGCCAAACTGTCCTACACTGAGAACCGGCTCATGATCATCTATTAGATGACAAATTTGACATGTTAAATATTCTCAAGGATCAGCTTGAGAATATTTGTAAACAAACGTTTGTAAACACATAGAAACATGTTGGCAAAATTTTGTCATTTGTTAAAAGGATAAGTGTACCAAATTCCGACCAGCTTGCAATTTCGGCCACTTCTTTGTTCCTGAAATTTCCATGAATTTTTATTTTTTGCATACTCTAGAGACTATATAATGCAAAAAACAACAAAAAATGTCTCTTAGACGTAGGAGATGATGTGAAAAAAGTTTTTGAAGAATTCTAGAAAAACAAGGAACTATGCTAATGAAGGTGGTCGAAATAGGCCACCAAAGGTATGTTTATATTTTTATTCGTTTTAAAATGTATTAAGAATGATTTTAGATAAAATAAAGACGACAAACTGTCTACAAGATTCCAAAAACACTCCATATAAGAAGTAACAAAAAATTAAATTTGTATTAGAAATATTATATTTCAAACTTGAGGCTTTGGCGCTTGCATGCAACTACACCGAAATTTGGCACACTTACCCTATAGTTTTGCTAGACAAACAAAAATGTACGAACAAATGTTTATAAAAGAACAAACAATCCTTGTAAAGTGATCATATTACAAACAATGTTTGTGAAAAAAAGTACAAGCTTTTACAAACTTTTTAGCAGATTATATGATTTACGAACGTTTTGTAGGGCCTCAGTAGGAATTCATAATCATTAATGAACAATTTTACGAAATTTTAGCTACTGACTAAGGCGCACTGTCGCGTCGAAAGCTTTGGCGAAAAAACATTGTTGTTCGGTCTTTGAAAGGATCAGCATCCCTGACGCACCCGGAAGGAGGTCATCTCCCTATTGCGTTATAATTTTACAAAATGTTTTTCTCTCTTTGAAAATTTTTGTGACAGATAATACACAAAAATCTTTCCATAAATATAAACAATAATGAGTAGTATTGCAGAGTTAAATTTCATAACTTTACGTAATAATAAACTTCAGTAAATATAATTTTAAGCACTTCTTAAATATTTAGCACCTATTTAGCATATTGGAATGTAATTATAAGGCCCGCCCCCCTTTTACAAACAGCAAACACCCCCAAACTCACTTTGATGCATTTTATAAATGGACAGAGATATAAATTCTCTGTCAATGAGAGTGCTTTCAAAAAAACAAAACCAGAAAAAAATGTCTTTTTCCCAAGATGATCCCCAACATTTTGAAATTTTGTGTGTAGGAATGAGAAAATGACTAAAAATCTTTGCCTCTTTCGTTGATATTTGTTATTGGATTTAACACTTTATTTTTATTATTTCAAACGTTATAAAGTATATTCCTTCGCCTATTTATTTTGTCGATTAGATCATCATTGTTGGAAAAAAAATAGTAGTTTGAAATATTGACCAAGTTTCCACTTCAAAAAGGCAGCATCACTTGTGTTAAAGAGACGCAAAAAGAAAATAAAGAGACAAATCACCTGATATGCAGCAACATCTTCATTGTTAAACACTTGATTTGGCGATGAGTTTCTTGGTGCAAACATTTTCTATTTCTTATTTTAATTATATTTTTTTTTTAATTTTTAATTATATATATTATATTTTTTAATCTTTCTTTTCAATTCTATTCATCAATTCACAATGTACTGAATTAAGTAGAACTTCATTTTCCACCGTAAATCCTCTTTCACACATCCATTTGGTATAAATCTCTCGAACAATATATTATGCTTTTACAATATACCGAGAGATTTTTTTGTTTTGTTTTAGATCTTCTTTAATTTTTTCTTCTTTTTTAATTTATCTCATCGTAGTCACGGCAAAATTAATTAGTTGATTCAAGGTTGACAATTTGTGCACAAATGATGCGGAAAAACGTAATCACATAATCCTCTTGGCTCTGCTTAATCCATATATTAGACACAAATTAAACTTATGGGTTAATTTTTCGGACATTCGAACAAGACACCCAGATACTTTATGAATATCGGATGGAAGTTACCGTAAAACTAAACATACGAGAGGAAAACAAGAATTCACTTTGGTATCTTCCAACACTATATGGAGGTGAGTTGAGCAATAATATAAACCTCCAAGTATATAACTATATGGAATATCTTACTCTCTCACACTCATTTATCCATTCATGCACTGTCACTATCTCATACTACACAATCACATCAACTGGCCAACAAGTAAACATGACGTATGCTAATAAATATTACTTGCAAGAGCCATAGGGTACACATTTCCTTGCACCATCCAAAACCAAAAAAAAAAAAAAAACATTTTTCACATCTTGAAAATTTCTAACACCTCTCCTACATTAAACCAAACCCCAAAACATAAAAAAAACCTTTCGTCCATCAACCAGCAAGTGAAAGAAGCCAATCAATATAGGTTTATGGTAAAATTTTTGCAAAACGTTCAATTAAAATTTCCATGTGATGTATATTTTCTTCAAGATGAAGAGAAATTGTTTTTCGTTTAAACTGTCAGAAATAATTTGCACTGCACCTTATTATTTTAACCTCAAATACAATTAAGAACAATGAATTTGTAAAATATAACCTCTAATTTTCTTCCCCATTCACCTTAACAAAAAAAAACAATCAAATGTTAATTTGAGAGACTGGTTTAAATAATTGCAGAAAAAATAGCCACAAATTGGTGTTGATATTTCAAACGGTTTGGCACTGAAGTTACACGAAAAGGGAGCATCATTATTATGATGTTGATTCATACGAGAAAGTTTCGATAAATGTTTGGAAATAAATTTCCAAAGAACAAATTGTACAGAATGATTTATTTAAAAACAAAAGAAAAAAGAAAAAGTTAAGTAGAGCGCACTAAAATTACAAAAATCACTAAATTTTCACAATACGCACTGACATTTATTTGTCTTAAAAATCTTCATAAATCTAACAATTGATTTTAAAGAAAAAAAAATATTCTCCATGTTTTCAAATATCAATTTGTTCAGCTCAGCTGCTTTATAATCCCATAACATCAGTTTAATTGTGCCTTTCTGTTAATTAAATTAACCCATTCGCATCTATCTCATTTTACATGATGAATATGCAAACTAAAGCGTGTAGGGTAAGGCAAAGTCTCAAGTTTGAAATGTAATATTTTTAATATAAATTGAATATTTTTGTTACTCTTTTATAAGGAGTGTTGCTTGGAACCTTGCAGACAGTTTATCATTTTTATTTTCTCTAAAATCATTCTTAATACAATTTAAAATGAATAAAAATGTAGACATAGCATTGGTGGCCTATTTCGGCCACCAATGCTATGCATGGCCAGTGGCCAGGTGTAAGAAAAGTTGTAATTAAAAGCACAAAATGTTTCAAATTCTAACAATTAAAATCGGAGATATAGGATAAGTGTGCCAAATTTCGGCATAGTTGCATGCAAGCGTCAAAGTCTCAAGTTTGAAATGTAATATTTTAAATACAAATTGTTTTTTTTTTAATTCTTTCTTTTGTAAGAGTGTTGCTTGGAACCTTGCAGACAGTTTATCATTTTTATTTTCTCTAAAATCATTCTTAATAGATTTTAAAATGAATTTAAAAATGTAGACATAGTATTGGTGGCCTATTTCGGCCACCTTCATTCTCATAGTTTCATGCCCTTCCAGAATTCTTTCAATGTCTTTTTCAGGTCATCTTGCTCGTCGAAGCGACATTTTTTGTTTTTTTTTTTTGCATTGTACAATCTCAAGAGTATCAAAAAACTAAAAATTCATGGAAATTCGAGCAACAAAAAATATGGCCGAAATTGCAAGCTGGCCGGAATTTGGCACACTTACCCTATATGAAAATTTTTACCGACGCTTGACATGAACTTAATCGCAGTAGGCTTTGGATTTTGTTTTTTTTTTCTTCAGTGTCGTTTGAAGAGAATTTTGACTGAGTAATTGCACAAAGAGGAGGTCCGTGGTGCAATTGGTAAGAGCGTTCGGCTCTTGGGCGGTGTGAACCCCGGTTCGACTGTCACAGTTGTGAGTTCGAGTCCCGCCCGGTGCAAATGATTGAAGCGTCTGAATGGACATTTTTCACGAAACATTGTAAACTGAATAATGTAGAGGAAACTGGGGCACCCCAAACACGGGGTACCACCAATCACTGCGATTTTTTAATCAGATATTCGACTTCAGAAGATAAGACCTATAGGAATTTATAGGCACTATAGGGATTCTTGTCCACTGAAGGAATGGTCGAGATAGTCCAAATAGTTTAAAAATAAAAATTAGTGTTTGGTGGTACCCCGTGTTTGGTGGTGCCCCAGTTTCCCCTATAAAATGGCAATAAAAGCCAGGTACATCGAAATAAAATAAATAATAATAATTGCAAAAAGATGGAGACCATGCGAAGATTAAAAGTTAACAATTATCTCAAGAATTCAAAAGCGAGCTATGCTGAAATCGCGAAATTAATCGGGAACCACTCTACTGTTCGGAAGATTAGAATTCAGTTCTAGAAACTCAAGACTGGTCCACAAAATTCTGGAGAAAGTAGCCGAAAATCTAGAATTGAGGACAAGAGGATGTATAAGAAAGTGCTTGAGCTGAAAAAACTGGGAATACGTAGAAGCTTGGTCCATAAAATCAAGAAGAAAAATGATTTGAAAACCTACAAAGCTCAAGCTGCTCCCAATCGGACCGACAAATACCGTCAAAATGCTAAAACAAGGTCACAGAAACTCAACTATCATCTTCAAAAGGATTTCAAGGCTATGAGAGAGATGTTTAACTCGTCCTGCACTCCGGAAGATTGACAAATACTAGGAAATTTTGAAGACAAATAATGTCAAGAAGAAGGGTCAAACAGCCGAAAACTTGCTGGATTTCGAGATTAAGTAGAAGAAAGCCATCCATTACCGTGGAGATGGGTTTGTCAAGTCCTTAATGAAGGGAATTAAGAAGAAGATGCGAGAATTCGGCAAGAAGACATTGGATTTAAAAAACCAAAATCCTATAAAAATGCCAATAAAATTATCTTTCAGAAAATACATTTGTTTTATTATATTACTGTGGTTAACATGTGAGAACCATTTGTCAATGGCAAAAATTAATCGTATACACCCTTTAGACAATTTTGAATAATTTATTTCTGGAAAATTGTTATCCGAAAAGATGCCGTTAAAGAATTTTTAGATATTTAACCCTTTAAGGACGATTGGGTCACCGGTGATCCAAAAATGAAATATTTCCTAAGGTCATCTAAAGTTGTGTTTTGCTCTAAAAAGTCAGAAAAAGTGATTTTTCGTTTTTTTTTTTACGCAGAGTCTGACATTGCGTAGCTTTTGATAATATTTTCATTAAATTTCTTTTCTGATTTGAACTCTCGTTGACAAATTCTTTTCTTAAATAATTACACAATATAAATAAATGGCTTTTGAAATGAATCCTGGGCCATTTCCATTGAGAAACATTTCAGATTTTTAAATTTTGACTTTTAATTTACAAATGTGGCAATATTAGAGAAAATGTAAATTAGGTATTTTTTATTTGGTAAAGGATTTATTGGTTTGGTTGCACTATTCTACCTCTGTTCTATATAAAGATTAAATATGAAATGCAGCACGAGATTATTATAGCTGTTGTCATAAATCTACGACTGCCAAAAAAAACTTACTTATGATTTTTTACAACGTCATTTTATTTACATTACCATGGGAAAGAAAAGACCTAAGACAAAGATTTTAAGTTGGAAAGTGAACTTTCAGAGTGAAATTAAATTATACAAAAACCTAAATAATTTTTAAGAGCACGCAATGGGTTAAGTGGTAGAGAGTTCGCTCTATGATGCAAATGTCCCGGATTTAAATCACATTTATAGAACATAATAATAATTTAATGCTTTTTATTTTATTGCATCTAGTATCACGGGGTTATGGAGAATTCCATCTTTGTTATATATTAAAAAAACAATAGCTAGAGATAAAGGTCCTCTTTAAATGTCATTTAAATCATTAAAAAAACACATTTCGCCTTTATAAATTACAAAAATTCGCATACCCTATTTTGTAATAAATAATCAAATGAAAATGCTCTGTTTTGTTTTAACTCGTGCTGATATTTGTATTCTGCAGACAACTAACCTTCAGTGTATAGTATTACACTGCACAAAAAAAATATTTTGTAAACTTGTTCGTAAATGTTTGTGAACTCCTGCTAGGGTCTTACGAAATTCTCATAAATCGTATAACCCACTAAAGTTTGTAAAAATTTGTACATTTTCTACAAACATTGTTCATAGCATTATAATTTTACGAGATTTTTTTTTGTTTTACAAACATTTGTTAGCAAATGTTTGTCAACACAAAATATGTTCGTAAAGTTTTGTCATGTTCGTAAAGTTTTGTCAGACAAACAAAAATGTACGAAAAATGTTTGTAAAAAACGGAAAATGCTCGTTAAGTGTTCATGTTACAAACAATTTTTGTTAAAAACTACAAACATTTACGAACGTTTTTGTGGGAGCTATATATTTTTAGGAGATTCAAAATATTAATTTAGCTACCAAGATCTCTTGCAGAAAATGACCCAAAATTATGTTAAGGAGAAGTAGTACACCTTTGAATAGGGGTAGCTATGAAATTGAGTTTTATTCTCCTACACAGAAAAAAAAATATTTTGTAAAAATGTTCGTAAATGTTTGTGAATTCCTATGGGGGAGTTACGAAATGCTCGAGAATCGTATAACCCACAAATATGTTCGTAAAATGTTGTACTTTTTTCACAAACGTTGTTCGTAATATGATTATTTGACGAACATTTTTTGTACTTTCACAAGCATTTGTTCGTAAATGTTCGTAAACACACAAAAAATGTTCGTAAAATTTTGTCATTTTTTCGTAAATGTTCGACAAGAAAACAAACATTTACGAACAAATGACAAAATTTTACGAACATTTTTTTGTGTGTTTACGAACATTTACGAACAAATGTTTGTAAAACTACAAAAAATGTTCGTCAAGTGATCATGTTACGAACAATGTTTGTGAAAAAAGTACAAACTTTTACGAACTTGTTTGTGGGTTATACGATTCACTTGCATTTCGTAACTCCCCCATAGGAATTCACAAACATTTACGAACATTTTTACAAAATATTTTTTTCTGTGTATTTTTAAATGGAATTGAGCGTTATCCTATCATAATTTACCTTCGCAATTGCTTTGTGGAGGTAAATTATATCATAAGGTCCAGTTCCATTTAAAAATAGAAGAAAAAGTTCTATTTTAACCCTTTAAGGACGAAAAGGTCAAAAAACAAGGGTCAGAAAAAATAATTTATTCTAACTTTTTAGAGCAAAATACAGCTTTATAAGACCGTAGGAAAAATTTCATTTTTGGGTCACTGATGACCCAATCGTCTTTAAAAGGTTAAAGTTACTCCAATTCAAAAGCGCCCCATTTCCCCCTATCATTCAAGATTAACTTATGTTATCAAGGTGAAGAATCCCATGCAATGGTACTTTGAGAGCTTCCCAACTTGATCAATTCAAAGAAATTAACACTTAAGCATATACTTCGGGAGAGAAAGTCATAGGAACTTAACTAAATAGAACACTTTCGACAAGAAAGAGACCAGTTGTACATTAGACGTTTTAAACTGGAAGAAAAATAATCCCATCCTTGTGGATTTTAGTTAATTTTCCTTGCAATTTCTATTGATGAAGTACACAGAGAAAAATAGTTGATAATCAGATCGACCCTGTTGATCAAAATAGTTGATTAATTTGACAATTGATCAGTAAGTCGATCGAAATGTTGGTAATTTCTATCAACAGTTGATAGTTTGATCAACAAGTTGGTAAAAAAGTTGATTTTATCTACACAAAAGTTAATTTTCCGATTTTTTCGACTAATAGTTAATCAGTTTTAAATACATTTCTATCAACTGTTGATCACAAAATATCGAAATCAACTTAATGATCAAAATGTGTATAAAATTTATCAACTATTAACTATCAAATATAAAAACCAACTAAATAATCACCTGTTGATAGCAATTGAGCAATAGTAAATTCTTAAAGCGAATTGATAAAATTTTCAAAAACAATTGATTAGTTAACAGTTCCGTTTCTATTTGACAAAATCTGATGAGTAATAATATTATATTACACAAAAGTTGATTTTCAGATTTTTTTACCAACAGTTAATTAAATTTAAATACATTTCTATCAATCGTTGATCATTAAATATTGAAATCAACTTAATGATCAAAATGTGTATAAAATTTATCAACTATTAACTATCAAATATAAAAACCAACTAAATAATCACCTGTCGATAGCAATTGAATAATAGTAAATTCTTAAGAACCAAGACAGTTTTGAACAATTGATTATAGTTAAAAACTCCGTTTCTGTTTGACAAAAACTGATGAGTAACATATTATTAATATTATTGCTTTCTCCAAAAAATCCTAAAGGTTCTGTGATTTTGTAGTCAATTGCATTGAACATATCCACGATACTCAAGTTGGTCAAAAGATTCCACGTGCTCTCTCCAAAACATCACAAATTTTCTGGAATTTTGTTGTCAATTTTTTTGAATACTACGATGATACTCAAGTTAATCAGATGATTCCATCTAATTTCCACAACAACAGTTGATCAAAAAGTGATCAAAAATTAATCATTTATTAATCGATCAACAGTTGATCAAAAGTTGATCAAAAGTTAATCGTTTGTTAATCGATCAACAGTTGATCAAAAGTTGATCAAAAGTTGATCATGTGTTAGTCGACCAAGTTGATCAAAATTTGATCAAAAGTTGATCAAAAGTTGATCAACTGTTGATCTGAGTAATACTGTAATTGTTTCGCAAAATCGTTTCATTGATTGGAGTGGTGAACCAAGCTTTGGCGCCAAGTGATGTTCCTGATTTAATTGACCAATTGCGAAATCTGTAAATATACTATATTTCATGATAACACGTCATTTTGTGTCGTATTTGCACTGTCAGTATATAAATTATTCACTCAAATTCTATCTCGCCTGAATTATAGCTGTTAACTGTAACAAAATTGATCAACTGTTGATCAAACATTGATCAACTGTTGATCAACTGTTGATATTGGGCCATATCTGTAAATATGCTATATTTCGTGTTTTTGTGTCGTATTTGCACTGTCAGTATATAAATTATTCATTCAAATTCTATTTTGCCTGAATTATAGCTGTTAACTTGAACAAAATTGATCAACTGTTGGTCAAACATTGATCAACTGTTTATCAACTGTTGATATTGGGCAATATCTGTAAATATGCTATATTTCGTGTTTTTGTGTCGTATTTGCACTGTCAGTATATAAATTGTTCATTCAAATTCTATCTCGCCTGAATTATAGCTGTTAACTGTAACAAAATTGATCAACTGTTGATCAAATTTTGATCAACTGTTGATCAAATGTTAATGACATTAAAAAATAAACAATTTTATCAAATATCAGATAACAAAGGAATCCATCGACTCATTAAATTCAGATTGGCTTCATATTAACAACATAGATTCGAATAGGCATAATAGGGAACGTCATAATCAAAAAGTGCTACATTAAATTTTCCTTTAAAGTTTAAGATAAAGCACTTTTAATTATTTCATTGTAAAAGTAGCTGAGCGGAATAAAATAACAATAATTACGCTATGCAACAAATTCACTATTGTTTTTCTATCTCAGAGGTCTCACATGGTACGTTTGATAAGAGTTGAGTCCCCTGATTAAGAATCTGGTTTTAGTTTTGCTCTATCACGTCTCAATTTTTTTAATTACTACTTTTATATTTTTTCTGCTTTGCCTTAGATTATTTGTTACATCTCAGGTTCTGCTGAAGAGAACTTAAAAGGCGTAGGTTCGTTGGAAAGGTCATTAGTTGTGTTTCAATTTCCATTATTACACAAAACTTTGTAAAACCACTCCTCCCAGGGTGTAAAATTAGAGTTTCTCTAAAAATTACCACAAAAATAATGGTCTTAAAGTGAGGTTTTAAAAATTTGAATAAGATAAAATAAACAAAACAGGCGATAGGCAACACTTAGGACTACAAAACCGTTTTTGCCATTTTTTGATACTTGGGTGCCTATATATCTCCGATTCTGCTGAACAGAACTGTTTTGTGACTTTGATAGAGAATTTAATTAGCTACATTTTCGTCCATGTGCAACTTTTCGCTAAGATTGTTTTTTAACCTCGAAATTGAGGCTCAAGCGAAAATCTAGCACTTAACCAACTAAACAAAATCTTTACTATTTCACACATTTTGACTTTTTCTTTTTAAATTTAGAAATCTCAGGGTATTTTTTATCTTGTTTTTGACAACTCTAGAAGTTTAATCATTTTTACCATTTTATAAAGTATATTTAGATATTACACAAGTTAATAACTCAAATAATATCTTTAATATCTATAGATTTCAGTTTTACTTCAAGCTTAAAACAAATTTTATTACAAAAATGACATATTAATTGCATAATTTTAAATATTTCTTATTTAATACATGTTTTATAATCAATAAACATCTATACTAGTTAATAATAGAAAACTGTGAATTAAAAGACGGTTAAGAGTCACTGCATGGTAGCATCACAAAAGACAGTGATAAGCTTAGATCAGCTTATAGAGGTGCGATTCCTTCATTTCAAATTTGGATTGTAGCAAACTCGAACAATATTTATACATAAATAATGCAAATTCCCATTAATAATTCTTAAACGTATATAACTTATTATCGTTATTAAAGAGGAAAACTTAATGAAAAATCCATAAAAGTGTCTGAAAATCTTTAAAGTCGATTATCTCGGAAACTATGAGAAATTGAGGCCTCAAACTTTACATCCATTTAGAGCCTCCTTCAGGCTTGATATGTGCAAAATTTCACTTGAAAATTAAGAAAATTGGATGAGAAATGCATAAAAGTGTCTGAAAATCTTTAAAGTCGATTATCTCGGAAACTATGATAGATAGAGGTCTCAAACTTTACATCCGTTTGGAGCCTCTTTCAGGCTTGATATGTGCAAAATTTCATTGGAAAATTAAGAAAATTGGACGAGAAATGCATAAAAGTGTCTGAAAATATTTTATCTCGGATTATCTCGGAAACTATGAGAGATAGGGGCCTCAAACTTTACATACATTTGGAGCCATTTGTAGTTCTAAGTGTTGCCTATCTCCTGGTGTTAATGATTTTTTTTTTAATATTTTGTTTATATCATTTTATTCAAATTTTTAAAACCTCACTTTAAGACCATTATTTTTGTGGTAATTTTTAGAGAAACTCTAATTTTACACCCTGGGAGGAGTGGTTTTACAAAGTTTTGTGTAATAATGGAAATTGAAACACAACTAATGACCTTTCCAACGAACCTACGCCTTTTAAGTTCTCTTCAGCAGAACCTGAGATGTAACAAATAATCTAAGGCAAAGCAGAAAAAATATAAAAGTAGTAATTAAAAAAATTGAGACGTGATAGAGCAAAACTAAAACCAGATTCTTAATCAGGGGACTCAACTCTTATCAAACGTACCATGTGAGACCTCTGAGACAGAAAAACAATAGTGAATTTGTTGCATAGCGTAATTATTGTTATTTTATTCCGCTCAGCTACTTTTACAATGAAATAATTAAAAGTGCTTTATCTTAAACTTTAAAGGAAAATTTAATGTAGCACTTTTTGAGTATGACGTTCCCTATTATGCCTATTCGAATCTATGTTGTTAATATGAAGCCAATCTGAATTTAATGAGTCGATGGATTCCTTTGTTATCTGATATTTGATAAAATTGTTTATTTTTTAATGTCATCAACATTTGATCAACAGTTGATCAAAATTTGATCAACAGTTGATCAATTTTGTTACAGTTAACAGCTATAATTCAGGCGAGATAGAATTTGAGTGAATAATTTATATACTGACAGTGCAAATACGACGCAAAAAGACTTGTTATCATGAAATATAGTATATTTACAGATATCTCGATTGGTCAATTTCGTCAGGAACATCATTTGGCGCCAAAGCTTGGTTCAGCACTCCAATCAATGGAACGATTAATGTAAAGTATTACAATATTACTCAGATGATGCGAAGATTGACAGTTGATCAAAAGTTGATCAAAAGTTGATCAATTTTTGATCGACTAACAGATGATCAACTTTGATCAACTTTTGATCAACTGTTGATCGACTAACAGTTGATCAATTTTTGATCAACTTTTGATCAACAGTTGATCTATTAAAAGTTGATCAACCTTTGATCAACTTTTAATTAACTGTTGATTAAAACGTGATCCTATGTAAAGTTGATCAAAAGTTGATAAAGGTCGATTGATCTGTTGATAATATCGGAAAAAATATCGAAAAACCAACAGTTGATAAAATCAATCAACTTTTGACCAACTTTACATAGGATTCGATATATTAACTTGGTGATTAATTTTATATGAAAAATCAACTTTTTGATCAACTCAATTATCAACTATTTTTCTCTGTGTAGATAAATAAAAATATATACAAAATAGATAAACTATTCTTTATTTTGATCTTATGGAAGAATGCCTTGCTTTCACTTAATTAGCGGAATTGAGTTTATTTTTTTGTTTAAATAAGAACTTTAACTTGAAGACGTATTTCTTCATCTTCAGATAGAAATTATAATAATTAATGAGATTATAATAATTTCCGGTAATAACCGGAAATCGATTGACTATCCTACTGTTACTTCAAAATGATATAAGAAATATTTATGTTAATCTAATCTATTTGCCCATCTAATGCTAATGTTAATTAACGTTTAAAAAAAGACACAGGAAATATTTTAAAATATAAATAACATATTTTTTAACAAAAAACCCTGAAAGACGTTACATTTCTTCCGTCAAGAGTCCTTCCTTGAGTACATTTTCAAGGAAGAAAACTTTGACAATGTGCGAAACACCCATTGATAGGTAAGAAAAAAGTATTTAAAAATCGTTTCATAACTCATTTGTTGTGAAAAAAAAATGTTTAAAAATAAAGGTGTGAGTAGTTTGTACTTTTTTTTGCTCCACCTTGTTCTTTTTTTTTATCTTTTTCCTTGCTCGTATAATTCTCTCTCTCCCCCAAAGATATCTTTATTTGTTATCTTGACTTCTGTGTGTCATTTTCTTCTCTGGTTTTCCGCAACACCTTTTGTGTTTTCTTGTACGATCTTTTAGCACACATAAACCTCCAACTGACTAATTTCAGGAGATATTGCACTATAAAGACACATTACAGAAAATGCAAAATGCCTCCTATCGATCACTCTGTGCGGTGTTGATTATATTAATTAAATGTGACACACACTACTTTGGAAAAATCTCTTTTTATACAATATCTTTAAAGTCTATATATCTATCTCTGTTTGGTGTCTTAAGCAAAAGCAAGCCGACAATTTTGCGTTGGAGTTTAGGTATTTCTATGTTTGGAGATCATGTCATTCTTATGTCTCCCTCATACACAGCAGAGAGTTTCACATATGACTTTAGCGAGAAATAAATAAATACATTCTTCAATACAAGAGGTAATTTTCGATAAATATATTTAAATTTTACGCATACGTTATTCACTTCTATTGTTGAAGTATTACTTCAAAGTCCAAATACGTAAAATAAAATAGAAGAAGAAAAAAACATTTAGACACGAACATAACACAGAATTTTAAGCAGGTGCTCTCTCACTGTCAAAAAAAAATTTCTTTCACTTCCCTTCTTCTTCGACGTAAGAAAAATCAAATGTCTCAAGAATAATTAAATAATTCAAATATCTAATTCAATTTAACTTTCTCCTTCATTGTTTTATCAGGGCAAAATCTTTCTCTTTCTCTCCTCTCAATTTGATGCAGCATGCAGATATTGAGGAAAAGGCCAATGCAAAAAGTTCCACCAATAACATTCTAATATTATTGCAAAATAATTGCTCTAACACATGAAATATAAAATACAACTAAAAGATTAACCAGAGATTTTCCCGAGTGAGTGTAAATAAAAAAAAACAATAAAAAAAGAAAAATATTATAAAAATAATTTTTCAATATAAAATATCCGCAAATTGCAAATTCATTAATGTTACACGAGTCGATGGAAATTCTTTTCAAAGCCAGTCACGTTTGGCATGCTTCTTTGCATTACCACTCACGAAGATTCAATCTCATCCAAGCCATATAATAAAGGTTCATTCACAATTTACTAGTAGCCGTCAGCAATATAAGTTATAAAGTTTCAAAAGAAAATTAAACCTTCATTCCCCCACTCTACCTATTCTTCATTATTGTTTACAATTAATACATTAAAATAGTTATGAGTAAGTAATTTAGTGTCCATTGAATATTATGAAACACTATAAGAGTTTAAATTAATCGACCTTTAATTATAGTCTCTGCCAAATGTCTCTCCTTTTTATATAATTCAGCAATGTCTACATGTATACATTATACAGTTGATGACACAGGTAAATGAACATATATTGACAGTTTTACTGAGAAAAGCCAAAATTATCACTGAAAATCTCAAAATAAAATTTTTAATCTTTGCGCAAGAGATAAAATGACGATCGGGAATAAACAATAAATCCCAGTGTTTCGAGCATAATTCAGTTTTTAAGCTTCTACAATAACATTTGATTCTTATCATTTTTATCTTTATCAGCTCTCTGTAACTTGGATGAATGAAACTGTATTTTAATGTCATGTGTCGATGAAAATTGTAATTAGCATAATTTGAAATATTAGGGGAAAATGAGGCGATTAGATAGGAGTAAAATCAGACAGTGAGAAATTCTCAGACTGGGCTTTTTGATTTTTACGGTGCTTTTCAAGCCAATGTAAATGTCAATATGACGTTTCCATTGTCTTTTTTTGTCTGAAAAACATGGCAACAACAGCGCCTCTACAATATGGGTTTTCAAAAACAATTATGCAAAAATTGTGTTTCCCGGGTTTCGAGATTCCAAATTGGGCTTATCGGGTTTTGGAATGCAAAAATTGACTTTCTCTGATAAGGGATAACTCATTTCGGAGAATTCGAGTCAACTTGAACATGAAATCTGAGGAACTCACAAAGTGCCCATGGAGAATTTACGGGGATCTCGAGGAACCTATACATTTTTTTCAGAGAACTCACAAGGAATCCTGAGAACTCATATTTTTTTTCAGGAAACCCGCGGAACACATATTTTTTCTGGGAACCTGGGGAACTCATATATTTCTTCAGGGAATTCGGCACTGAGAGAAATCCGAAAAAGTTAAAATAACATTCCGGAAATGTTAATTTTACCCTGCAGTATTGATCCGAAATCGGTGTAAATATTACCCTTTTTATGTGTATTGGGGGTTAAAGTTACCCTTTTTTATGTTGATTTTACCCTC
Organism: Phlebotomus papatasi; assembly: GCF_024763615.1. Taxonomy (NCBI): domain Eukaryota; kingdom Metazoa; phylum Arthropoda; class Insecta; order Diptera; family Psychodidae; genus Phlebotomus; species Phlebotomus papatasi. The sequence continues at coordinate 66,053,962 of NC_077224.1, forward strand.
AAAAGGTGTAAAATTAACATTAAAAAATGTTGATATATTTTTACACCTAAACAGTGTTAAAGTTACGAGGAAAAGTCATTCGCACCCTTTTTTTCTCAGTGGGGGAACTTATATATTTTTTCAGGCAACAACACTGGGAACTTATATTTTTTCCTTAGGGAACTCGGAAAACTATTTTTTCTGGGAACCTGAGGACCTCAAACAATTTTCTGGGAACCTGGAGAACTTATATATGTTTTCAAGGAACCCAAGGAACTCATATTTTTTTCAGATAACTCGGAGAACTCATATATTTTCCAGGGAACCTGGACAATTTATATATTTTTCTAGGGAACCTGGGGAACTCATATATTTTTTCAGAGAACTTGGGGATATATTTTTTCGGGAAACTCTCACGGAACTCAGGAAACTCAGGGAATTCACGGAGAACTCAGGGATCCCATATATTTGTTCGGTAGACCGGGAACTCGAGCTACTCAATTGCTTATGAATAACCCCTTGTTCTCGGGTTTTGCGATGCAATTCTCGGGTTTCGCGATGCAAAAGAAACTAGGTTTCTCGTGTTTTTAAATGAAAAATGGAGTTTCTCGAGTTTCGTGATGCAATTCTCGGTTTTCTCGAGTTTTCTGATGGAATTCTTGGGTTTCTCGGGTTTCGTGATACTAAAATAGTGTTTCTCCAGTTTCGTGATGCAATTCTCGGGTTTTCCAATGCAATTTTTGAGTTTCTCGGGTTTCGTGATATCAAAACTGTGTTCCTCGAGTTTCATGACATAATTTCTTAAGTTTCTCGGGTTTTGTGATGCAAAAATTGTGTTTCTCAGGTTTCGTGATGCAAAAATTGTGTTTCTCGGGTTTCGTAATGCAATTCTTTGTTTTATCAACTTTTCCAATACAATTCTTGAGTCTCTCGGGTTTCACGATGTGATTCACAAGTTTCTCGAACAATTAACAAGGGTTTTACAATATGAGTTACCCCTTGACTTAGAAGGAATATTGAGCGAAACAACAATTTATTCAGAGTAAACACTTTCTCAACATTGTTTTTTTTTTTTACAAAGTAATTCCCAAAGAAAAATTTCATTTGATGGCTAACAATGGCGTTAAAATTGGAAATTAGATCTTTTTTGTGACAATAAACAGAGGAATATTCCACTATGCCGATATGGGTAAACACCAAAGGATAATGGATCTTAAAAAAATGCCTAATATAACTTCTTGTAACTACTGCTCTCCTAAGTCTTTATGCCCTAAAGAAGATTCCAACGAAAGGACTTATTCCTCTATAAAGGAAAACAAAGCGTATGTAACATCTAAAAAAGGCCAAACATCGAAATGTTATGCTATTGTCATCCACTATACAGTCGAAAAAAAAACTTACATTTTTTGTGGCTAATCTGCCCCGGTCTGCCCTATAATTAATACAAAGGCCATTTTCGAAAAAAAGGACGAAATATCGGCAGAGAGAAAACCACTAAAACATATCCACAATGAAGATGGTACGAATTATTTTCAAGATTATCTCAAGAGCAATGTTCCTGGAGATCCCGAAGACCTTACGGTGGTATTTCTAGCCATTTGGGTTGTAGCTCTAGTAACGTAAAGGTTAATGATCGAACGTAATTTTTCGGGAAATGCCTAATTCATTAAAAATGAACCCCTGAGATTGAATATAGTCATTATTCAATTCAATTCTCCTCAATTAACCCTTTAAGGACGATTGGAACACCGGTGTCCCATAAAGATAATAATATTTCCTGACTACCTAAAGTTATTTTTTTTTATGCCTCTAACTATTTGTTATGTAATAAATATTTAAGCTTAAAAATGGCGAATTTTTAAATTCTCAAAATCATAATTGATTTCATTTATTTTTATATTTCCAATTTTATTTTATTTATTTATTTTTTTTTTTTTTAGCAAAACCCTTTTGGCAATATAAACTACAATACACATATGTAATATTTTTTATTAAAGCGAAAAATTATTATTCATTGGTATTGTCAGAAAAATTACTTAAATTTTTGGGCTATTTTTGTCCCTATCGTTCATAGAAGCACAAAATACAGCGGATCTGTTTCTGTTGAACTTTCCAAGGTTAAATGTAAGACTTATCATTGATTATGTTTCCCAGTTTAATTTTTATTGTTGATTTTCAGTCCGTAAAAAGTGTCTCGTCGTTATAGACTTAAGGCGTGGTTGCGGCTGCCGCCGACTTACCACGACTGATCTCATCAGGTAAACGGCTGAAACCCTGAATCACAGATCGTATATACCAAAAATTTGTAGCATATTTACAATTTATGTTTAGAATTACAATCATTATTTCTAAATGAAGTTAGATCTAGTCGTTACTTTGATTTAGATCCTTAATTGTTTTGTCTATGTAAATTACATAACGTTTAACCCTTTAAGGACGTTTGGGTTGCCGGTGACCCAAAAATGGAATTTTTCTTATGGCCTTCTCAAGCTATGTTTTAGTTTAAAAAGTCAGAAAAAGTGACTTTTTCAGAACCTTATTTTTTGACCTTCTTGTCCTTAAAGGATTAAGCCCAGCTTTTTTTATAAATACATGAAAAAAAATGTTTTCAATATCCCAATATAGCAGCCCCACTTCCCCCTGTATCTAAAAAATAATTAAAATGTGAAGATAGACAAAAAAAATCTGGATAACGATTAAAGCAGATGGAAATTACTCAGTGGGAATAGCGTATTAAAATGGAAAATAATATAAATTGACAACAGAAACTATTTATCGGTTAGCCGAGACACATACCACATAGCCTTAAGAAAAGCAAGATCAGTTTAATTAACAGTATCTCAAATTCATCGTAATTTCCTGATTGAAAATATATCTCTTTCATTTCGAAATACCTTCACAATTTTCCACTTTTATCTCTCTATTCTTAGGTAAGTTAAAGGGTTTACGTAAGTAAAAGAGGTAGCAAAAGGTTCTTTGTTCAAGAAAGTGTTATTAAAATATTTTTCCAGTATTTTATAATAAGAATCATAATATGTAGGACAAAGATTTTATTTTAGAAAATAGATTTATGTTGTCTAAGTTGTAATTGCAAAGTTTGAGTTATAGGTTTGTGTATTAAATATAATGTGTTCTGGATAAATATGTCTGTAAATCATAGTGATTTCATTGAATAAATTGTGCTATTACATAGTCAATTTAAGGAAACTGAAATCTAGTGTTTTTAAGTTTTATTTATTTATTTTTTATATTTGTTACTGTATTGAAGTGTAAATGGCAATATGAAACTCTACACTGAGAAAAAAAGAGGGTGCAATTAACATTTTTTCCTCATAACTTTGACACTTTTTAAGTATAATAGGTGTGATTATGAAAGAATCACACCTAAAAATATATCAACATTTTTTAATGTTAATTTTACACCTTTTTAAGGGTGAAATTAACATGAGAAAGGGTAACTTTAACCCCTTACACACCTAAAAAGGGTAATCTTTACACCGATTTTGGATCAATACTGCAGGGTAAAATTAACATTTCTGGAATGTTATTTTAACTTTTTCGGATTTTTGTGTAATAAATACAAAAAAACATAAAGTGCGCAATAGGTGAAATAATATCTTGAAATACAACTTCTTCTATTGTGAATGATGCTTTTAGCTGATGAATCACTTTGCATTTTTAAATGAATAAAAATTGTAGATCTATATTGAGAAACAAACAAGAGTGATCATAAACTTATGGAAGTCAGTGTAAATTGATTCGTTCACAGAAATTGCACTTCAATCAAAATTTCCCAATGTAGGTGTGAAACATGATTTTTAAATATAACATTTTTGCAATTTCAAATTTCTCAGACATACCAACTTGGTTAAGGAAATAATAAAAAGAAAATAAATAAATAAATAAATATCTTTGAAATATTCTTACCCGATCGCTCAAACTTTCATCATTTTTGCCACGCTTTAGAGATGGCGCACGTATTACTTTAACATCACTTCTCGTATCCATCGTATTTTTGTTGTCTATCGATGAAACAATTCACCTCTCAACGATTGAAGAACATCTATTTTCTGTTGCCTCGACGCTAAATTGCAGAGATCAACCAGAGATTTGTTGCTTTGACTATATAGGATGCTTTGTGCCGCAACTTAATGATCCAATAATTTACACATCATTGCTCACACACTTTTTTTTCCTTGCCTTAGCCTCCAATCTTGTGCAAATGTCGCATATGATCGATGGAATAATTAGGCTGTAATCTCACAAATTGACGATCGTTGATCTTCACCACACATTTCATCTCTGTGCTAAAATAAAGAAATGAAGAAAAAACACAAGAAATATTTAATCATTTACTCTTCCACGTAGATTTCTTTGAAAGAAATGACTCTTTAAGCTTCCTCTCTCACTCTCCAACTGCCAAAGAAATTGTATCAAATTGTTCCGTAAGGTACAAACACAATTCCATGATGAAAAAAAAATCAACACCGCAGATAGACATAAACTTGAAATTGAATCACTGAGTATATTAAGTTTCAGCCACGCTCTTGTAAATTGCGCGAACTTTACGCATCAGTGGAGGTAAATTGAAAGGTCTAGACTATATCATGAATAAATTTTTCCTTCCAACTTCTAATTTATAGGAAGAGAGAAAAAAAAACTAAATGAAAAATGGTAATAAATAGAAATTATGACAAATTATCTCACCCAACCAACAAAAGGCTTATATTTAAATTAAAAGGGGTGGCAAAAAACATCTGAGCTTTGCGAAGTGTTGTAAGTCGTGATTTAAATGCAATATCTGAAAAATAGCTTCGCATCATTTACTTATATTTCTTTACCGTTCTTTAGAAAAAGCATTAGTTTTACCATCCAGACATTTTGTTTATTGTTTTCCGATTCATAACCGATTGGAATATATTTTTGTAAGAATAATAAAATTGAATTTCGGATAAAAATAGGTTATCGATTCATGCCCAATTCATTACCGGTTCATAGCCGACTAGAAAATCGATTCACACTTGTCAAAAATTCCAAGACCTTTTCAATGAACCTAAACATGAGCCTATTCAAATGAGAAATGCGCTTTTTAGGAACTCTTATTTAAACCTTTGATCTTGAAAAATAGTTTTAGCTGAGATTCTTTAAACGATCAAGCAATCACTCAATTTAATATATTTAGAACTTCAGTAACGTTTGAAGATGCATATTATTTGAAAAGTATTTAAGTAATTTTTCTGACAATACCAATAAATGATAATTTTCACTCTAATGAAAAATATTATGTTTAAATATTGTATAGTTTATTTTTCTCAAAACGGTTTTGCTTAAAAAAATTGAAAGTATAAAAAATAATTAAAATTAAGGGGGGTATGCACAGTAACCAGTTGACTTATTAATTCGTTAATAAGTAAGAAAAGCTATGCACAGTAACCAGCTTACTTATTTATAAATAAGTTACTTATTAAAATGGCCGTTGAAAGCTTAATTTCAAATTAATAAGTGTTCCTATGCACAGTACTTAACATTTTATTAACTAATAAAATTTTTGATTTATAAACATTCTCCTCGAGAGGAGCTTGTTAGACTTATTATCGTCAAATTAAATAGAAAAAACATTAAGAAGTGATATATTTCACGAAGTAAATTACGAGTTATGTGGTCTTATACAGTTTTACAGGTGATTACCTTAAAATCAAGTAAAACATTTTTGATGAGAAACTTTAAAAATTTTCATTTTTTTTAATCAAGTGAAAATAATTTGGTACTGTGAGGAAATGGAGGCAATGTCAATTAACTTTACATATTCCAAAGGGGGTTTGATTTTAACAGTTTTGTTTTTAAAGATTTAGTGAACACATTGACTTCATTTGAAAAATAATGGACAGATTTCTACTTATAAATTATATTTATTGTAATTTTTATAAATTTTCGTCTATTTTCGCCTCTATTTTTTCTATTTTGTTTTTTCTTATGAGCATTAAGCACTGATTTTTATCTACCCAAAGATTTAACAATTTTTTCAATTAATTTATCAATATTTTAAAATTCTGAGTTTATTTTGATTTTGCTTTATAATATTTTCTGATTATTCATTACTTTTTTTTATCAAATATTAGTATAGAAAATTCCAGAGGGGTCATGTGTTACAAAAAACGAATACACATTTTCTTTTACAAATTAATAACACTTTTTTTTGCGAAATCCACAAAGAAAACAAATGTCCATACATCATTACTAAGATTTTCAACATCTCACAGTGAAAAGATCTAAAATAAACGTAAAAAATAAAATCCTGAATGCTTCAAAATGTACAAAATTCTTTAAATTGAAAAACCTCTCAAGTTTATCTCAGCGTTAATCCTGTTCTCGGGCGGTGGATAGGGGAAACCTACTGGTTTATTAACAGAGCTTTCGGAACGTAATTTTCTGTGTTTTTGCATAGGTTTTCTGATTAATTAATAAATAAGCCTAATAAATCAGCTGTTACTGTGCATACCAGCCTAATTTTCATTATGAAAATATAAAAAATCGTCTTTTTTTAGTTTAAAAATTTACTACATAGAAAATAGCTAGGGACTTGCAAAAAATACCCTAGATTCCTTCAACCTTCTACTTTGCAATTACGTACTAACATAATGAAAAAATAACTAGGTAGTCAGGAAAAATTATTTTCCTTATGGGACACCGGTGTTCCAATCGTCCTTAAAGGGTTAAGAAATACACTCTCTTGGGCCTTTTAACCTTTTGACCTTGCAAAACTCTTATTAAGAATGTATCAATGGTATTTTCGTATAAGGCCGAAATGTCCGCCTGGGTAGTATTTGAAGCATATTCAAAAATAAATAAAATAGTACGACACGTTTTGAAACAATCCCAAAAAGAACATGGTTTTGGAGGGGTCTAGGGGAAATTAAGGGGGTTGGAGGAAATGATGAGCATGTAACTGGTCCCATGATCGACATACAATGTCAGCCATAAGTTTCTTGACAAATCGATATCCCAAAAACCAAGTGCAAAAAATGATGGAAAAAATAACATTTTAAAATTTTTCTTTTTGCAAATGAGTTGCTTGTAATCCACAGATATTATTTATGCGTTTTAAAAAGTTTAATTAATTTTATTTTATTTTAAAAATAATTGTTTTCGAAAAAGTCGAGCATTTTTCTTCAGCCATAAGTTTTTTGACACATTTGTACTCAAAATGTAAAATACGCGCAACTAACTTCTTTTAACCCAGTTATATTAGGAATATTTATATCATTTGAGAGATAAATGGTAGGTTTGCACATTTATAAAGTTTGCAATGATTAATTTATACTTATTTATATTTATCACAAAAATTAATCGAAAATTAAGAAAAGTGGTAATGGCACTATAAGAATTCGTGTTAAGATCAGGACCTTTTGACGCCATATTTTGCACAATTTGGGATACAAAATTTGAATGTATATCCTTATAAGAAAAGGTATAGGGGGAAGTGGGGTACCTTTGAAATTGGGATTTATGTCCTACGTTCAAGTGGAACTGAGCCATATCATAACGGAATTTAGCTTCTCAAACTGTTTGTGCAGCTAAATTATATCACGATAAGGCTCAATTTTATTTAAAAATAGGTGAAAAAACCCAATTTCAAAGGTGCCCCACTTCCTCCTATGTAATGAAAAACACGTCATATTACTTATATTTTATTAGAAACATTAAATAAATTTCAATATTTTGACGAAATTGTCAATAACAAAGGGTACACTGAGAGTGAAATCCGAAAAAGTTAAAATAACATTCCGGAAATGTCAATTTTACCTTGCAATATTGATCCGAAATCGATGTAAATATTACCCTTTTTAGGTGTATTGGAGGTTAAAGTTACCCTTTTTCATGTTAATTTTACCCTTAAAAAGGTGTAAAATTAACATTAAAAAATGTTGCTATATTTTTACACCTAAAAAGTGTTAAAGTTATAAGGAAAAAAAGTTAATCGCACCTTCTTTTTTTTCTCAGTGTAGATAACTTATTCCGCTCACTGTTCACTCGACTGCCGATCTCATGCCTATCTGCTGATCTCATGCCGATCCGACGATTTCTGGCCAAATTGTGCCGATATGCCGATTTTTAGCTCTACTTACGGTTTGCTCTGAATAAGAGCCACTTATTTACCCCTTGGTTAATAAATAAGTGTTCTGTGCCGAACATGTGTACTTTCGACCTTACGAACTAAGTCTTTCTTTTGCGATTTTTTTATATCTAAAGTTGAGAAGTTAATGAAGTTTTGAATTATTATCTGAAAGTGCTCATCGAGACAAACATTCAGACTAAAATTAAGGTCAAAATATTGATTAAAAACAGGAGATATAGGCCAGTCAATTTTTCAACTTTGACCCCTTATAGCTCGGGTCATGGGTATCTGAGGCACTTAAGTTCTTTTTTGTTTGATAGATATAAAGTGCAGCTATAGCGTACTAAAATTACAGCCTGATTCGTGCCATAGGACCAGAGATAATTATCTTAGAAACTTGGAAAACTTTTTTTTAATAATAGCGTCCTAGCGGTGTTTTCGATCTTCCGGCTTTCGATGTAGGAATAGATGTAGTATTTCTCGAGAACTTTTCAAAACGCCTTCGTTTATCAAATTCGGACAATTAGAACCGGAGCTAGGGTAAAGTGATATAATTTGGAATTAGTGTTACAAGTTGGACAATTCGGCCGTACAAGTTGGACATGGTTTTTTTCTTGATAAATATAGTACAAAGTTTGTTTTTAAGCACAAGGAACTAAATTATAAAACTTTAGCATTAAAAATATACAAATAAAAATGAAGTACTAAATTTATCAAGACAAAAAGCCCTGTCCAAATTGTACCATTGTCCAACTTGTACCACTATCCAACTTGTACCACTTTACCCTAGTCATTACAGGAACATATTGACGGGAAAGTTTTTTAGCCATCCATATATTCAAGATCAAGAACTGGCCAGACCAAACACATTTTGGCAACGTTTAAATGCGATTGAAGGACAAGATATTTTGTATAATGATTATAATGTGATATTGTTAAGAACCTCGTCACCTAATTTTACCAAAATAAAATTATCTCGCGACCAATTAATATTTCACAAAGTAAAATTAGAAGAAAAAAGGGAATGTGTTAAATTGAAAAAAAATGCCCATTAATAAATTTGCATTCACTTTGAAGTTCTTTGACCGGCTTTTCTCTTTTACCTTCAAATGTTTTTTTCTTCCATTAGCCTTTGCTTTCTTCATGGCAAAGAAATACGACAAAACATTGAGAAGGCATAAAAAAGCGTGTTATCAGTTCAGTGTTAAAATGATAACAGGCTTTTAAACCTCGTAATATTACATGTTTGAGCTTTTTTTTTTCTTCTCTCAATAATAGGCACATCAGGGGGAAAAAAGTGAAATGAACTTCAACACGACCTTGCTGATCCAATTAAATAGAATATATTGTATGAAAATTTTCTTTCAATTTCCCCTTCTTTTATAAAATTACCCACTCAATTTATCTACTTAATGGGAAATAAGAATATTCCATCATATATTGTAAAATAAATTTATGAGGTAGAATACCGCATATCGAAAAAAAAAAACATAAGACATAAATATTATCTCACGCAAAGGTATTTATTGAGGTGAATCTTCTTCGAGCAGAGTCTTCTCTTATCAACAAAAATTTTCTTCCAAATTTAAAGATGACTCATTTCACCAATAAAACTTGCAAAGTATAAATTCTTTTTTAGACGAAACATTTTCAATGAGAAAAGTTAATTTAACTAAAAAAAAAATTATTCGAAGAACTAGTACAAAAGCAAACCACTATGTACTCAATGGCAAAAAAATTGGAAGATCACTTTGGGCAAGAAAAAAAACACCTTCACATGAAGTAACAAAAAGAATTAACGAAAAAAGAAATATTAAAGAATAGAAAGAAAAAGGTAACACAACAAAGAAAAGAGAATTTCATTTGAAATTCGCAAAAGTCACTGACTGGATGAATCAACTATTTTTTGAGGTCACACCATCAAATCAATTGTAAATTGTTCAACTTTAAGATCAATACGAAAATAATTATTGTGATCTAATTTTATCGTGTAGGCAATTTTCACTGACATTCACCCAATGCCTCTCCGCTTAAACACGTCGTCAATGCAATAAAATCATTTAGTTAGCCAACTAAATGGAAGCGATTCACTGAAGTAATTGACGATGACGATAAGAAAGGCGCACACGATTTTGCAGAAAAGAAAACACAACATAAACTGCACACATGGAATCAAAAAATGTCTTTTCTACGGTTAAAACTAATTAAAATGCTATTTCTACGATTATCATAATTCAGCAAAATCCAGAAGAAAAACAACAATTATCCATGAAACAGTGAATAAGAAAAAAAAGAGAGTGGGACAAATCTTTGGGAAGTTTATATTAAAAAATCTTCAGAGAAATTCAATTCCAACGTCTTTCGTGCCACCAACCTAGCACCACACCAAGGAGAGGAAGAAAAAAAATGAACCCAGACACGGAATTAAATATGATAAAAAGAAGCTCTTTAATAGAGATATTCGTGAAAAAAAGCCCAACTTTTCCCAGATTGTAACTGTTGTTGACTTATTCTTGCAATTGTCTTCTCCTCTACGATGGCAAAAATATACTAGCGAAATGTCTACAAAGAGCCACACGTTGAAGTTCTCTATCTTTGCTTTTTATTTTTTTTTTTTACTTTACCGCATGTCTTCATAATTGACTTGTGTACCGTTTCCGCAACTAAGTCGAATTGTCTCAAAATTCTTAATAATATTTATCCATGCCATTTTAACTAAAAAGAGCTCCCCATTTAATCCAGAGAACATTTTGAATGAGTCATATCTGTGTCAAAAAGATTGACTAAAAAAGTCAGCAATAAATCAATAAGCAGGATGTTGGAAATTTCTTACAAAGGTCGCTTAAAAAAATTGTTCCTCTTATTATTGTCAACAAAAATATTAACCGTTTTATTTATTTCTTTTGTAGAACATACCCTGTACAAACTTTTTTTTTAATTTTATTGACCTAACCTTAGAATTTTATAACTTGAAAAAATGTTAAGTAACCTGCAGGGGAGGCTTTCAAGCTTCGCACACACATTCCTTTAATGAATTTGACCTATCTAGCAATATATTTTGATAGCTAGTCTTAAATTACACATGTTCTGAAAAAACAGGTGAGATTCATAAAAGAAATATGGAAAAAATATGAAATGTTCGAAGCCCGAAAGCCTTTCACTATGAGCTAAACGAATAGAAATGTCATATAGTATCTGGACTCTCTCTCTAAACCGGTCTTAGACTTCCGATTTATCCATTATACTTAACTGCTATAGTTTCTACACGTACAAAGGCTTTGGGTCAAAAATTATCAAGGACTATAGGGAGCAAAAGGGTAATTTGGGATCGATCCTGAATTGGAATTTCGAAATTTCCTCATAAACCTTACAAGCCTTATGTGCTGGACACACCTCTCGTTTAAGGGCAGAATCACATTGTCAGTAAATTGCGCACCGTATTTCGTTAATTTACGCGTTTTCATTGCAATTCTTAGGCAATTTCTCGATTACCGTATTACCTTATCTCATACTCGGTGGCACTAGGTGAAAATAAGAAAATTGAAGAAATAAAACGAAAAATCGATAAACGGAGAGAAAGAAAACTACGAGAAATTAATCGTACAATTTTCTTTGCTCTCCGTTTATCGATTTTTCGTTTTATTTCTTCAATTTTCTTATATTATTTTTGCCTAGTGACACCGAGTATGAGATAAGGTAATACGGAAAATTTGCGCAAGAATTACAAAGAAAATGCGTAAATGCGGTGAGGCTACGGCGAGCATTTTATTGTCAATATGATTCTGCCCTAAATCGAAAGACGGTATAAGGTAAATCAAAGTAATGATTATACTATATATTCCTATCAGTTTCCCATTAAGCTCTCTCCCTGCTTAAGTTGCAAGTCTGTCCAGTGCATTAGGGCCCAAATAAACTCAGACTGATGCTCGAGAATATTTAGCCTGTAAAATTTGGCAGTAAGGATGTATCCCACACTGTCGTACATTATAAAGGATTAGGATTACCAATTAAAGGTCCATTGCAAAAACTTTATTCATCGGAAATGCGGGTGACTTTGTGCCCCTGCTGTCCGTAAGCTTTTCTTTAATTCTAGGACTTATTGGCTCTGTTCAGTAATAACCTTTCGAAGAGACAAAGTCACTCCAAAGCAAAGCCAAAATTATTCGAAAATCTACCGGAAGCCTTAAGTGCAAGTTCACGTACTCGCCGTTTTAGCGCTGATTGTTCTGCAATTTCGAATTTTGGTATTCTGGACACTTCAATCGTCATAGACACTGGTAAAAATAAAAGGATCAAATTGATTCTTTTGCAAAGGATGGATAAAATTCACATGTCCTATTATGAAAAATGTACATTCATAGTTAAAAATTTGATCCATCCTTTGCAAAAGGATCAAATTTGGATCAATTTGATCCTTTTATTTTTACAAGTGGAGTTTTGTGGGATTTCAAGATAGCAGAACGTTTGAATTGCAATTTTATTAAAATAATTGTCCTTTTCATGAACTTGCTCACTTTTGTGTAACTCCTTGTTTTAAATGTTCAAACTTCTAACGAGTTATTAGGTAAGTTTTTTTTAGGTAAGTTCTCTCTGATCTCTTCGAATATTTACAGAAAAATCTCCAACTGGAGAGAACTCTCAAATCGATAAGGCTATTCCTGAACGAGAGAATTAACGATCTTCGCTGATCTGATCTACCCGGTCTACCATATTAAAGTATATAAGGATATCTTATGTACCAAAACGATACAAGGATGTGAAAAACAGATTACTTGTACAATAGTTTCAGTAAAAGTCAATAAAATGCAAATATTGTTCAAAAAGTTATCTGAAAGTATAATTCCAAAAACTGAAAAAATATTTGAAATAAGAAAAATATTTGAGTAAAAATTATCCAATTTTATAAGAACATAACATGAAATGCTCGAGATGTGCAAGATGGCGTATTCGCCAGCTTTATTTGACGCTAACCTAATACTAAACCTATCTAAACCTAAAGCGGTCTTCAAATTAGAGGCTTAACCCAGTTCCTGAAGGTTTCAAAATCTTAAATAGCGAGCAATTTTCTTGCCTTTTGAGAATCTAATAGGTTATTTAACTTTAATAATCTGATCCTGAGTTAATTTTTTCCAAAAAATCGTGATTGCTAAGAAATTAAGGCAGTTAAGCCTTAGGTTAACTTAGGTTAGCTAGTCCTTAGGTCTGGATCCCGTATAACCGAACTAAAAAACTGTCAAACGTAACCGATTGAGCTGAAATATTAGTATGTTGTAGCTGATGTCAAGGCCTTTTTTTAAATGCATAAACGATAGATTGCTTATGCTCGCAGAAACTCAATTTTCCTTTTGCCTAGAATATTTTACTGTATTATAGTCTAAAAAAATAAGTGCATTTAAATTAACTTTTGTACCGCTTATTTGTATAGCATCGCAATAAAATGATTTACACCATGCCCACGAAGTTTTCAAACAACCTTTCTGCATAAGCTCAGTATATCAATCCTATTGTCTTTGAAAAGTAAGAGAGAGAGAGAGAAAAATACGGAAACACTCATTAAAATTTCAATTTTCCAAAGCTGTATTTTCCTCTAACTTTAAACCTAATACAGAAAAAACATCCAAAGTAATTTTAATTGAACGATACATCTTCCGTTTTATGGGAAAAGAACAAACATGAAAAATACTTGGCAGTGAGAGGAAAAACAGACACATAATGCATTTAAACTATACATTTCACCGACAATCTTACATTTACCTCATTGGCAAAGAAAAACAGTAGGTTTTATGGAAATGAGATGAATTTCCTTTATGTAAGGCATGCACACATAAAAAAAATAAGAAAGACGAGACCACATTCAAATTGCGATATGCAAGAGCAATTTCTTTAATATCTCTCCTCTTGTTTCAGAAGACCCAATAAAACTTCCATTCAAATCACCATTTAAATTTTCTTTGGCAATTTCGAAGAAGGTGTGTACAGTCCTCTTTATTCATTCACAAGAAAAATCCATTTCATATCTCTGATTTTATACAAATATGATTTATAGATCAAGATACTTTTATCGATGCTGTGAAAATGAATAAAGACCAGACATTAATACGTGCGATGAAAGAAGATAATAGTAAATTCTATATTATTTTTTATTTATTGACATATTAAATATCTTGGCGGAAGTACAAGATCAATATTTATGATATCATAAATTTACGTAAGACAATTAACTATCAACGCGATTACAATTTTCCATTGAAAAAAACCATGTTTATGCTTTTTCAAAACATCGTGTCTTTTTTTGTAATGGAAAAAATGCTATTGAGAGACAAATTGCTTGCTTTTTTTATGGCACAGTGCAGTAAATGGAAAAAGCAAACAAATCCGTAGTAGAACAAATATTTCACAAATGGAGTAAAATAGTATGTGATAAAACAAGTAAAATATTGATCTAATACTGATATAAGACCTCACTTTGCATCTCAAAATCCCCTGTGAGAATATAAAAATTCAACTAGAGTCTCTTTTTGGAGCTCCAAAGAGATTTCCAAGCGATAACTTTAGTATATCATCATTGAAAATTTTCTATTGAAATTCAAAGAACGTGTATAAGTTATGCCCAAATGCAGCAAAATCATCTTCCGGAACTAAAAACATGTTTATGACTTTGTACTAAATGGAAAATAAATTTTATCTCATATTCCTAATTAAGAACTAACAGACTGATTTCAGGTAAATACGACGCTTTACAAGTGTTTCGCATATCTTGAACAAATACCTTATTGTTTAATCAAACAACGCTAATGAGCTCTGTGATTTTGATCTCTAACACTTGCAACATTCTTTTAAAAAATAGTCCATAGCAAATTTATGTAGACTTTTTTTCAAAAAACATATCGTTAGTTCTAATTTTTGAAATTCCCATATGCGGAAGTAGTATTATTTTTTTATGTTTATTTAATCTGTACTTATTGCACCCCATCTCTACACATAGTAATGTATATAGACGAAATGTTTCTAATAACACTAATTTAATATTGCAAAATATACAATATAAAAATTTGTCTTGATTCTCGTGATAGTTGAGTTAAAGTTTATTAAAAAAAACGCAATACTTCTAAGTCTTTTAACGTATATCAGACTACAAGACGTCTAGTGTTAGTCCTACAAACTTTACTAGTTCTAAAGAATTCTTGGGTATTTAAAGACCTTTAAATTTTCCTACACGAAGAATTAAAAGGAAATTAATAGAATCAGAATTAGATCACCTAAGAATCAAAACTCCGAAAAAAAACCGTTTTGCCTAGATTACGGCTTCTAAATTCAAAGGAAAAATGTGAAAACCCGCCTCAAAGAGGTACATCAATCCTATCACCCCTTCAATGATGACACCACGTCTTAATTATTCGAAAAATTATACCTTTACAGTTTTACCTCATATCATTATCAACACTCAGTCACTTTTGATAAACCGATTCATAAACAACAGACAAATCTCTCTGGGGACTGGAAAGCAATTTTCACCTTCTTGGAAAGAATCGCAAAGGAGTATACAGACCGGAAAACCCTCAGGGGTGATTTTGTGCTTCTCAGAAAACGGAAGAAAATCCTCATGATTAACCAGACCACTCAATAAACAGGATTACTAATTTAAAAACAGTGAAAATTCCAGACATGAAGATGATTCACGTGCTCTTAATAGACGATCACTTCATCAAAGAGATAAGGTTATAGTAAAATTATAAAGAAAGAATAACATTGATAAAAGACGACAAAAAATCAGTGAATTTATGAGATTGTTGATAATCATATAAAAAGCTATAACGTTTCCAACCTTTCAACTAATGTTTTAGAATAAATTATGAAAATATCAATTTTAAAATTTTAAATACAAGTTCTTAAGAGCAAATGAGTTTATTGTAAATTCTTTCAAAAAAAAATCCATAAGAGACATTGTGAGAAAGTTCTACTTCTTTTGGGAAAGTTAAGCCTTTAAATTGAATATTTATTGTTAAGATTCAAGATTAATAATATCCTAATTTGAATTAACTCTTTCCGGACCGCAGAATATGCTACAAGCCAATTTCACCATTTTTTAATCAAAAATATCTAAGCTCAGGAATTAATTGAGGTTCTACAAAAAATATCTTACATATGGACATCCTTATAGTTTGTAAGTCATCCACAATAATAGGATTTTTATCAGTTCTGAATAATTAAAAAACATTGTTTTCACAGAACATTCATTTGCTGCTTTGGGTACTCAGACAGAGTCCCAAAAGAGACGAAAGAGTTAAAGGTTAGTGGTACTTCTAATACAGATCACATCATGAATGATTCCCAATATTGTAAAAGATTTAAACTGTCCTCGAGATCAGTTTAGAAATTAAAAACATAATTTAGATTTAAAATAATTTGAAAAAAATATATATATTGAATGTGAATCAGAATTTAACGACTACCTCAAAGATTTTACGTTTAGAAATTCATACCACCTATTCCTAATAAGGTCGCAGGAACGCCTAACGATCGGAGGCAGCCAGAATCCCGAACGCCAAAATCCCGAAAGGGTCTAAATTCCGAAAACCAAAATCCCGAATGTTCAAAATCGTGAAAGGGATGATATTATATGGAGGATAATGTGTAGAATAATATCCGAAAACACAGAAGGTTTCCTTTGCCTCCAGCAAGAGCGGGTGCAATCGTGGGAGTAGCTATAACACTTTTAAGAATTTGGGATTTTGGCTTTCGGGATTCGGGATTTTGGCCAATTTGGAATTTTGGAGTTCGGGATTTTGGCTTTTGGGATTTTTACTTTCAAGATTTTGATCGAGACCCCTAACGATATACGATAAACGAAAGCAATTTTGAGTTTAGGACTGAAATTTCGAGAGAGATGATCCCAATCTATTCCATTTTATTCGACTGACTGATAATGGAGTAATTTTTAAATAGTAAAAATTTTAAATTCCACCAGTGATTGATGTTCCCCTACAAATCCGTGTTTTTATTTGTTAGAAGACGGTTTCAACGATTTCATTCATTTTTGTAAATGTTTTCTTGTGAGTAAATACACCAGGCGAACAATACGACGCTTCGTTCTTTACCAGAAAATTCTCCATTTTGAATTCCATCCACGGTACGTGAAGTCTTCAAATGAAATAATTACCTATTTCGTGAACGAAAAGGGTTTTTCTGAAGTATCTGCAAATGATTCAATAGGAAACCCCGGAAATGTGATGTTTTTTGGACAGATTTTTATATAGTTTTAGATGGGAAAGATGTAAAAACCTGGAATAAGAACAAATCCTGCACTCAAGAGCAACTCAACAAGATTTTGGAAGAGTTTCGTCGCGGTTTCACTTACACTGTTTGTCTCCAATTAGAAACATTCCCTTGTCTCCATTTGGATTAATATGTTTCCAATAGAAGCATTTTACGCTCGCGAATTTTTCTTGTATTTAAAAAGTTTTCAAATTATATCTAAAGAATTTTTAGTAAACAGTAACATTCTAGAAGAGTCAAGGAGCAAATTTATGTAATTCTTTTCAGAAAAAATATAAACTCAATGTGTTGAATCTTCTGTCAAAGTTAAAGCGTCTAGAAATGGTTTTGAATTAGGACATTTACCCTACAACTTCCTAGGGTTAAACGAACACCTTTTCGACTGGGAAACCCTATTGATACTTTTGTTAAAATGTTTAACATTAAACCTACCAAAACCCGGTCAAATTGACCGGTATCAAATTAACACATATTTAAACGGTACAATGTCGCTATCAAACTTGATAAATTTCTTAAAATATACATGTAATATATTTTTCAGTGTTTGAATTTTAATTTTTTGCTCTTTTCCGAGACAAATTTATTGAGTATCCTACCCTACCGCGGTTTGTCATTTGACCAAAAAACGAGCAAAAACGTTCGGTAGGTTTAGTGTTAAATTTATTTAATGTATCTAATAAAATGCAAGTAATATGGCATTTCTTCATTAATCTACGTTTTTCGATAAGGATAAATGATGAAATTTCGTACTCAAAATGGTACAGAGTAGGATGTCAATAGGTGCTGACACGAGTTCTTAAAGTGTCAATAGGTGTTCCTTTCACCCTACTAACATTCTACCTTCCTGCTTTCTTTAAATTATTTAGAAATCACGTATACACGATCTGGGTCTATTTGAAATTTAAAAGAATTTTAGTGGACCAATTCTGTCCTTTTTTCATTACAAAATTAAAAGTTTAAGAGTTAATTTAGGGCAGAATCACATTGACAGTAAAATGCTCACCGTATTTCGTTAATTTACTCATTTTCATTGCAATTCTTACGCAAATTTTCGATTACCGTATTACCTTATCTCATACTCGGTGCACTAGGTGAAAATAATATAAGAAAATTGAAGAAACAGAAGGAAAATTCGATAAACGGTGAGCAAAAAAAACTGTACGAGAAATTAATCTTACGATTTTTTTTTGCTCACCGTTTATCGAATTTTCGTTTTATTTCTTCAATTTTCTTATATTATTTTCACCTAGTGCCACCGAGTATAAGATAAGGTAATACGGTAATGGAAAATTAGCGTAACCGTGGTATCACACTAGAGAATTTCACATGAAAATTTTCATGTGATTCACATCAATTGTTGCTGATATATGCCCAATTGTGCAATTTTCTTCAAGAAATTTTAGAAATCGATTCATTTAGTGATAAAAAAGTAGACACGAGTCACAAAAATTGGTTTAAATAGATTAAAATAGCATAAATACGATTGATAACTAATGAGCAAATAATGAGCAAAATTTGCTCATTACATTTGCATCTGGTACTACTTTATTGCAGTCATTCGGGTAGTTTCTGCACCACAACTCTCCCACCAGTTTATTAGTGATGAAATTGTGATTAAAAGTAGTGCCAATTTATCGTAAACGAGATGGAGAAGAAAGGGCAAAAGGCATTAAAAAAGATCGATGAAGAGGATAAGTAAGAAAAAAGCTAAACAAAAATATGTTCGATCTACATTTTATATTCGTTCATAAACTTCTAGGATTTCGTGGTCAAATGAGATGGTGGCGGAATTGATTGAGGCTGTACATCAAGAATCCGTCATTTGGGACTACAAATGTCAAGAATACAAAAATAGAGGCAGCCGATCTGATGGTTTTCAGTCCGTTTGCGACAAATTAAGTCACAAATCGACTTCTTTTGTAGATAAGGCCATACGATTTGAAGAAGCTCTTCAAATTCCTCCGAAGTCATCCGGTGAAAATCATTGTGTCCAAAAAAATCTCCACTTGCGATGTTGTCATAAAGATTTTCAACGAAACTATGTGAAGGTCGCGTTAAAAGCCAATCTCTCGCCCACACCCTCCTTCTTTTCGCTTAGCGGGTCCTTTTGCACAACACAAAAGCAGTGTACAGGATGAGAACTTCCTCTTCTTCACTAAAATCACACATTTTTACTCAAACGACTGAAATGCTTCAAAAACAAAATCACTCATCTGACAACCCACATGTCATCGTGACATTGAGCAATTCTAGCAATGTGTCCTGGCTAAATCAGCGATTTCGAGTGGTTCTAGAAGTTTTAATTAGCAACTTTTCAATGAGAAAATTTTCTAGTGTGATAACACCGTAAGAATTGCAATAAAAATGCGTAAATTAACGAAATATGGTGAGGCTACGGCGAGCATTTTATTGTCAATGTGATTCTGCCCTTAAGCAAAACTCAAAATAATATATTTAGCAGGTTAATATTCTAATTTGATTCCTTTAAATAAATGAAATAGGGAACATCTCCTGGTTTCTTTTTTTAACTCTTGATTCACAAAATTCTTTAACAATTTCAAAAGATTAACCCTTTAAGGACGATTGGAACACCGGTGTCCCATAAAGAAAATTATTTTTTCTGACTACCTAAAGTTATTTTTTCCCTTATGTTTGTACGTAATTGAAAAGTAGAAGGTTAAAGGAATCTAGGATATTTTTTGCAAGTCTACAGCTATTTGCTATTAGTAAATTTTAAAGCTCAAAAATTACGAATTTTTAAATTCTCATCTTGAAAATTAATTTTAATTATTTTTTGTACTTTCAATTTTTTTTAAGCAAAACCGTTTTGGAAAAAGAAACTACAATACTCAAACATAATACTTTTCATTAGAGTGAAAATTATCATTCATTGGTATTGTCAGAAAAATTACTTAAATTTTATGCTATTTTTGTCCCTATAGTTCATAGAGGTAAAAAATACAGCGAATCAGACTCTGTTGGATTTTCTAAGGCTAGATGTAAGACTTTTTATTGATTTTGTCTATCGGTTTCATTTTTATTGCGTATTTTCGATCCGCTAAAACTGTCTCGTCGTTAAAGGGTTAAATTGAACATATTTCTTAAAGATATGTCGAAAAAAGCAAGTTTTAAGAATAATGATGAGAATTTGGGTCAGCTTTAGGGTTGTTCAATCAACAGATGTTCTGCAAATGAACCCAAAATCGCAATAGAAAATGACTGATTGTGGGAAAACTGGCCAAGCATCTCAAGACAACAAAAAACCTATTAGAAAGTCCCCAAGAGCCAAGATCATCTATTCAACCTTAGTCCGCCAATTGAATATCTCACTGATTTATGCGACTTTTATTCAGCTGTGAGTAAAATACGTCTTGCGCACGTGCTCGCCCATTCTCTTTGCCTAAGAGACAATCTAGCATGTCCTGCTTTTGTAGGGAAGTCCGTGGACTCTTGGCATGAGGGTGGCTTTTAACCTAAATAATTTTTAGGGGGTTTCTTGGGAGTTAAAAACCTGCTTGGGTGTGCATATGACAAGGGTGATTAGTAGAGTTAGTCTGACACTCCCAGACTTTATCGAGCGAGTCTTTTTGGTGAGATAGTGAGGTGTTTTGATTAAATTGACAGAGTGTAAATTAATAAACGTGCACAGGAGAATAAATAAGAGAGAAAAAAACTTGGTGTTTTAGAGAAATATTAGCATATGATATGCGCAGAATGATGAGCTAAAAGGTCAAAGATTGACTTTGAGAATGGAAATGTTGCAAATTACTGGAATTTATGGATGATTCTCAACATGAACCGGCTTTAGGATTGCGGTTTAATTAATTTTGAGGATTTTGAGGGGATTATCTCAAAGTGTTTTTGTACACTTGAAGCCCCCCTTGTCAACCTTTTGGTAAATTGTACTTTCTGGCCAGAAGATGCCCCCAAACACTTGAGGCACGAATTGGCATTTCGAGTGGAAATTGTGCTGAGAAAATAAAAGTTAATCTGCGGTTGGAAAGTTTCTTCTCGAGATGGATGTTTTTTTTTAAAGAAAAAGTTCATCTTCTTGCACATTGGGAAGAGAGCGAGAGAGAGAGAGCCAGAGAGCGGCCATATTCGCCTTCTTCGTCTCAGTTTTTTGTATGATCCGGGGAGATTCTCTGGACTAAGGTTAAATTTAAAAAAAAAAAACCTGATGAACACCTCCCAGAATCTCGCAATTTTTCCTCAATCACCAGCCACTTCTCACCTGTCTTGCCATCCATGTGAGTGTCACCGATTGGGGCTCCGTCAATCGCGATAATTATAGTAATTTAATAGTTACACACTCTTGAATAATCCAAGGCACTTCGGAGTTGAGCTTGAAGCGCCCCAACTGTACAAATTTTCACATGGGATTTTCACCCAGAAAACACTATTTTTCCACAATTTCTCCACATCCACACACTGCACACAGTCTCTAGCTGCACTTTCAGCTATAATTTAATTATTTATCACTGCTAAAAGTATGAGTTTTTCACCGAAAACCTCCCCGACGTCTTTCTCCGTCGAATCACTTTGACGTTTTGCACCGACTGTCACGGCTAAGGCTGAAGGCTGCTATGATGGCTGTTGAAATGTTTCAATCTTTCAATGGATATTTTCCATCTTTTCTCTCTTTTCCAAATTGTACTCAGAATTGAAGAATTTTATTAAGGAAAAATTGCCAATAAACTTGAATAAAAACCATTTAAATAACAACTTATTGAATTACACGATATATAATGATAACACATGGTCAATTTTTTCTTTTACAAAAGAACCATCTTCAATTCAAATTCCATTAAATTTCAAATATTTCTAATTTTCATGAAAACCACATTCATATGCAGAGAATCTTGTCAATTACCATTATTTCGACAGGTAAACATGTCAATTGTTAGAAAATTCTTTGATATTTGAATGCTTTTTCTCAACTGCATGGCCCGTCTAATTTGAAAAATCGCCTAAAAGCAGGCAATAGAATAAAAATGTATCCCGGCTGGGCATACATATACTAAAAAGAAATTATAAATAAACTTTCTGGTAGGAGAGAGCGGGAATATTAGCAACATGTAGAGAATATTTTTTATATACATTGATTTTGATATTTTAAAAAATTCAACTAAGTAGTTCTAAGTATAAGTATATCTATAAAGGACGTATAAACTCAAAATAATTTGGCTCAAATTTAGTTTTTATTTTTCGAAGAATGCGTGTGAAAATACAGTAGACTCTCGCAAATTCAGCGAGAGACAGCGGTTACATTTGAAAAAAGTTTATTGACATTTTTCAAGTTGGATTATGATTATCAAAATGAATCAAATATGCTCAAATTTAGCATGGTTTGTCTTAGTTTTGATGTGATTTTGCATTATTGAGGGATTTTCATGCAATTTACGTTATATATGACTGGGTAAACTCAATATCTATATTCACATGAATAAAAAATCGTTGCATTTCAAAAAGTTTGTCGCCCGAATTTCTGTCTAATTCGGCTGACATTTCGGTCCCATATGCCCGAATTTGAGAGAGTCTACTGTACTGAAGTGTCCTAAACAGACCCACTTTTTTTTAAGACATCATAATTTTAATTAAGGCCGTGTTCTGAGGTTACAGGGTATATATTTATTTTTTGGAAACCGGTAAGCGTCGGGGAAAAAGAAAGAAGCACTCAAAAATTCTTTTTTTTTTACCAAATTTGGGATTTAATTATTTTTAATTTAATTAATTTTAATTAATTAATTTAACAATATTTTTTCAGAATTAGGAAAATTATTAATTTTTCAGTGCTCCGTAATTTTTTCCTGACGTATAAGAATATACATGAGGTCCCGGGATTATGCATATCAGAATTATACCCTAGACACACTTACGACTTAAGCCGAGAGACTATTTAGTGGAAAATTATGGAAATGAAGTTTACTAAGCCGTCTATCGGCTAATCCTCAGGTCTGTCAAGGCCCTTATGCAAATGATGGGATTATGCAAACTGACTTATGCATCTTTGCCTACTATTAGGATCTCATTTGCGAAATAATTTTTGATATACACCTAAATGTATGCATTTTTATCGAGACGGCAGATTTGAAATGCGTAACTTATGAACCTTTTTGAAGCTGAAATTAGAGCCCAAGAAATTGGCGCCAACCATATGTTGCAAATTGCACGGCATTTCCGTAATTTATTCTAAGGAATCTCCAGAAAGTATGCAAAATTTACGTATACATAAAAGCGTTTCTCGCACTTTTTGTTGGTCGCGAAAATATTCGGGACCCCCTGTTCTGTACCATAAAAATTTAAAAAGATAATTCGGAATAGGTAAATAGGTAACAGAGAAGCGCCGAGCAGATTTACAAGCGTTCAAACTTGCAGTTTGAAGTTTTAAAGATTATTTACTTCACTTCACATTTTGATAAGTCCTTCGAGTTGACGGAAAATATTTTAAAAAAAAAAAAACTTATTGACCGAATGAAACAAATAAAGAACTATTCTCTTCTAATTGATTCAAAAGAATTGTTAAAAAAAACTATTTTTCCTTGTTTTACAGCATGTTAAAGTGAAAATTTTGTCTAAAAAATCCATGTGTTTAAAAAAAAACGTGAGAAAAGGTTCCGATTTTACGATTTTCTTCGAGTGTTTCTAGTTCAATTATGAAATTGAAAATCTTTTTAGATTCTTCTTCTCAGACAAGAATTACCAGCTGTAGATTTTCAGTCAATTAAGGAGTGCTACGACGACTACGACAAGGTGTTTCATTGAACTACTCATTACACCGTCATTTTGTATGATTTTTTTTCTAAAAAAAAAAATAATCAAGAAAATTGGTCGTTTCTTAATTTTACAAAAGGAAAAAAAATTGCGAAAAACAGTTCATTTTCGACCTCCTAATACAGAAGACAGCCTTAACTTACTCATTGTCATAAAAAAAATTTCTTGTAGGGTAATTTGTCTAAAGCGAGACAGTTTGGAATGTTGGACAAAGCAGTGTGGAGTGTGCGACACCTTCTTGAAAACTTGATAATAAATCAATTAAATACTTCAATTTTCGATAAAAAGATTATTAAACCTAATTTTGTGATTATTTGAGAAGTTAAAAATGCAAAAGTCGTTATTAAACAATCAAAGAGGAAGGATTAGCATAACCATCCAATGTGCAAGTATACACAGAAAACCGTCAACATTTGATTTTCTACATATTTCGTATAATATTTTGTCATTAATATTACTGTGTCCAACTTTTCAAAAATTTTTGTCCCGCTTTCCAAAATTTTGTCCATCTTTTCAAAATGTGTTGTTTTTTAGTTTGATGGAATATACCAATTAATTGGTTGAAATATTTATTAAAAACTGTTAGGATTCTGTTATAAGATTTCACAAGCAATCTCATGATGCAAAGAAAATGAAAAAAATAAATATTTATTGGGCTTAAAAATGCATTTGAAATTGAACTTTTTTTTAAGTGCCTCCCATTCCACAATCCACCCCACTGAGGAATAAAATTTAAAAAAAAACATGTATAAAATGTAAAAATTTTAAATTTTTCTTCTCTCAACAAATTTCAAAATGTTATTTCTAGAATTACTCACAATTTTTTATAAGAATTTGCATAGAATATTTTACCATAAAATATATTTCACTTTCTCTTCCACTGCACTGTAAAATTTCGTCATAAACATTTTATGTTCTTTGATTACAACTATACGAGAAATATTACAATTTTTAGTAAATTTTTCTTTATCTGTAAAACTTTTTAAATGGCCAGTAAGGTAAAGATGGGTGGGGTACTTTCACGCATGCAATACATTTGAAAATACATATTTTTAAGACGAAAAATAATTATCTAGGAATTGTGCTGCATATTTTTATATATAGATAATACTTAAGAGAAACTAATGAGACATAATTTAAATATGGTTCACATTCGTTTGTCTCATTTTTGAATATAAAAGTTTAGCTGTGTGAACTGCCACACCTTCCCCTATATCAGTTTGATCAAACACAAATTTTTGTCAGAAATTGTCAGAAATTTTATTTATATTTTAGAGTTGCCATGATGCTTAACAACTATTACTCATTTTATGTACTAAACGTTTACTATTTCCAATTAATTATCTTACGAAATTTGATTTTTACTGACTTTTTTTTACCAAAATACCAGAATTCATCCGGTAAAAATTTACCGGCGCAGTTCTCTGCTTTTGCTTTTTTTAAATTTTCAACGGTAAAAAACGGAAATTTCTTGCACAAAACATGAAAATGTGCTATAAATCAATTAAATCTCTTTCTTGGCAATAAAATCTCAACTAATAGAGTCTTCACCTGCTAAAAAGTCTCCAATGTTGATCCATCTGCAAGTGTTTCCATGTGCGTAAAGGTGTTTCTCTCACACACTCTTCATGAAACGCAAAAGAGAGAGTTCTTTTGAAAACAGGGTCACGTTGGAATTCATTTTATTTTCAATTTCAGTTATTAATTATCAGTCAGCACAGTAACACACAAATCTGTGAGCAAGTCTCTTTTTTTTCCGCCGAAATTTTGTGCAGACGAAGACGTTCGCACAGGCCAACAAAAAGATGTGATTTTCATTGAATTGAGAAAATTTGTCTGCGCAAAACAGTTTTTCACAGTGATTTTTCAACAATGGTGCTAAAGTGCAGATTTTTTCTGCCATTTCTTGGTGTTTTACTTCTTGTTTCGTGTAAGTTTTTTTTTTTTGGCGGAGTGTCGAGAGGAAAGACTTGAGGTCGAATGTCTGCTGAAAAGAAATGCAATGATGAGGATAATTCGGTCAAATTTCAGTTACTTTCACTGGAATTTCATGTTGGTGCGCGCGAAAGGTCATCGTGTGATTGAATATTTGAAGTGAAAATGAAAGTGGATTTTTCCCAGTTACTCACCTTTTGTGAAAAAAGAGCCTCTTAGAATTCGCCAGAGTTGCATAATATGCTGCTGCAGCTGTTGTGCAATATGCCATCAGAGGAAAAACCAACAATTCCTCTATGAATTTTATCTGCAAACCTATGTTTAGCGCAATAAATAAAATTTTCTCAGCCTCTTTTTCAAATCCTAAAATGAGGCATTTTTCCATATAATTCCTCAAAAGAAATCCGACTTTTTTTGTTGTTGCCCAAATCCAAGACTTGAGAAATCGCATAAAACATCATAAATACTCCACATTCATTCAAATGTGAACGTAAATGAAGGTGTTTTGCAACATCAATTGATTACACTTCAAATGTAATCTATACCCAGAGTTGCAATTCACTACATCCCCCAAACTTTACTGTGAATTGCTTGGTGATGAATTTGGAGGATTTTTGAGAAATTCCAAAATTTAATGCATAAATATTTCATGCACTTTTGAGCGTGATTCAGTAAAAAAAAGATTTGTATACACATATTAGTTTGCAATTTAAAAGTAACTTTGAACCGTGAATTAATTTCACACTCTGTTATTTCACGTGCTGACCAATATAGCGTTTGAAAACTGCATTTTAGATCATGTTATATCATCAACAACATGGTGATCTAAGAATTAAACTTGGATTGCATTTTAACCTTCTTCTTGCAGCTTCTGCTGCTCACTTTGTGGTTCCAGAGGAAGTTGCTTCGCTCTTTGGACTCTTCTTCTCCACAATTCCTCAAATACGTAAAGGAACAGACTCCAGGATTGGCGTTGGATACAGACTTGGGGAACATGCAGATTTTCAAGTACTGGTCGAATTGGGTCCACAGAAATTTACAAAACCCATCGGAGGGGATCAGGCGATGAACACAAACAGCAAAAGGAATGTTAATCCAGCTGATTACAAGGTTAGTACATTCGAAAGAGAGATTAACTAGTAAGGCCGATGAAAAATCCGATGAAATGGGAAGAAAAGTTTTTTTTTTTATTCTGGGCTGAACTTTCTCATCTGATTATCACTGGATTATTGTTGTTGATGCAAAACATAGGGGGATTCTGTAACAGAATGACAATGTCATATGATAAATTTTCGACCAGTGGGCTTCGAACAGCCATTGCAAAGACCAGGGGGGTGACATTAGCTCTGAAAATGCGACCGATATTAGAGTGTAAATTTATTCCTGTTTTTGTACATATTTCACGAGATAGGGGGAGGTGGGGCTATTTGAGCTGTGGGGCTAGATTGTTATTCGACTTTTTCGCCTATTTCCCAATGAAGCTGGTCCTTACAATTATTTTATTTAGATCCACAATTATTTTGTCTATTCAAATTATATCAAGTTAAAACTAAGTTTCCATTAGAAATATGTGGACAAATCGTATAACAATGTATCCCCACAGCTCAAAGTAGCCCCACTTCCCCCTATCTCCAAAAACTATACACACTCAATCCCGGCATTAAGTCCTTCGGAATTATGCACCTGACGGAATTATGCACATACAATTATACAAGTTTGCCTACCCTTGGGAGTCAATTTATGAAATCATTTTTGAAATACGTCTGAATATATACTAAATTGCGACGCGGGAAATTTGAAAACATTTTGCTACTTTTACAGAATAAAACTTTAATTTCTTTTATTAAGGTATTTTTTTAAATATTCTAACCACTTATTGAAGAACCCTGGCCAAAAAGTACTGCTTGTTAATGCATTTCTATTAAACAGTTGAATTTTTTGTTTGAACTACTTTTACTCCGCGCGAAATTCATTCTGCGGCAGATTTATTCAAAAGAAAGCCCCTGCGGGTATGCAAATTTTCTCGATGCATAATGCCATTTCGCGCGTTTTCTTCGGTCCCGAAAATGTGCATAATCCCGAGACTGAGTGTAGGTTGCCAATTTGAGGTTTTCGGTTGCCTATTCAATATTAAGTTGGCTTTTATTTTGCATTTATATTTTTTGCTAATTCATTCTACACTGACAGGAAACAGATAATAAACCCATAAGTTTGTTCGGCGCGCTAGAAACATATGGAAAACATAGGAAATGTCATGCCCCTGGCAAAGACTCTCTATAAAATTCTCAGTAATTGACATAAATTGCATTTTTAAATATTTTTCTTATTTTCTCAAATTTACCACATCAAATATTTTAAATTTGTAGTATGATATTGTCATAGGGGAGAGCAGGGCAATATCACGCAACAGATTTTTTTCAGGAGTCATTTGCTAAATGAATATTAACCATTTTCAAATTAAATATATTCCTATAGTTTCTCTTAAATTGGACATCTGAAAATATACAGAATGCCTGTTAAATAATTATTTTCGTCTTAAAAATGTTTGTTTTCGAAAGTAATGCATGCTCGTAACTACCTACCCCACATTCCCCTACTATTACAAAATTCTTTTACTCAACAGTTGAGTCCTATGGGTAAAAATTCTGAAAGCAGGAAAAATTTCAAAATTCAAAAAGATCTTACAAAATAATCATAAGAGTAATAACACTGATTTTCGGAGAAAAATTACTTATCGGTTTATAACTGGTACATTACCTGTTCACAACCGATTTGACCTAATTTATAAATCACTGAAAATGTTTCCCAAAATACCATAGGAATAATGTAGGGTCGAACGAACAGCTATCTGCACTTTAAGAAATCATCGTGACCTATTGACACCCTATTTTGTATCATTTCGGATTTGAAAATTGAATATTTATAACCTTATAGAAAAGGAAAAATTATTGAAAAAACGTCATAGCACTTGCATTTTTTAGATACATTAATTAAATTTCAATATTTTGACGAAATTGCCAATAGGTGTTCCGTGCCTTACAGTTGTTTCTTCGACCCTAATACGGGCTTCAGACCTAAGGCTTAGCAATCTGACTTAACTCCTCTAATTCCTTATCAGGCGTGATTTTTTGGGAAATTGTTGTTTAGAATTGGATATTAAGGGCAAATAATCCAATAAATTTTGAAAAATCAATAAAATTGCTTGCTAGTTAGATTTTTGAGACCTTCGGGAACTGGGAAACCTCTAGTCTGGAAGCCGACTTAATGGAATTTAGAATAAAAAATAGTTATCGGTTCAAACTTATCAAGAATTCCAAGACCTTTCCAACGAGTTCAAACATGATATGATTCGGTTGAGAAATACGCTCTCTAGAGCCTTTTTAACCTTTAATCTTGAAAAGCCATTAGGAATGATTCAACGATATTCTCGTATAACCTTTAAATATGAAAAACAATAGGAGAAAGAGCACCTGTTCATACACCTGAATATTCTTTCAAGAGTCCTTAGCTAAGCTAATATCTAGCTGAGATAAATAAAACAATATGTAATCGACAATTAACCCTGTAACGGGTAAGACCGCCTCCAGGCGGTCTTCACAAAAATCACATTTACAGCGACAAAAAGGTTTTATTTATTTAAAAGTGCTATAGTGTCCTCGGTAATAGTCTTATAAACATCTCTTGAAAGTTTGAATTCATTTTGACTCTTCGTTTTGTTGCTGTTCTCAGTTTTGTGTGACAGGTCAGAGAAAAAGCAACAAAAAATATTAGTGCAAAAAAATTCATTTCCAATTTCCATAAAAATACCGATTTAAAGTTATCTGACTAAAATAAATTTATTTTTTACTGAAAGATATGTCATTCTACTTTGTATATTTTATTAAAAAAATTTGAAAAAACTAAAAATGTGAATTTTAGAAGCAAAAAGAGATTCAAAAAATTTTTATATTTTCTCAACTAGCGCCTAAACTAAAAGAGATAATGAAGAATGGATGGTTTTTTTCGACTTTATTGGTTAATAATTATCCTAGAAAATACTTTCTTACAACTTTTTTTCGCGTATTTAAGAAAACACCGTTAGAGGGTTAAGATTGGATCGTCACTCAAAAATAAAATTGATATTATGAAAATTATTCGCTGCTTGTTTTTTTTTTTGAGAAATGTGTTATCTGCTACTAATAGACACATTTTACAAAAGATAATTTGTCAAAAATGAGGAATAATTAAAACAAAAGTCATTTTATTTTGGTTTGACGATACAATTGTCATAGTCTATATATGCTTCACTTACCTTATGTCAAGCTAATTTCTCTTTGATATTGCCTGTTTGGGAATTTACAGCACATTTTCCAAATATTAATTTCTATAGCCAAAATATTAATATATTTTGAAAAGTGAAGCATGCTTGAACTACTTCACTCTCCCCTATTTAAGTGACAAGATATGATTCATAAAATTGTGTAATTTTTCCTTTGCCAGATATATTTAACTATATTTTTGCATTGAAAATTCACCAAATTTTATTTTACTAATCATTTTTAAAAATACTGTCTAATTTACTGCACTTAAGGATGAAAATGTGAACATATCTGCTTTGGGAAAATACCCCATCGAAAATTGTAAGGCATTGTTTCAGGCTTTGTTTTCACTTCCTATTTGCTTATAATTATTATTAAAATCCTAAATTATTAGATAAAGAAAACCCAAAATAAAGTTTTTAAATTCTAAATTAAAATATTTCTTAAGACTAGCCTTTAAGAACGACTTAATATTAAAAAAAAACAATCTTAGGAATAACGAGTTATGTAGAAATATTTCCCAAAATTTTCTCATTCAGAAATTTTTCACGGTTTTCAGACTCAAAGTAATTTTATTTTAGCTTCCAATGAATTATTTACAAAATATATTCAAATAAAAAAAAGTATCCAAATGATTTTGGGATTAAGAAGAAACCTTGGAAAAAACTTATTTTATTATTTGTAATGTTCGAGAGCAACAGTCAGCTTTGAAGGGTTAATCAAGAAAAAATTGTGATAGGTCAACAAAAATATGCATAATAAGTGAACGAATATTAAGTTACAATTTGCTTAAGGCTATTTGAAAAATAATCTTGTCAATCCAATTAAGCCTTTCTTATGAAAAATATAGTAATTAATTAATGAGAAGTGTGCAGCTGCAGATCTCATGCAGTTTTAATTCGATAATGAGTTTTATTAAAGATTATGAGATATAATTTATAAATAAATTTACACAAAAATCATTAGAATCGTTCCAAATGTTATTAGAAAAGCTTCCTATCTAAGCAGATCACTGGGAAGAAAGTTCAACAGACTATTTTTGAATGGAAAACTTTATGGGAAGATTTATAAGTCATAATAACACATTAAAATTTAGATTTATAAGTCATAATAACACATTAAAATTTAAAAATTCTTGGCTTTGGCACACCTTTAGGTCGGGAAAATTTCATATGACCGAAATTCACATACCTTTCATTCTCAAACGTTTTGTATATAACTATCTCACTCTTTCGTACTCTTCTTCTTATTTTAAACATCATAATAAATTCAATTTAGCTCAATCGAATTTAGAACGTAAAAGAATGACATAGACTTGTGGAAAACGCATGAGAAAAAAGGGATGTGAATTTTGATTTCATGAAATTACCCTGATCTAAAAAAATGTGTCTGAGCCATAAGAATCAAAAAAAAAAAAAACAACAAAAGAAGAATAATAAAACAGGCCAAGCATAAGCCGAGAAAATGTGAGTTTAAAGTGAAAACCCCTAAAGTTTCTTATGCTTTTGTAAATTCTTACATTTCTTTTGTTTTAAACCAGTATTACATAGTTCAGTCTTTTTATTTATATATTTTTTTCAATTAATCTGATTTTAGGAATAATGCTTTAATTAAGTTCTTTTAGTCAATTTAGTGCAAAATTCGTATTTTTTCATTTAAGAACAATTTCAATATTCCGAGTTCAACTTTTATTTTTTATAATATTATTTAAATCGCATTAAAAACTATATATATTTGCTATTTTGAAAGCTATATAATATTTAACATATCGGAAAATAATTCTAAACTCCGATTACTGTTTGTTTCATGATACAAATTTTAAAACACAGTACAATGCTCTTTTCAAAAGTTTTAAAAGACAACGCTGAGTAATTTCTTAAAAGAGATGTGGTAGTGTTCTAAAATTACAATATAAAATTATAATTTATCCAAATGCGTTAGAAGACGAATGGAAAACGAATTAAATGAATTTTGAAAAACGTAAAATTGGGAATATTATAGTTTTCTTGATAAATGAATACCTATTATTGCATTTTTAAAGTTTAAAATAAATTAAATAAAAATTGAAGCTGTATTTAAAAGTTCTAACTCTTAATTTTCTGAGTTTATAAAACAAAATTATCAAGTGAAATGAAGAATAATAATGGAAATAATTTAATCATACAAAATATATTGGTCCTGTCTCGATATTTGAATATCTTCATATCTCATGTTTGCTAACGAGAAACCTGTATAATTGAAAATTTTAAAGTCATTGTAAAACAGCTAAGAAAATGCCAAAATTTTAAACTACTTTTATTAACTAAGACATTGCAACATTTTTTATATGGTTTTAATTAATAACTAAAGCCTTATAAAAAACTACAGCATAATAAGCTCAAAATGGTTTTATACTATTTAAGTCGTATCGTATTAACAGTTAAGGATTTGTCTTGAATTCTATCAATTTTGGAGTTATTAACCTTGCGACCCTTTTTAAATTATTAAATTAAGAAAAATACATTTTTGGGTTGTAGGGTCAAATTTGGAACTCGAGGTAAAATAATTTAGAGTTCAAAAGACTCTTTTAAAACTTGGTAAAAAAAAATCAAGCATTATCTTCAAAGTGCTCTAGAATTGCATAATTTATTCCCAAGATGGTAAAATTCTATTTTCTAAATTAGTTTGCCCGTATTTCCAAATTTTACCCAATAATTAATAAAACAACTAATTATTTTGTCTGTCTTCAGCCACCAAAGGAAGATACCAATTGGCTCATGAATTGGTCCCAGAATACCAAACAGCAGCAACAATTGGAAACGAAGCCCCGTGACCCGGAGCATCCCATAACTTCGGTCCTAATGGGCAACCAAAAGGTACCCATGAAGCCTCTTGTTCCGGAAACTGCTCTTAAGCAGTTGCTCAAGTTGTACGGCAAGAAGAGTGAAGATCGAGAAGAGGATCCTCGGCCACAATCTTCAGAGGAATCCCTAGGGATTCTTCCTGGTGATGCTCAGGATTCTACTGTCCAGTTTCAGGATCGTCATCGTGTGTTTGTGAAGACACCGTCTGACAAGCCAACAATTGCCAATTTTGAGCGAAAAAAGAAGATCACAGAGGATCTCATGAATGTCGAATTGGACTAAAGTGACGCAGAGAGGAGGCTCTCTAATCAAGAGGAAACATGATAGCATTAAGTTTTAGTTTAAAAAAGAGGGAGGAGAGAATCATTAAAATTAAAATGTGATTTTACTTTTATGCTTTTTCCGGTGGAATAAATTTTTTTTCTTTTTCATATCATCATTAGAATAATTGTCTTTTTTTCATAATATTTTCCATAGTTGATGTATTTACATAATAATTCTTTTAATACTGAATTAATAATTTTTTTTAACATAAAATATTTTTTTCTCTACTAAGTTTTCTGCACTAATTTAATCTATTTTATTTTGTTGTGTATTTTTCACAAAGAAAGAACATTTGTTTCTCATGGATGATCGTGACTATTGATCTTTTTTTTCAGCTATTTTATTTAATGGTTCAATTTCTGCTGAAATTCTTGCATTTTTTTTAGCATTCTCAACACTATACAAGAGGGATACATTGTCGTATTTCTCTCACATTCTCACTGTTTAGATCGATTTTAATTGCTAAATATAATTCTATTAATATACAAAATAAGGCACGAATATTGCATATAAAACAGCCTTTCTAATGAATTCTTTTCATCTTGTGTTTCCATTTTTTTCCTTTCTTTCTGCATATTGAAAAAAGATTTGTTTGCATTTTAATCATTTTTTTTTTCAAACTGTACATGACTGAAAAATACAATAGAAATTAAAAGACAATCTGTCGGAACTATCGAGGAAAAAAGAGAAAAGGAAGAATAATATCATTTTTTTTATTTTCTTTTATTTCATTATTTTCTCCACTATGTTAGAATAATTGTAACGTGCACTGTAATTGACTGTTTTTTTCCTAGTTCTCAATTCTATTTTCTATCTAATTTGTAAATAAATTCTGTAAATTTACGTGTAAAACTCCTAATAGATCCATTCATTCTATGTAGCTCTGTACAATGGAATGTTCTTTTTTTCATCATGTATAATTTTTTTCTACATTATTTACTCAAACTATAAACCGATTTACTAATGTTTCACACTAATTTATTACCTTAAATCTTAAAACAATAACGGTGTGTGATGTCACTTTGCCTTTCATCATCACGCTTATCTACATAATTAACCAATTTAGATTGTGTTGAGAGAACTTCCTATAACAATCATTATTTTTTTTACTATTATAATTTAAATTATTTCCTATACAAT
The DNA here is from genome assembly GCF_024763615.1 of Phlebotomus papatasi. Taxonomy (NCBI): domain Eukaryota; kingdom Metazoa; phylum Arthropoda; class Insecta; order Diptera; family Psychodidae; genus Phlebotomus; species Phlebotomus papatasi. The sequence goes on from NC_077224.1 coordinate 66,088,647, forward strand.
TCTGTACCATCCACTTTGATGATCTCATAATGCAAGTTGGACAGAGAGAAAAAATACAAAGAACGGGGAAAAACAAGGGAACTGTGAAAAAGACACAACAACGGAAAGAAACATCTTCAGCACAATGCAACTTAACATTAGTTTAGATAGATTCTTTTTGCACAGGAATTTGCAGAGACTTTTCCACCGACAGCAATCAGTGCCATGTAAATAGAACATGTGCCATCATTAAGTATCCTGTTGCTACAACAATACTTCCAATCATGACTGGAAATCCAACTCTGCAAAAGAATATATTTCAAATATTTAGTAAAAATGCAATAAAATATAAAATACTTTTTTTTTGGGGGGGAAGCAAGATTGTTCAACAGATTTGTTTTGAAAGAGTGTCAACATTTTAAAGTAAAAGTAAATTGCAGCTGTTATTGCAACTAATGCTGCTAATTTCAAAATAATTGATTGACAAATTTTCATTAAAGCCATTTTTGGAAACTTTCTCTTGGCAAACTGAAAGGTTCCCATTGTATTGCTATTTGATGAAATTATTTCGAGATAAAACTTATATAAAGATAAAATGTTCAAAATATGTTATTTATCTCGCACAAGGATTTGATCGTCAATTACACGCTCTGCGGCATTAAAATCAGTAAATCTTAATGAATGTTATTCTAACAGCTTTAATTCAAGAAAATATCTAATGACCTAAAGGAGATTAGAACCAGAAACACACGTAACATCATAGAATGAGTACTCTATTAACACATAGACTAACAAGTAAGTAGGGGAAACCTTTGTAACTTCGTACAGTTGCAGCTTAATAAAAGTCGATTCTTTCTATTATACTAAATTAATCTAACTTATGGTTATATATTGTAACACTTAGTCCAAGTAGGTCCAATACTAGTACGAGTTTCAAACAGCTTAACGACTTCTCAAATAATTTTTTTCTTTGTTGATACAAATATTTATGTTCCTTATGCTATCCAGAATAAGATTCTTATCGAAAAATTTGAAAAATGCATCATTTTTTATACAAAATAGCAAAAAATGTAAAGAAGAAAGAGTGGTATATTTCGGGACAGTTGGGTATTTTGGGACAGACAAAAGTCGCTATTATGCAAATAAATTTCACCGAGTCTGATTATTTACCTTTAAGTAGAAGTTCTAAACTTCTCTCTTTTATACAAATTTCGTTTAAATTTTACTTTTAAAGTGACTTAAATCGAAAAAAAATTAAGCACTGTTTGTGTGATCTAAAGGAATTCGATCCCGCGACACTTACACTAACCAAAATATATATATATTTTTTTAACCAAAATTATTTTTTATGGCTCTAGCACACCTTTTGGATCAAGAAAATTTCATGCAATCGAAATTCACATCCTTTTCTCTCTTAAAAGCTTTGCATATGTTTATCCCACTCTTTCGCAATCTTCTTCTTCTTCTTTTGAACATCACACCAAATTAAATTTAGTTCAACCGAATTTTGAGTACGAAACAGTGCAATAGACTTACGCAAATCTTTTGAGAAAAAGAACTCGAATTTTGATTTCATAAAATATTCCTGGTCTAAAAGATGTGCCAAAATTAAATTTTGGTTAGTAAGAAATTAATTTTGGTTAAGAAAAAATTAAATGTCTGTCAGTAAAAAGATAAATTTAGTCTGAGAAAATTAGATGCTGCCAATAAAAAATTGAAATTTGTTGGAAAAAATCAAAATTGATCAGTTTAATACAGTGAGCGAAATTCAAATAGGGACGGTCCTATAAGTGGGTCGTGTAGGTGGTCTGTGAGTTTGATCGACTTAATATTTTTTTTTGTATAATAAGGCCTATCCAACGACACTTTTTATGGTAATGACCCACGTTCATTTGCATTCGCGCGTGCACGCCAGGCAAAATATTAAATTTTTGGGTGATTTTTGAGCGAAATTCAAATAGGGACGATGCCTGAGCTTTGTCTAAACTTGCATGGAAATTTTACTGCTTTCAAAGTTCTTAAATGAGTACTATTAAATTTTGTTTTGATTTCAAATTTAACTTTTTATGGGTCCGACACACCTTTTAGGTCAAGAAAATTTCATGAAGTCGAAATTCGAATCACTTTCTTTCTCGCGCGTTTTGCATATGCCTATCTCATTCTCTCGTACTTTTCTTCTTCTTTTGAACATTACACCAAATTCAATTTAGCTTAATCGAATTTAGAGATCGACAGAATGAGACAGACATACGCAAAAAGTGTAGGAAAGAAAAGAATTCAAATTTCTTCTTCATGAAATTTTCCTGATCTAAAAGGTGTGCCGAAGGCATTACTATTCATTTTTGGTACAATGTCATTTTTAATTAGATCTTATTATACTCTTGATTCTTTTTGGCTCCGGAGCAACTTTTACATCAGGAAAATTTCATGAAACCAAAATTCGCATTCCTTTTTTTCTCACACGCTTTCTATATGTCTATTTCACTGTTTAGCACTCCAATTTCGTGTGAGCTAAATTGAATTTATTATGATGTTTGAAAGAAGAAGAAGAACGCGAAAGAATGAGATACATAGTCATATGCAAAAGTGTGAGAACAAAAAGATTCGAATTCCGACTTCAGGAAATTTTCTTGAAGATCCATTATATTTTAATAACAAATTTTTGCCTCATAATAGTTTAAATTTAGGCATTTTAATATTTTTAACACTATTCTCTTATTTATAAATTATTCTATTCAGTTTCAAAACGTTATAATATAAAGCAAAAAATATTTTTAAAAAAATACATTTAAAATTTGATTTTTCATTTTTAAGGCCTTTTAAATATGGAATTATTTAAGATTTCGATGAATACGTTGCTTACAAAAAAAACATAAAAAGACAATCGTGAAAAGGATAATATTTTGCCAACCGAATATTTTTCGTTTTTGATATGCTGAATAGGTAAACAAAATTTAATCATAAAACAAAATATTAATCGTCTAAAGAAGAAATGAGAATCGAAAACTTTTTTTTCACGAATTTACAGTCTTAAAAATATATTATTTCAATATATTTATTTAATTTTCTAACATTTTAACTAAAACAAAACAAAAAAATATAATCGTAAATGTACCGACAACTGAGTCCTAATAATTTTCATCACAATTTTCCATAGAATAGGAAAAAGAAGTCCTCCAATTTTGAGTAAGAGGAACATTGCAGTTTGTTGGTGCTCTTCAGTAATATTTTGATGATCATCCAAATAATTTTGGTATTTAACACAGTTTCAAAATTGGAAAAAGTTGAATAATTAAAGCTATGACCCAACAAGACCATATTCTGCCCTATTTTGATTATGCCTATACCCTATAGATCAAATGGTTTGAGAAAGATACATCGGATTTTCGGTGACCCCCTTCAACAAGTTCAGTCTATGCTTTAAAACCGTATTGTTTTATCTCGCGACTCTTTTTCAAATTGAAATGTAAGATTTGTAGGAAGTGTGTACAGAAAAAACATATCTTAAATTTATGCATGAATGAATTTGAGCACGAAAAATAACTTTGTCTTGGATTATTTAATGAAAACCGGCTTTCAATATCTTCAAGTTTTGGCCTGATTCGATAGCGATTTGAATCATATTCAAATTGTATATTATCCTATGCAAAAATGCTGCATAAATTGGCATAAACTCGTGCGTATTTTGCCCACTTTCTCAATATTTCTGTCAATTATTTCTATGGGAAACCACTAAGTCCAATCTCTGTAAGAGATTTCGCAAACTACTCATCATCAAAGACCACATAAACCCATCGGCAAACTTTCATGTGCGGCTTTTTACAATGTGTACAAATAACTCACTTGAAATATTCAACGAAGGTGAATCTGTAGCCATGCTGTTCAGCCACTCCCGCACCTGCAAAGAAATTTCCCAATTAGTTTCCATATTAGACCCAGAGGCGTCGACTTTTAGCATTTTGAATATTGTCATAAAGAAAAAAAAAACTTACAAACGACATTAGCTGAAGCACCAATGAGTGTTCCATTGCCTCCGAGACAGGCGCCAAAAGCCAGTGCCCAAACAAGTGGCTGCAGAGGTAGGTCCAAAGCTTCATTCTCAGCCAGGGAGATGGCAATCTTAACCATCATCGTGGTTAGGGGGATATTATCAACAAAAGCTGATGCTATAGCTGACACCCAGAGAATCAGCAGAATGGCAACGGCAAGTCGAGATTCTTCACCCACGGACAAAATTATATTTTCCGTCTGTTTCCCGATCCAGTCGATTAATCCCAACTCAGAGAGACCCTGTTTTTTAGAAGAACAAGCAATTTAAATTAATCTTTTTTTCCTGGATTCATAGCTATATTGGCAGACTCACCTCCATGAGGACAAAGAGACAGGCAAAGAAGAGAAGTGTTGAAAATTCTACTCTAGCCAAAACTGCTTCCATATCCTCCCTAAAATTAGCAAAAGAGCATTAATAATGAATTTCAACCAATCGAGATTGGAAGAAAAGAGTCACAAACCTGTCAGCTAAAATTAGTAATAGAATTGCTCCCAAAAGAGCAGTCCAACCGAGCGATAGACGCTGCAATTCTGGGACGGAATGCAAGAAAAAGAATGCCACTACAAAGACTAATGTTACTCCAGATTTAACCAGCAGCACACGATTCCTAATTGGGTACTGCAAATGAAATTTAATTAAAAAAAACCTTTAAAAAATCTTTGAAATATTTATAGTCTCAGGGAGTGTGCATATGATCCGTGAGTTGTAGATCGGCGCCAATCAGTCTACAAAATCGCGCTGATCGATCAATCGGCACTCAAAGTGAATTTCAGACCGATTTACCCCTGTACAGTCTCGAAAGGGCTCCTACCTTAGCCTGAAGTTCCTCGAGTGTGGTCTTGTAACTCTCAATAGGAACCGATCCGGTCACCAGTTTCTTCTTGAGCATCCTCGAAAGGCGATTGACCTTTTTGAGCAGTGTCTCCCGCACCAGATCCTCATCCTTTGAGTATGACGAAAGAGATGCAGCTGCACGCTGCCACACAGCAATCTCATGACGCAGTTCCTGCACATCTTGCGGTTCTGTGAATCGCAGATCATTGATATTCTTGAACTTGTAGCGGAGTTGGAAGTATGTCTGGACCATAACCATGAGTACACCTAGTGCCATGTGCAGAGTGAATGTTGTGAAGTTGACGCCGGCCTTCGCAATATGAGAGTTAGAAGCGATGATCACATTCGGAGGATCACCTACAGGTGTCAAGGCACCTCCGATATTTGAGTAGATAATCATGGACATGAGAATAGGAACTGGATTGAGTTCCATCACCTCGCATAATCTAGAAAAATAATAAATGTTATATTGTAAATTCCACATAGGGCTTATAAAACCTATATTCCTTGATTTTTTAAGATTTCCAATCTTGCATCCTGATTTAAAACAATCCTGCTTTTTCATTTCCTGATTTAGATTATCAATTCCAAAATGTAAACTTTACCTGATTGTGACAGGAGTCATGAGGAGGACTGTGGTAACATTGTCCAGGAATGATGACATAATTGCCGTAAAGAGACAGAGGCAGTTTATCAATGGCCACACCCTGCCATTTGTGATCTAAAGAGAATCAATATAAAACATCAGGACCAATCAAGACAATGAGTAGTGCCGGCTTCAGACTAGAAGTTTATCCCAGTTCCCGAAGGTCTCAAAAATCTAAATTACAAGCAATTTTATTGATTTTTCATCATCATCATTTGCCCTTATAATCCAATCCTAAATAACAACTTTCTTAAAAAATCCTGCCTGATTATGAATTAGGGGAGCTAAGCCAGATGGCTAAGTCTTGGGTCTGAAGCACGCCTAGGAGAAAATGCCCATGCTTTGCACGGTAGCAAACTTAAATTTTTCCTTTGTTTCTGAATAAATATGACTCCGCAATATATTTTAAAAAACATGACACTTTCCCCTAGTTTTTAAAATATAAGAGCGATGAGTCACATTTATTCAGAAACATAGGAAATATGTAGTCATTAAGATTAGGAAGCTTGGGATCGTGCAAAGACCATTACACTTACTTTGTATGCATAGACGGCCAAATAATCAAAGATTCCGGTTTCTGAAAGGATCGCTACGAGGATCATCATACCGAACAGGAGCAGCAGTGTCTCCACATCAATCCATGACATCAGCTCAGGCATCGAGGGTCTCTCATCCAGAGCAGCCAGAACTGCAATGGACAGCGTCGAAGCGATCATAGCGGCAAATGTACGATGAACAACCTCCCAGATGATCATGATGTAGAGACCAAGGAGTACAATGGCTGCGTAGATGATTCCAGCTTCTTTGTTTATCGGTGATGGATCATAGGCGAACTGAATGGGAAGACTGGCGTTGATGTTGGTGAACATCCTGATTTGAAGGACACCGTTGCCACTACGGACCTTATTCAGCACCACTTGACTAACATCGAAGTTATGCTTTTGGGTCAATTCTGGAACTGTGTCGATCATATCGACTTGAACAACTGTGAGATGCCAAGCTTCAGTTACATTCTAAAAAAATTAAATCAAGCATTAGTGCACCAGTTCGCAAACATACTAAGTTTAGGGAATCTACCTCGTAATAAGACAAGTCCTGAACTTGACTACTATTATCACTTTGAACAGGTGCTGTTGCATTATGCAAATGAACAAAAATTGATAGTCGATTTTCTGTTAGATTGCTGTAGTGAACGGGCAAAAAAGCACCTCGTAGGATAACCCCTACCCTCGACCCCACAGGTGCTTCTTGAAGTGTATAGGTCTTTATTTGACCCTCTGGAACAGCCATTTGTCTGAACTCCAACTCCTTTTCCGTCGACGACATTAGGATCCCCGTGAATATCATCCATACTACTAGAAGAATACCTATTTTGATATTCTTAACCCATTTATTTTGCTTCCTATGACCAGTCACGGCATCTGTGTCATCTACATCCGTCAGTTCATGATGGTCATCCTTTGGGCTAAAAATATACACCGAAGAAGCCATAAATCAAAATGTTATCAGAAGGCAAATCTTGATAAGCCTGTGAGTTATATTTTGATTTTGGAAAAACAACAACATTAACGGAGCAAGGAATGATGATTAAAATTATGACCTATTAGGTGAGATTCTTAACAATCTCACCTACTATAATCCTAACAAAATTTCATGTCGTCCGATCGACCTCAAACTTGGCCAAAATGTGTTTCAGCACTTCCTGATCACGAATATATATGTGGCTATTTTACGTTCCCGGCCGGCCGGCCGGCTGGCCGGCCGGCCGGCCGGCCGGCCGCTCTTTGGAGCTTAATAGCTCCTAAACTAAAAAAGATATCGACTTGCGGTTTTCGACAAAGGTTATATATCGGGTGAAAATTGCAACTTGGTGCATAGACCCCCCACCCCCCACCCCTCCTTCCGCCATTTTGAAGACCCCCCTTTTTTTGTTTTCTCAATAGCTCCGCCCCTATGGCATTCAGCGGACTCAAATTTTAGTATGTTATAGCTGGGCCTTAGAGCTTTCCATCAATACCAAACTTAAGGTCCCCCGACCCCCCTGACCCGAGCTATAAGGGTCCAAAAAAAATTTCTTAAAATGGCCATAACTCCGGTTCTAATTGTCAGAATTTAAAAAGTGAGGGCTTTTTGGAAAGCTCTCGTGAAATGCCACTTCCCCTTCTAACATCGCAAGTTCATAAAACCACCGCTAGGGGCGCTATTATTAAAAAGAAAATTTTTAAATCTTATAAGTTAAATAACTCAAAAATTCCATTGTGCATCGGGCTGAAATTTTAGTATGTTGTAGCCGTTGATTATACCTATCAAACAAAAAAAACCTTAAGTCGATCTAAAACCCCTGACCCGAGCTATAAGGGGTCAAAGTTCGAATATTGACCGGCCTTTATCTCCGGTTCTAATTAACATAGCGACCTAAATTTTACCTTTTTGGTTTCGTCTCAATGAGCACTTTCAGATGGAAGTTCAAAAAGTCACCACAGGTGGCGCTGTGATAGCGTCAAAATTCATTGAAATTCAAAGTCACTTTTCTCAAAAACGGCATTGTGCAAGTTAATGAAATTTTAGTATGTTGTAGTCCAGTCTAGGACGTTTCCAAAATGGTGCGTATGTGCGCTGTGGTTTCAATAGAACCGGAGATATGAGGGGTCAAAGTTCACGAAATTCAAAAAATCATATCTCCGGTTCTATGTGACCGATTTTGATGAATGAGGGCTTAAACGAAAGATCTCACCAAATGCTACAACTTTCTAGAATATTTGAACTTCGTGGGACCAACACCAGGAGCGCCACAGTCGAAAAACCAATTTCAATATCACATAACCTCAATTATCTCGACTGTCGCTGAACCGATTTTGATGATTACTTCGACATAATTGTAGGGGACGTTTGTCTCTACATTTTGTCCATACATCATTTTCCACTCAGACTACGCTATCACTCCGATTTTGCCGTTTAAGTGTGAAAAAATTGATTTTTCCAATAATAACGCTTTGAAATCACTCAGATGCCAATTTGACTGCCTATACTCCACAAAGACACTTAAAATATGGTTTTAAATGGAAAGTCCCACAAAATACAACAATTCTTTGATATAGTTGAAGTTCAACAAATGACTACTTGGGGCACTCTGGATGAAAAAAACGAGTTAAGAAACAAAAAACCTCGCTTATCTTGGCTTCTGAGTAATCGATGAGTTCAAGTTTTACGGCAAAATTATAGAGAACATTCTGGTCTACATTTCACCCATATAACACTTTTCTGTCAGTTCATCCAAATCCTTGATATTTTGGTTTAAATACAAAATTTGTATAATTTCACGAATTTGATTCAAGATAACTGAATGGCGTCTCCCAACTTCAGCTCCAAATCGAATTTGCATGCACTCCGAGTTAGCTCACGTTAAGAATCTCACCTACATAAGCCGGTTAGGATTATCTGTCCCTTTTAATAATGCTATCACCAGGGTCAAGCACTGGTCAGTGGATGAGTTCATGACCAACAGGTTAAAGGTCTCGGGTTCGAAGCCCTAGTAAAATGATTTGCACCCAGGAAGTAGGTTTGGGTGGAGAAAGTGAAGTAATTGATTAAAGGTGCTTTTGACTTATACAATTTGATGTTGCGATTTTAATATATTTATACTAAATGATTTGTTCGAAAAATAATTTAAAATAGTGATAAATTTTGTAAGCATCGTAGAACAAGAAAATGATAAGAGCAGTTTTGAAAATATTTAATAATACATAGTTTAAACTGATTTAAAAATAGTTATTCAATAGTAATTGATTAATAAATCCCATTGAATATTTGAGTATCATCTCGTTTAATTTATTCATTTAATGTGTTCGTTTAATGTATTCAACGTATAGCCTGTATAGTCAATCATAAAATAAGATCAAACTATAATACTTTATGGAATTAAATTTTTAATTCCATATGAATAACGCTTAACTATCAAATGTATGCCATTTTTCAGCCAAAAAATATTATAATTAAAAAATGATGTAAATTTAACAGTGAAAGATTACAATTACAGAATTTTCTAATCTGTAATAATTAGTTTAAAAAACTGAATTATCAATTATGAATTTCAAGAATACCAATCATAGAAGAGCAATTTTTTCTTTTTTAAACATATTACTGCTCGAACTTAAAGAGACAGCAGTTATAAAATCCGTTTTTTTTCTACTTGTTACCGTTTTGGAGCTTCCCCGTCATGCCAACCACCAAAAAGACCTTCAAAACCACGTTTTTGGTTTATTTCGAAAACGGCCCCTACGATTTCTTTCATGTTTGGATGTGCTTTGGACGTAGTCCATGTGAACATTACGTTCAAACATAGGGTAACGTGTGGTATTTCGGGACACTTTTTAGCATTTTCAAGTTTCAAACAGTTTAACGACTTCTCAAATATTTTTTTCTGTGTTGATACAAATATTTATGTTCCTTATGCTATCCAGAATAAGATTCTTATCGAAAAATGTTGAAAAATGCATCATTATTTATACAAAATAGCAAAAAATGTAAAGAGGTAAGAGTGGTATATTTCGGGACAGTTGGGTATTTCGGTACAGACAAAAGTCGTTATTATGCAAATAAATTATCACCGAACCTGATTATTTACCTTCAAGTAGAAATTCTAAACTTCACTCTTTCATAAAAATGTTGTTTAAATTTCACTTTTAAAATGACTTAAATCGAAAAAAACTCAGCACAAAGTGAAATGTGACACTCACAATTCACGCGTACTTCAGGCTTTAAATTAAATAAAATTTCAGAAGTTTTATGTTTATCTGATACGTAAAGTGCTTAATATTTCATATAGAACTTAAAAATAATTAGAAAACAAATATTTATAAGATTTTTAATGTGTCCCAAAATACCCATATTATGTCCCGAAAAGCACCTTGTCCAGAAATACCACACGTTACCCTACTTTATGACCTAGAAAAAGCGGCGTCTTAAATTTTTGAAGATCAAAGTTTTATCACTCTAACTCTAGAGGGTCTATTTTTCAATCCGTTCTGATCAATCCGTTCAATTTCAACCGATTTGGCTAAATCTGGATTTTTTGGAAAGGTCTTGAAATAAGTAATGAATCGGTAAAATATCCGTAAATGACTTAACTTTCTCGTATCAACGTTTTTTATTTGATCGTAGGCTTGTAACTCATACCAGAATTTTAAAATGCACATTTATTTATCGATTTTCGATTTTGTAATGCTTTTATAGCTTATGAGTTAATTTAATCGCTAGTTAACCAATAAAAACACCAAAAGACCATGTGATAAAATAATTCACGGATATATCTCTATCTCGTGAGTTCGAGCATTCCGCTATGGGACGATTTGCCATCTCCTTTTTTTGAAATATAACTGAATTCTTATTTTTCTCTTCTCATTTTTTCAAAGGTTATTTTTATAATAAAACAAATATTATAACTGCTTGGGTTAAAGTGTCTAAGTTTTTACTGTGTACATTAAGAAATTTTGAATACCCATTTAGTTCTTTATGCAGTTTTCTTCACTGAATATCAAATCGTTTTCCTGATGTTCAGAATATTTGAAAATCTCTATAAGAATTCAAGATATAATTCTAAAATTAATAATAATTAGAATAATTTAAAAAAATATTAACGGTGCATCAACAAAATTCTCTGCTAATTTTACCCGAAAATTTCTTTCAGCAGACCATTTAAGAAATAATTTAGAGAAAATGCGGAAATTTGTTGCACTATGAGTCAAATGAATTCACAAAGATCGTCTATTAATATACTTTATCATTTTCGTCTCCCACACTCCAGTGCAATATTTGCATCTCTAATGAAAATATAAATCACCAGGAATGAGTGACTAATGAGGAAATTAATTCTTTGTCTCTGTAACTTGAAGTCAAAGTAAGAAAATGTTGAAAGATGATTGATGATTGAATCGTTGATTGACTACTTAATAAGACTTACCCAGAGATATTCTTCATCTGGCCAAGCTCATTTGTCACATTGATCTGGACGAATTCACTGCTGAGTGGAGCCTCATTTGTGGATCCATTAGCCGAAATATCTTCATTGGGCAGTGGATCTTCATCACCGGGCAGGCCTCCTGGAAAGCAAGTAACATCATCAGCAAATTTTATTCAATTTGATATAATTTATTTGGGGCATTTGGAAGTATTGTGGGAGACGCTAAGATAGCAATTTCGATAAGATTGCGTGGTGAGTGAAGAAGTAGCTACTATCCAGATCGATCTGACTCAGATTTGGATGGGCTCAGTTGATTGAAATATAATCCATTCGACATTATCGCAATTATGTCAGCAAAGTCGCGCAAGAATCACGTCACTGACCAAGAAGAAAACGGTGCACGTGTATTTACACCGTGATGCCAATTTATATGCTGCCGGGATTGAATTTCAGATGAAGAGGAGAGGACACCACATACTTTCGTCATCGACTTGCGCGAAAAAAGGTGCAGCCACTTGGCGGGCTTCCGTTGGAGCATGAACAATATTTTTAGCTTACATTAGATGGACTCCAACTTCCCATAAAATTACAATCTTAACCCTGACCTAGATAACATTAAGACAGTCACATCTCGAACCTAATATTCTGATCCCAAGAATGCGATTGTGACCGGGAGGGCAGCACTAGCAACTTCCGTTTCGCATTTAATCACCCCAGACGGCAAGTAGCCCTCAATCATCTGGAGCTTGATATCGCGAATAAAATTATTCACACGAATAATTAGAGATCGATCTCTTGTTTCACAAAATAATTACATTACACTCACAATGTTGAATTGCACATGTTTCCGAGATATTACAATCGCAAATTCTAAACACTTTTCTTTCATACACATTGCAAATAATTGCATGGATTGAGTTATGTGTTTATTGGAGTAATTCCCTTCTGTTTTGTTGAACACATTAGCGATAATTGCTGTCCATTTAGATTTAAATAAGAGATCGTTGGGAAATTAACAATAGCAAAATTACTACAACGGGATGTTCATTGAGGGGGGTCAGGCAAATTTGGTTTAAGTCAGACACTTCAATCTCAAGTATTCCCATAAAGTTTATTTACTCACAAAATCTTTACTACTTTGGTGTAGTTGCTTGTTTTTCTTTAGTATTTGAGAACTCTTATAAAAAAGCAGTAAACATCCCAATGAAGTTGTAATGGACCGTAAATTTTTATACAAAATTATAAGAAATGTAGGAAAATGTCTTCTAATTTCAATCTCTTCTGAATCAATTTCTTCTGAATTAATGTTTAAACAGTATAGAGTAACTGTATCAAATTTCGGACAGCTTGCAATTTCGCCCAATTCTTTATTCCTTAAATTTCTATGATTTTTTGTGTTTGTATACTCTAGAGATAATATATTGCAAAAAAAAAACAAAAAACAAAAAATGTCGCTTCAACGAAAAAGATGTCATGAAGGGCAAGGAACTATAATGACCAACGCACAATAACTTTTGTTTGTAAATATGTTTTCAAAATTTCCTATGAGAGAAAACGAGATAACTAGATTTCTGTTTCATTCACTCTCATTGAAATGTCAAAAACATGTTTACAAAACAAAAGTTATTGTGCGTTGTTGGGCATAAGAATCAAGGTGGACGAAATATTACCCAAAGCTATTTATATTTCTTTACTCATTTTAAAATGTATTAAGAATGATTTTAGAGAAAACAAAGACAATAAACTATCTACAAACTTCCAAAAAAACAGCAAGTTTCGTATTTAAAAAAAAAATCGAATTAGGTCAGTAGAAAAATTAATTTGATCATTATTAGTAAATTTAGAACTACTGAAGAAGTAAAATCGTCATGTAAGTTTAAACAAAGAGGAAATAGGGGAAACTGGGGCACACCAGCAAACATGGGGTAGCACCAAGGGTGAATAATTCGCTCTCACACTGTACCGTGAGCGGCAATCGGCAAAATTGGCTAATATGGAGCTAAAAATTGACAGATCGGCACAATTCGGCTTGTTACTTAGCAAAAATCGGCAGATCGGCACAATTTTAGTGAAGACACTGCAAATTTAAATGTAAATTTATTCTTATGAAGTACAGCGTTCGTTTAAACCCGTTCGGCTCGTTTAAACTGTATGATTCGTTTAAATTCGTGTCCCGAAATTTATGCGGAAATTCTGTCGAATCGGCACAATTTTTACAAAAAATCGGCACGTCAGCACTCGAGTGAATCATTAGCGGCAGAGTTATCAACCCCTTAGGTAGCACCAAACACTGATTTTTATTTCTAAACTGCTTGTACTATGACAATCATTTCTTCAGTGGACATCATTACATTATGGTATCTATGAATTTACATAGGAATCGTCCTCTGCAGTCCAATATATTATTGAAAAATCGCAGGGTTTGGTGCTACCCCGTGTTCGGTGGTGCCCCAGTTTCCCATAAAGTGATTTTTTTCTACTACTATCTCAGTTAATGATTGTGTAAATTCAAGTGTAAAGCTGAACAAGGTTATTGCAGACTTATTTATTTACTATCAGGAATTTTGATTTGCTGATTAAAATTGTTTTTTACTGGCCAAAATCGTTTTTTTATTTACATAAACTAATTTACTGCTAATTTACTACAAGCAAAACGAGCAAAACCAATTTTTATTTACCAATATCGATTTTTTACTATCCAAAAGGGTCAAACTCATTTTTTTAACCAAAAATTAATTTCTCGCTGACTGAAATTAACGTTTTGACAAATTTAAATCTAATTTGTGCTCAACATATTTTTTTTAAAATACAAAAACTATTTATTGCTGCTCAAAATTGCTGTATGACGAAAAAGAAAGTTTTGATTGTCCATTTCTTTTACTCTTTACTGCACAAACACCCAAATCGTTTTTTGGTTGAATTTTTGAAGTTCGAATTCGTCGTTTGTCCGTCTGTACGACTGTCCGTCTGGCTGTTGCCACATCAAATGGTTAGAGATAGAGACTTGGGAGCTTTGAGGGACCCCCTCATAAATCGATTTTGTACCATTAATATGCACCTCATTTTTCTCCCATCCCTCCCCTTCCCCTCTAAAACTGTGTTTTTTGAGGATTTCTCAAAAACGCGTATAGTGGACTAACCACTTATCGCCACTTTTAGGAAAAACTGATATTAATTTGATTATAATTTTTAATCCCTTATTATAAAGTAACTTAAATTTGACACAGAGTTACTTAGATATGTTGTCTATAGATATATCAGACAAATAGTCTCTCATTTTAATGGTGGATTACTTAAAAAAATATATTTTTATTAAAAATTCAAAAATAACCACTTCTCGCCACCTACTTGAAAACCTACTCAATTATTTGGACAATATTGTTAAAAAATATATTCAGCGTTGCTTTTTCTTCCTGATATCCTTTATATTACTCGTATTATATGATTTTTCTTAGATTTAACTATAGGTGGCGAGAAGTGGGTTACTGGCGAGAAGTGGTGACACCACTCTAGTGCGATTTTTTAATTGGTAACATGTTTGGTATCAATGGTATTAAATGGTATCATGTTTGGGCTGGTTGGAAAGGTCTTGGAACTCCTGACAAGCTCGAGCCAATTTCAATCCCAACCCGGTTCATAACCGATAACTATTTTTTATACGAAATTTAAATAATATTACTACTATGGTATTTTGGGAAATGTTTTGAGTGATTTAAAACACGGTTCACATCGGGTGTGAACGGATAATGAATCGATAAGTTATTTTCGTTCGAAATCCAATTCTATTACTGTTAAAACTATTTTAACCCATTCAGTCGATGTACCAGAAGCACTTGAAATAGATTGTTCATATTTTGAAATTTGTTTCATACAGATTAATAGATGATTTTTTTGAAAAGAAATTTTTTTTATCTATTATGGGGGCGCGGTAAGCCTCTGTCAAACAGACGTCTTAACGGTCACTAAATTTAAATTCTGAGCATTAATTCATTACTAACTCTTTTGATTTAGATAGACTAACTATCTAAGAAGACGAATAAGCAATAAGAATTCAAATCTGGAAAGAGGATGGAGGTCAATTTTAATAAATTCGACGAGATGTCGTATTTTCACTCAATTTGCGTATGATGTATAATACCATGGTAAGGAATGGGTTAAGGGATCTTTTGAGTGATTTTTGAAACGGTTCAACTCGCTTGAGAACCGGTAAACGGTAAATGATGCGAAAATACTTTTTGAAGTATAGCAACCAAGTTACGAGTTCGAGCACTTAGCAAAACCTGGAATGCCTTGCCACCCCTTTTTAACTGAACATTTTTTATTAATTAAGTGATTTTTCTTGACCGTTTGTATTAAAAGAGTGAGCAAAAATGTAGAATACGAAAAATTGTGAATAAAAGCGATGAAACTCTTAATCGACTTGCGTTTCAAAAGTCCAATATCAAGTCTCAGATCTTTAATGTTAATATTATTTTAAGAAAAAACATTAAGGAATTTAAATTGTTCTTCTTTTTGAATAACTTAATATACGAAAAGTAATTTAAAAAAAGATAAAATGTTAAATAGTCGGCACAAGTTATATTTAGATCAATAAAATATTGTGAATAACCTTGACATTTTGGACTGTATCGTATTAAATTTGGGCACAAGAAAACATAATTTTGATTTGGGCAGAAGGATTATAAAGATCAGGAAAAGTAGAGTCTAAAAATGTAAAATATTCTTAAGAAGAAACCAATTAGGAAATCATAAGTTATTCAAGCATTTATAAGATAATGTTTCTAAGGATTCAATGTGATTTTTGATTAATTTGAACTTGAATTTGAATCTATTTTCTATGTTGAATTTTCTACTGACCTTTAGTACTGTATGTGTTTGACCATAATAATCTTTTCGTACTTTTTAATTTAAAAAATATTCTATAATTCTCTACTGGTCATTCTTTCAATTTATGGTTTAACCGCTCTTTTCATAATTCGCCTACGTTTGCTTACGGGCATCGCGTATACATTTCCGTAAAAAAAATTATTTAATATAAAGATTTTATTGCAATGTACTTAGCAGTAAGTGAAATGCTAATGCTGAACTATTTCTTTTAAGTTTATTTAAATTTTCTATAAAAAAAATCAAAAGAAAGCATAAAAATCCCGAATAATTTTATAGTGAAGAAAAATAAACACTTCACTGTTCAGTGCTTCCCATAAATCACTGTGAAGATTACAGCGGCACTATACCAAAGGAAAAATCCCTGGAAAATTGTCAAGGAAATCACATCTCCGTCGATTAAAGAATTAACATCAATTCTCCACAATAATGGTCAACAAATTCATCGCATTATTATTTGCCATGTGATAACATCAATGACGTTGGATGATTTGGTTGATTGCAGAGAAACTTTATTTATGGACCGCTTTGGAAAATTTCCCCTTCGACAATTCCTCATGCGGATAAAAAATTTTGTGAAAAATTGTGAAATACCGTCAATTTTTGCCTAAAAATAATTCAAATTATATATTTGGCAAAAATAATTTCACAATGATGAGTGATGAGAAAAAACGGAGCATTTCTAATTGAATTAACATTATCACGGAATTTGATGACACTCTGGGACAATTTTTTTCAAGCGCCATCCTCCGGAACGCACAATAATTCAACATTACTTAGCGCAATTATCGCACGAAATATTAGGTGAGATTCTTAACAATCTCACCTACTATAATCCTAACAAAATTTCATGTCGTCCGATCGACCTCAAACTTGGCCAAAATGTGTTTCAGCACTTCCTGATCACGAATATATATGTGGCTATTTTACGTTCCCGGCCGGCCGGCCGGCTGGCCGGCCGCTCTTTGGAGCTTAATAGCTCCTAAACTAAAAAAGATATCGACTTGCGGTTTTCGACAAAGGTTATATATCGGGTGAAAATTGCAACTTGGTGCATAGACCCCCCACCCCCCACCCCTCCTTCCGCCATTTTGAAGACCCCCCTTTTTTTGTTTTCTCAATAGCTCCGCCCCTATGGCATTCAGCGGACTCAAATTTTAGTATGTTATAGCTGGGCCTTAGAGCTTTCCATCAATACCAAACTTAAGGTCCCCCGACCCCCCTGACCCGAGCTATAAGGGTCCAAAAAAAATTTCTTAAAATGGCCATAACTCCGGTTCTAATTGTCAGAATTTAAAAAGTGAGGGCTTTTTGGAAAGCTCTCGTGAAATGCCACTTCCCCTTCTAACATCGCAAGTTCATAAAACCACCGCTAGGGGCGCTATTATTAAAAAGAAAATTTTTAAATCTTATAAGTTAAATAACTCAAAAATTCCATTGTGCATCGGGCTGAAATTTTAGTATGTTGTAGCCGTTGATTATACCTATCAAACAAAAAAAACCTTAAGTCGATCTAAAACCCCTGACCCGAGCTATAAGGGGTCAAAGTTCGAATATTGACCGGCCTTTATCTCCGGTTCTAATTAACATAGCGACCTAAGTTTTACCTTTTTGGTTTCGTCTCAATGAGCACTTTCAGATGGAAGTTCAAAAAGTCACCACAGGTGGCGCTGTGATAGCGTCAAAATTCATTGAAATTCAAAGTCACTTTTCTCAAAAACGGCATTGTGCAAGTTAATGAAATTTTAGTATGTTGTAGTCCAGTCTAGGACGTTTCCAAAATGGTGCGTATGTGCGCTGTGGTTTCAATAGAACCGGAGATATGAGGGGTCAAAGTTCACGAAATTCAAAAAATCATATCTCCGGTTCTATGTGACCGATTTTGATGAATGAGGGCTTAAACGAAAGATCTCACCAAATGCTACAACTTTCTAGAATATTTGAACTTCGTGGGACCAACACCAGGAGCGCCACAGTCGAAAAACCAATTTCAATATCACATAACCTCAATTATCTCGACTGTCGCTGAACCGATTTTGATGATTACTTCGACATAATTGTAGGGGACATTTGTCTCTACATTTCGTCCATACATCATTTTCCACTCAGACTACGCTATCACTCCGATTTTGCCGTTTAAGTGTGAAAAAATTGATTTTTCCAATAATAACGCTTTGAAATCACTCAGATGCCAATTTGACTGCCTATACTCCACAAAGACACTTAAAATATGGTTTTAAATGGAAAGTCCCACAAAATACAACAATTCTTTGATATAGTTGAAGTTCAACAAATGACTACTTGGGGCACTCTGGATGAAAAAAACGAGTTAAGAAACAAAAAACCTCGCTTATCTTGGCTTCTGAGTAATCGATGAGTTCAAGTTTTACGGCAAAATTATAGAGAACATTCTGGTCTACATTTCACCCATATAACACTTTTCTGTCAGTTCATCCAAATCTTTGATATTTTGGGTTAAATACAAAATTTGTATAATTTCACGAATTTGATTCAAGATAACTGAATGGCGTCTCCCAACTTCAGCTCCAAATCGAATTTGCATGCACTCCGAGTTAGCTCACGTTAAGAATCTCACCTACATAAGCCGGTTAGGATTATCTGTCCCTTTTAATAATGCTATCACCAGGGCCAAGCCTGTCCAATGTGCTGCTAAATTTCTTTTGATGATCATCATGCGATGGATCTCCTTTTGATGTTTTTTTCCTCGGGTTATGTTGTTTTTGGGACGACCGAAAATTGCTATTAATTACGAAGGAAGCAATAAAACTCGTATTTTTAGGACATGAATGTCCTTCCGGTGAGCGTCGGTGTATTGGGTGCAATCCAAAATAAAAAACACACAATGTACCAGAGCTTTCGACACCTATCGTGTCTTCTTCAGTGGCTGTTGAAGGAATTTTTTTTTGAATTATAACGTATTTTTCATTTTGAATTTTTACAAGGTTGTTCACTTACTTCTTGGTTAGTCTTTCTTTGGATATTTTGTCAAGTTTTGGTCTACTTTTTTACACATCAGTTGTTTGAAATTAGTTAGGAGCGCTAGAATGTAGGATAATGAGGTAAAATACACAATCTTTTAGCTTTAAATTAATTTAAAACAATTATAAAATAGCAAAATTATCACTAACAATTTCTTTTCTTTCTTTGTTGTCATCAAACGGCTTGGCACTTGAATATAGAGGGACAATTTTCTATGTTTGTGTTAGTGTATCTTTTTGTGCAAGCATTCTATGTTTCCCTACATTCTAGCGCTCCTAACTAATTTCAAACAACTGATGTGTAAAAAAGTAGACCAAAACTTGACAAAATATCCAAAGAAAGACTAACCAAGAAGTAAGTGAACAACCTTGTAAAAATTCAAAATGAAAAATACGTTATAATTCAAAAATAAATTCCTTCAACAGCCACTGAAGAAGACACGATAGGTGTCGAAAGCTCTGGTACATTGTGTGTTTTTTATTTTGGATTGCACCCAATACACCGACGCTCACCGGAAGGACATTCATGTCCTAAAAATACGAGTATCATCCACCGTCGGCTCATCTTTCTCTACTATTAGTTATTGAAGCAATAAAAGGTCAACTTCTTATGGGACGCATTGAAGCTGAATTGCTACCAGTCTAACCCTGAGAATGGGATACAATCCCCAGGGGATACCATCAATCAGTTAATTCGTCAGTTTGTCCCTCTAGTGGGCAATCAGGTAACCTTTGTTCAAGAGGGCACTTTTAGTGCGCTGCATCCCAAACAGAATTGTTTTTATTCCCTCCTGCAATTTACTACTTAAGACATGCGTCGAGAGAATTGTGTGGCTCTTAGAGGTCAGAGTTGGGGCATATTCTAGTTATGAGATAGAGATCGGAGCAGAGCAATAAATTTTCATTTCAAGTGCTATCACGACAGCGAAAATCTTCACACTTGAGCGATGCTCTTTGAGATTGTTAGGCTATCTTAAGGGTTTACTTGGTTTAAATTGAGTGATAAAATCAGAAACAATTACTCATAATATTGGTTTTAGGAAATTGAGAACACTTATGACGAGTTCTTTATCACAATAAATACATCAAGTGATTTTTATGGTACTGGCATAAAGTTTTATAGGACGGTTTATAATGTATTTCGATCAAAAACAGTCAAAAGTTAGGGCAGTAAATTGCTTAATGTTTGTATCTTAAGTTAGTTTAAAACGAAAAAATACAATTTTGGTCAATTGATTAGCTAATTAGTCAGCAAAAAAAACAAATTTCTCTGTAGATAATTTAAAATGACCAGTAAAAGATTCAATTTTGACCAGTAAAAACCTAAAAAAGTATCATATTTCCTCTGAAATCAAACTGAAACCGTCAATTTAGTTCTAACTTCTTAATTTTTCGATTCCCAAAAATATTTAACTATTTTTGCAATTAAAATACGAATTAATTTTGCTGAATATTTTAATCAAAATTCTGTCTAATCCGCACTAGACTTCGAACAAATCTCATCTATATACTGAGAAAAAAAGAGGGTGCGATTAACTTTTTTTCCTCATAACTTTAACACTTTTTAGGTGTAAAAATATATTAATATTTTTAACGTTAATTTTACACCTCTTTAAGGGTAAAATTAACATGAAAAGGGGTCACTTTAACCCCTAATACACCTAAAAAGGATAATATTTATACCGATTTCTGATCAATACCGCAGGATAAAATTAACATTTCCGGAATATTATTTTAACTTTTTCGGATTTCTCTCAGTGTATTAGAAATTAAAATTAAAACTGAAATTTTAGTAATAATAAAAATAGTTTATAAAAATTATTTTTTAAATTAAGATCTTTAGATTTCCCCAAACCGATTTAAAAACTTAAATCTGAAAGATTTGTATAAAAGAACTGAAATCATTGAAATGGTTGTATAAAAAAAAATTGAATATTTATTAATAGAAATTTACTAAACAATCCAATGCATAACCTTAAATATGTAATATGTTCTTTTTGGGTTAAACCATTTTATTAACATGATTATAATACCTGTTAATTAAAACTAAAAGTATAAAAAAATATTGTTAAAAAATTAAAACTTTTCATGATCTTTTCTCTGTTTTCAACTTTGAAAAGGTCCTTTTTCCTATTTTTAATGTTCCTTTAAATAAAATGAAATAATTTAAATTCATTAATTAATTTAAATGGATTTTCTGGAATTGAGAATACCTTTTAAATTTGTTTTATAATAGTTTTAGTCGGTTAATTATATTTTGGTCTGTGATAGATCTTCTGGAAAATTGAAAATCCTAATTTTTCAAAGTATATAAAATAGTGGTCAGTAAAAAAATTCAAAATTTATCATTAATTCTGTAATCCGGAAGTTTACTTTAACTTATGAACATATGGGACCTTTTCGATGGCGGTTGAGCATCTTCCGCATCATACTCATTTTTATATGAGTAGGGGAGACAGGGGTAGAATTAGCCAGCAAATGAAGCTTTTTTTTCGCGCATGATTTGTGAAAAAATGATAAAGTTTGTCTAATGTTTTTATGTTTCATAAGTAGCATTAAGATATTGGCTGTATAAAACCGTATAGTTAAGAGCTCTCAAATCCTTGGCTTTTTCTAGAGAGGATAATGAAAAAAGTATGACACATTGGCTACACCTACCCCGGCCTGGGTAGATTTAGCCACTTTCGGGGTGCTATTTGCCACCAGTTTTCCAGACGAAATTTTAAAACTGGAAATACCAAGTGTTATTTCACTTGATCCACTGAAGCCCACTGATACTAAATATGTAACTTAAACCTAATGAAAAAGACTTTAGCCGACTTTTTTATGACATTTTTGTAATTGCGGCAAAATTGATGAAAATATCCTGAAAAAATCTATTTCACAAATTTTTCATCCGAATGGCAATATTGCTTGGAATATCAATAGTACTCTTTCATCTAACAATTATCCATGTATTAGTGAAAAATCATTGATAGTTTTATCCGGCCACGGAAGAGTGGCTACAACTGCCCCGAGTGCTGTTTTAGTGTTTTTCATCTTATATAAAAAATTGGATAATTATTATCCAAGTGAAAAATATTTTTTAATTAGGTTTATGAAACCAGAAATGAGGTAAAACTATGAAATCTTGACTACAAACTCAGAAAACCAAATGCTGGTCCAAAAAATGAAACATCAAAACTGCAGTTTTATACCCATTTTATAAAAATGCTTCTAAATTGTAGGATAACAGGATCAGAGTTATAAATATTTCTGGGAATATGGGGATGTGTTCCTACTTTCATTAAAAAATACTTTGCTCAAGGTACATTTTAAGGGAAACGAGAAAAATCCACTGTCTACTTCTGCCCCTGGCTAATTGTACCCCGGTCTCCCCTACTCCTTACATGTTATTCTTCTAAGAATCTGTCCGATTTTAATCTTTAAGGGGAACTGAGGCAGCACTACACATGGGGTAGTTATAAACACTGAGATTTTTAAATTAAAGATAAGACTTCAAAGGACGAGATTTATATGAATTCATAGATACTGTAGGGACCCTTGTCTACTGAGCAAATGTTAGACATAAGTCCAAATGGTTTAGAAATAAAAATCAATGTTTGATACTTCCCCAGTACCCCTACCCATCAGCCCTATCTTTTTTAGTCAAATTCAAAATTGCATAAAAATATTCCTATTTTTTGTAAAATAATTTAAACAAACTAATTAAGGAAGTGCATAAAATTCACCTCTATAATGTCCTACAATCTATCATCTAGGAAGAGATCAGCTCTACCCTGGAATCACTTTACGCCACAACCATTCTCTTTCTTTCCTTTAACTGATCATAGGAATATATTAAATGATTGCCGAGCCGAAAAGATAAAACTGAGTTCCTGTGCAATTAGGCCAAAGACTGAACTCTAAGTCACGCCTGACGGCGACAATTAGTGCTATATTTCTTAAATATGAAATTATATTGTTAATTTCCTGTCACGATTTTGCGGAAGGAAAGTTTCTGTTTTTTGGACTAAAGGGAGACATTTTTCTCGGATTTGCATTACTCACCATGGAGACGCTCGTGCTCCTGCCGGAAACTGGCTAAACTGGGATCCTGACGAATTTTCTCTGGCAGAGCTCGCCAAACCTGGAGGGCGCCTTCGGTGACTTCACTGAGGGAAACACCAGAATATGATTGACGTGGAATGCATGTGGCTGGTTTTGATGGTGGTTTTGGGGATGGGGGCTTATGATTATTGGAATCCTTGAATCTAAGCTTCTTCAAGAAGCTCTCCTTCTCAGACATTTTGATTGGCACAAAATTTTGTTATTTTTTCCCTATTTGCCTTTTTTTAGGGTTAAAGAGGATGATTGTGCGGAGAGTGTCTTTAGATCTGTCACAGTCGGTTAATCATAAAGTCAATAACATGATTCTCCCAACAAAGTCTTTGTAGTGCAACGTGCTTTTCGCGTGTTACAACTGTTCCTGTTAGCTTTACTTTAATTGCTGGATGCGTATCCCAAAACGATAATATGAACCTTGTGACGAATTACCGTCACTGGATTTGTGCCAAATAAGAGAGGCGTGTTACGAAAATTTCGAGAAGTGTGTTAAGGAAGAAGAAGAAAAAATATTGATAATATTTTCCACACACCAACTAACACAAGGTTTAAAAATAAACTTCACTTTGGAAACTATTCTTAGTCTCTTCCCCAATGAATACAGAATTATTTGTGAAGAGAGATGCTATCAATATTTTTTTTTGTGGGATAGTATGTCTATGCCTGTCTGAGTCCAATTTTCATCTCAAAATTCTCTCACAATATTTAGGCAATAAACATCAGTCTGTTTGTGGTGGAGGCAACACCATGAAGAAAAACTTTCACTGAAAGAACCTTTTGCAGACGCTATTTCCGCCACTTCGATGGTCAATATGAAAATTTTGAGCTCAAATAAATTCTCTCTATTTTATTTTTGGAAATGAAGGTGATTCCCGATCTGTTGTTCCTCTCTCTCGACGTTGATTCCGCAAATAAATCCCCCACACAATTAATTAGAAAATAAAGTTTATCCTATATTATACAATTTCACATTTAAAATTTTCATTTGCCGAGTGATCACATTTCACTTAGAACGTGTTCAACAGACGTAACCGATCTTCTTTTTGAAATTTTCAGCACTGGCGCGCCAAAAGTGAACTTAATTGTGTTTCAACTCAAATGAAGGGATTTAGGGTAACAAAATTTTGCCCATCGACTATTTAAGGCAATTTTTTTGAGGCTGAAAGAACCTCTCACGCTAAAACCAAAGACAGAACTGAGTCTTTTTGAATCTCTCCTTCAAACTAAATCCACAAGTCAAATTTGTATATGTTGAGAGGTAGAAATGGACGATGTGTTATCATCAATGTCTGCGTATGACTTAACATATTAATGTATATCACTATCTACATATATATCACATTTTACCATTTCACGCTACATTTGCTGGACAAATTATTTTTTGTGAAATTTTCATTAGAACCTTCAGAGATAAAGATTGAATGTGATCGTAAAGCTTTAATCCTATTAAAATATGAAACTGATATCTCTGATAAAATCACGGAAGTACACAAATAATTGAATTTGGATCTTCGAAAGGAAAATTCCCGAAGATTCATCCAATTCCCCTAAGACGATAAAAAATATTCTCCCTTATTTCTACATTTAATAAAAAAAAAAACAAATCACGCCAAAACATAAACAACCAAATAAACTAACACTTTAAAGTATAAAAAATATAAATTCTACTGAACAATGTACTATGTTTCTCAAAACACAACAGTCCATAAGTATGAGACTAACTGGAGTGGCATATAAATATGTCAGAAGCAATTGAAGTTCATCTTAGATAAGGCGAAAAGACAATTGTCTCGAGTATGTGGATAGATACATATGTCATCTCTCTCAGCCCCAAGATTATCGTCCACTATGCGTTATAAATAAGTGTGAGAATATTCTTTTTTGTCACTGAATTGATTCAATTGAGTTAAATGTTCTAGCAATTTCATTAAATGCCCCAGTCAGCCAAATGTGATGAAACAATCATGCACGGAGTGTGGAAAAATGCCATGAAACGTGCGACAAATTCATTATGTAGCCCCACTTGACTACCACCCCCGCCCTGGTCGTGGTCAGACATCGAGGAAAAGTGACGAAGAAAAATATCTCAATGGAGATAGCAATGCGCAAATTCAAAGAATTTCACATAACAGTCAATTCAGGGTGCAATGTTTCGAGAAACATTTATACAATTTCTGTAATTTTAAAGTATACTTTACAAAAATTGAAATTTTAAGTTTAAAATTACTAGTTCAACGGTAAACTTTTAGTTAAATTTTACATCCTAATAGCCTGAAACTACTACAACTTAGAAAATTGCAGTGACATAGGGGAAACTGGGGAAGTACCAAACATGGGGTAGTTATAAACACTGCTAGTTTTTTTTACTTAGATGTTATTAGACTTTAGAGGACCTACATGAATTAATAGATACTATAGGTGTCTTTGTTCACTAAAGAAATAGACGTCATAAGTTTAAGTAATGCAGACATAAAATTTAGTGTTTACAACTACCCCATGTTTATTACTGTCCCAGTTTCCCTCGTACGCTGAAAATTTTTACGCTATTGAAGTCGCCCTGTTTTTCTAAAAACAAGACATTTAAAAATTTTATATTTTTTTTATAAATGGAACTATTTGAAACCAACTCATTAATTGATCTTAAACTCAGCTTATCGTGTTCGACTACTAAACGACTACTAAAGGATACCGGGGCAGGGCAGAATAAGCCAGCAAGTGAAATTTTTCGTTCTTAATAATATGTGAGAAACATGCTTTATCAAATTGATAAATTATTTCAATCAATAAAGAGGGCGTTAATTACTCAATACTCTTTCTATGGAAAACTATCACACCTTACTGTCTAATGTCCTCTAGACACACTTACGACTTAAGCTGAGTGACGGTTTAATATAATAATCGAAATATTGGTTTGATTAAATTCCATCAGTTTCCCACTGACTAGGGGAAACTGGGGCACCACCAAACATGGAGTAGCACCAAGCACTAATTTTATTTCTAAACTACTAGGACCATCTCGACCATTTCTTCAGAGAACGAGTATCCCTATAATGCCTATAAATTTCTATAAGTCTTATCCTCTGAAGTCGAATACCTGATTAAAAAAAATCGCAGTGTTTGGTGCTACCCCGTGTTTGATGGTGCCCCAGTTTCCCTTAAGCCGTTTGTCAGCTTAGGCCGAGAAACGGATTAGTCAGAAACTGATGGAAATATAATCTGATCATTATTTTGATTATTATTACGTTAAGCTGTCTCGTCTCTCGGCTTAAATCGCAATTGTGTCTAGGGCATAATTCTACCCCTGACTAACCGCCCCGGTCTCCCCTTATCAATGATCCTAACCGTGCAATAAATATTCATGTGGATCAATAAGAATCTACTCAGACCCTTATGGAGTCTATCTACATACTAGAAGCAATTTTCATAAAAATTGCCTTTTTTAAAAAAATTCTGCCGTTTCCGCCTACAAAAATAGGGGATATATTTTTTAAAAAGGTATTTTTTAAAGAAATTGTTCCTAATGTGTAGAGAGAGGCCATTACAATTAAACAAAATTAGTTGATACCGAATGAAAAACAAACAAAATATTAAAAAGATCGAATTTATTTTGAGAACCAACAATTTACTGTAAGCAAAAACCCAAAAAAAAACTTAGAAAAAGAAATATATATTAATATAAGGTTGCATTCAAGGTCTTAGACAATAGACAATAATATAGGAAAGTGTCATTATTTTTAATGATACTTTTTACCTGTTCGGTAAACCTCAATAATCTTCAAGACTATATCCATTAGAATCCTTTTAAGTTGGGCAATGTTTGATTGCAAAAATGTTAGAAGAGTGATCAAACACTACTGTCGTTATAATTACAGTTAAGCCGTATCTAATCCTCAGGTCAGAGAGGTGGTTAAGATAATTATTTGCTAGAGGTTTATTCCATTTTATTGGAACTGTCGTATTATGGTATCAATTTGAGCCTATGAATCTTATTTATCTCGTGACCACATGGAACAAGATGCAAGAAATTACTATTTCTTGGATATCGTGTTATAATCTGATTTAACCCTTTTTCGTCAGCAGAAAGAGGACTGCTTTCGACAAGGGCCCATCAAGTCTAATAAAAAGTGAAGCTATTTTTCACTTTTCCTTGTAAAAATTTGGCAGATATTGCACTGCGACTTAAACAAATTTGCTCGTAGTTCTTGTATAATTTTGGCGAGCATTATGAAATATGTATTTTTAGATAGCTTTTAATGAAGGATTTCGAAATATATCAGACTGATAAGTCAATTCTACTTAGGAAAAAACTTGCCAATAGCCTTCACTGCCTCTATGCGAAAACGTATGGAAAAATGAAATGTCGAGAGGTCCCTATTTCGATGACTTTTTACTATGTTTAAAGCAATTTGAAGCAAATCGCATCGCTAAATTTTAGAATAAATTCAGTAAAACAACCTATATCCAAAAAGAAAAATCTAAAATGCCCCGATAAAATTAAACCGTTTATGCTTGAGTTATAATAAGCATTGTACCACTGAATCCACCTAGACCAATTCATAACTGATTCACTGATTTTCAGTGATATTATAAGTAACTGAAATGTAATAGGATCTTAAGATTAAAAATATTCTACCTCACCCTGGACCTAGATTTTATTTATATTTTTCTCTTAATATTATATGAATGTAGAATATAGAGCAAGGGAAAAATGTTTAACTTAAACATTTTATGACAAAATTTCCCTCAATTTTGAGGTATGGAAAATATTACTCCTTTAATTTAATTAAATTTAATTAATAGTCTTTAAGGGCTTCTACACACTAGATAAATTTATGTCCATATTAAAGAAAATTCCCTTCGCAGGAAAAACTTTTCAATATGGACATAAATTTCTCTCATGTGAGAACCGGTGAGAGTCGGGGGTGAAGAGTGACGTAGAAAAGGCACAGATTTTTCCTAAATTTCTATAGTGCGTAGAGGCCATAAGGGACCAAGAGGTCACCGGTAATTGCAATCAATATCCTTTTTTTCAATTTCCCATATAAAAATGGGAAAAAGTCTAATTTCAAAATTGTCCGAATTTAAAGGTGCCCCGCTTTCCCTTACTCTTCAAAGTTTTAACACTTAAATATAAACCACAGAATTGAGCAGAGCAGTGCATAAAATCATAGTCAAAAAACTCTTAAGTTAAGATATATGCTTTACGATTATTTCCCTCAGTGTTGTAGGCTCATGCTTCAATTTTTCACACTCTTCAGCCAAATGCGAAAATTTCAGTGAGCACTTTAAAGTCCTAATAATTGCAAGAAAAATGATGGAAGAATTTCCACCTACGTAAGAGATGGAATTTTGTCATAATGCGACGTCAGGGGCATGGTGGAAAAAAAATCACGATAAATTGAAAATGTGAATAGAATTTAATCCTTGCCCTATAATCACGTGCTTATAAACGTTGAGCTCATAAGCTCACCTGTTTTGTCTTACATACAAAAGGTGATCAGAGAAAATGAGATGTATTTGTACGAGCAAACATGCTTCGCTGGATGATAAGATTTTGGCACCCAACACAACACCTTTTAAATCAAAATAAAATCTTTTATGAGCATCCATGGCATAAATGGTCACGTCATGGAATTTGTTGCGTTGCCTATGACGTTAGGCATCATTTCGATTGATTTTCCCATGAACTGAAAATAGCTCAGAGTTTTTGGCAAGTATTTTTTTTCTTTTTGTACTCGAGGCACTAAATTGGTTTCTTTTGACCGATCCGAAACAGAAAATTAATTTTTCTTCTACACAGAGTTCATCACGTGGGAAATTGGGATGTTTTGATGGTGTTTTATACAGGGGAGACATATGTGGAAAAATTACGATTGGCAACAGGTGCAAATGATAGGCAATTGAAAGTAAATTCCGCACCTGAACTCTTTACCGAAGGTCTGAAGGTGAGGCAGTAAAAAAAACTTATGAATGATTTCCCGTGTCCATTCATCGATATCACTTCATTCTCATCTTTTTTTTTATATTGCAGAAATACAGTCGAATAAATTTCCATAATTTTTCATGCTAAATAAACAGCATTCATAATCTACTTGAAGATTTATGATAGAGAAATTATAGCTGATTTTTCTCACATTCTTATCGCGCCATTTCTTTTGCTTATTCTGATTTTTTTCTGCATTTAAAATCCAAAAGGTGTTATCGGCTTTTCACTCTGTCCCAGCTAATATCGAAAATGTATGTTACTGTATCAGTGGTGTTATGCAAAAGAGAGATACCCATATAGCTTGGCTCTTAAGAGTGTTCTTCGAAGGTGTTTGTCTCCTTTCCCATTGCAGTCAATATGGAAACTAGGAAACCATATCGCGAAAAAAACCAGATTTACTCAAGATTAGTTGCAATTAAAAATTGCAAGAATGTGGATTGCAATAGCGATAAAACACATCATTTTGTCAAAGAAGTAGGAAAATTGCAAGAGCATAAACCAGTAATTTCAAGCTCTAGACCACATTCATTTTTTTTCTCTCATTGGGAAAATATTCTCAATCACGGGAAAATTGTATCTAACAAATTACTTGAGGCGAGTGTATACTTGTGATTTTTCCCGCGTTTATTGAATTGATACAGAAATTCTCACACAAATTTCACTTGAAATAATTTTACAATTGAATGGCCAAATTGAATACGATATTGAATTGATTAATAGGCAATAGGGAAATATTGCAGAACTGTTTTTCTAACTGTTGAAAATTTATACATATATCTCAATTAAACTTTTCAATAAGGCGCTGAACACAAAGATTTTTTTTGTTTTTGTTCGTGCTTTCCGATCTCACACGCACTACCAATCGACAAAGGAGATACGAATATGTGTAATTTTTTACGAAATTAAATTAGATGCAAGAAAAAGTCAAGTTCTAGTAAAGCTGAGCACAAGGTAAAGAAATAGTAGCTTCAAATTTTAATCTTATAGAAAGATTGATTGATATCGAGAACTCTTCTATTTTGATTTAGGTTTAGTTCTTAAGAAGCACTGAGAAAAATGTGAGTGTTACAGATAACACAACATGAATGTTGTTTCAACATTACATTTTATTATTGATTTTGGAATAGAAAAAAACCACAGGATTCCCTCAAATAAGATTTATAAATGTTAAAAGGAACATATACAAATCATTGGCTACCTTCAGATCTGTCTCTTGTGTAATAGGGATTGGTGGGTTAATAATTATCCCAAGAGGTAGGACTCTACATGTTTTAATCCATTGAGAAGATTATACGGTTTTTGAACTAAGTACCTAAAGATTTCGCCCTTTTGTGACTTAAATAAATTTAAAAACTTTAAATAAATGAACTGCAAGGGAATTATGTCAAATTTCGGACAGTATGAAATATTGGACACTTCTCTAGTTTTATAAAAAATTATATTTTTATGTATTTTTTTCTTGAGTTGCTGTAGAAAATCCTTCGAAGAGTTCTGGAAGGGCAAGGACCTTCGTGACGCTTGGTGTGCGAAATTGCACACAGAGGAATATCCGTAATTTTTTTCAATTCCAAAAACATGGAGAAAAAGTTTAGAGAAAATAAATATGATAAACTAATTTTTTTTAAGATAACACTCCTTATAAGGAAGTAAAACCAAGTAAAACTAAAATTTTAATTTGTATTCAAATTTAAAACATTGGGACTTATATACAATATATGTCCGAAATTTGGCATAATGCTCCTTACGTGGTACTTTACGGATAAAGAATTAAAACACCTTTTGCATCTAGTTGTATCTCCAGATTTAAAGGATAAATTACTCTCTCGCTCATGCTTAATAATGGTATGGTGCAAAACAAATAGTAATTTCTCCATAAAAGCTTAAACCTTTCTAAGACTTTTTTTTTACATCGTGTTTTGTCTTGATACTCAAGTCTCAATTTATAAACCTATTAAAGTACCGTAGATGCGGATTACTTTATCTTCCGTGGGTTATTTTGCGTAAAGTTCGTAAACTTTTCTTTAATTCTAATGTATAAGAACGGCCCTCACCGATCACAGATGGTACATCGAATCGATAACCACCATCCTTAAGTGCTAGAATTAAAGAAAAATCTTATGAAAAAGAAGATCAAAGGGGAAAGTCACCCGTATCTACGGTAATTCAAAACTCGAATAGATTTACCGCAAATACGCGTTTAAAAGTTATTCCATTTCATGATTCGCTTTTTTCTAAAAAAAAAAGTTAAAATAATAACAGCACTAGAGACTAAAAAATATTAAATATGTCCATAAAAATTAATTTTCAATTTTATAATTTTAATGGAAAAAGATGCTATAAGAAGGCTTGAAACAATGTATGTGAACTGGATAGTTACGTATGAAACGGATGTGAAATAGAAGCATTAATTATGAAAACAGTCAAATCAAAAAAAAAAACTTTGATAAGAACAATTTTTTGACAAAGTTTTACTAACGTTACCAATTTTATTGCTTAAAATAGTCTACACACAGAAAAAAGAGTAGTACAAACTACTCGAATCGATGTTAAATTAACTCTTTTTCGTTTCGGTTTTCAATTAACTATATTTTAGAGTTCATTTTATTTCTATTTAGTTGTATATTCAAAAAAGTTGTTTCAAGTCTTTCAAAATAACTCTTGCTTCGTCCTAAAATTTAAATAAAAAAAAGAGTTATAATAACTTTTTTTGAGAGTTAAAATAATTCTTTTAGGGGGTTTAAATAACTCCTCTTCCAATCGCAAAATGAATAGATTTTACTCTTTATATTTATGTTTTTTTTTTATCTGGTTTTCTTTAATTTTATCTTTTCCTTTATTATTTTTTTCTTTATCTCGAGATACCATGTTGTGAGATATTCATATATGATTCATAGGACACTGTTGCATAGGAACTTTGACAAACGAAAATCGTCTTGCTGAAGTATATTCCTAAATTGAAAACACTTAAACATAAACTTCATTTAAAAAGAAATTTAACATCGAAAAAGAGTAGGGGAATGTTTTCAGGCTTTGCACCACTACTGAGAGAAATCCGAAAAAGTTAAAATAACATTCCGGAAATGTTAATTTTACCCTGCAGTATTGATCCAAAATCGGTGTAAATATTACCCTTTTTAGGTGTATTGGGGGTTAAAGTTAACCTTTTTCATGTTAATTTTACCCTTAAAAAGGTATAAAATTAACATTAAAAATTGTTGATATATTTTTACACCTAAAGAGTGTTAAAGTTATGAGGAAAAAAAGTTAATCGCACCCTTTTTTTCTGAGTGTGGTCTAGCTTCGAACATTTCTTATTTTCCCACGTTCCTTAAATGGTTCTGCCCTATTTTTTTTTTCAATAAATGTGTAACTTAAGACTGAATATTGAAATATGTTTAGCCATTTGGTAAGATTTATTAAAGGAATATTAACAAAATATGAAGTGTGCGAAGCCTAAAAGCCTCCCTGTAAAAAGTACATCGATGTCCGGTGAGTTAATTCTACTTGGCAATAAAGTTATTTCAACTTTACAGGTTTTTTCTTAGTGTATAATTCCATTATGTCGCTTTTTTTTTAGTAAAGTATATAAAATGGAAAGGCTTGGTTTTGAAATGATAGAAACTAAAGATTGGATCGCCACCCATAAATATTTTTTATTTTCAAAATATAATTCGTAAAAAACGCCGAATGATTTTCAAAAAAAATCATTTTAATTTTTTTTTGAATTTTTTGAATTTTTGATTTTTTTTGAAAAGGTCTTTGAAGTAAAAATTTGACATTGAAAGCGAT
This sequence comes from Phlebotomus papatasi, assembly GCF_024763615.1. Classification (NCBI taxonomy): domain Eukaryota; kingdom Metazoa; phylum Arthropoda; class Insecta; order Diptera; family Psychodidae; genus Phlebotomus; species Phlebotomus papatasi. The sequence goes on from NC_077224.1 coordinate 66,121,878, forward strand.
CCCTTCAGCGTTTCCCTTGTATAGCCCTTACTCAGCTACTCGTTGACTGATCGCGCGATCTGCCGATCTGCCACTCACGGTACACTCACTGACCATACTTATTCAGCCCCTGCCCTTACTACCCTTGATATAGAGACGATTCTTCTAGTCTAGTATTTTGGTACAGTTCAGATTGGCTTTTTCGATTTTGTACTAAAACTATCAAAAAATATTACAAACCATAAACTTGCTCAAACACAAATCCCCTGTCACAGTTGAGTAAAAAATAAACGTTTAATCTTGAATAAGGGGAGATGGGCCTACATTGAAGATGGGGGTATAATGAAAACCTTATTTTTCGTATATTTTGAAAAGAAGCTGGTCTTTAACCTAATATAATTTAGACATACAAAACAAATGTGAATCTAAATTAAATTCCGGCTAAGACATGCTTCCTTTAGAAATATGCGTAAAATAGCATTTTCTATGAAGCACCAGCTTCAATTATAGCTACACTTCCCTGTATTATTTTCTTTTTATTGAGTTAGTAAGAAGTTTTGTTTTTTTGAAGCTTGACATCTCAAGATCACCTTCTAAATTGTAAGAATTATTTGCTATATGTCCTTTTTCGGCTGATTTTCAGAACATTAAGTATTTAGTGTGACAGATGTCATTACTGCCTATCATCAGTGGTATTTATTTAAAAATTTAATCTCTCGCTCACTTTGTAAGTTCATTGAACAATCGAGAATTTTTTTTTCCTTACTAAACACTTTTTCACTGTAGTTATGTACTAACCGGTAAGATTCGGATACTGACCAGTTATGTTGTTTTGCGTTTTTGCATAAATTAACATACCCACTTTTTTCTTAAACTCAAACAAGAATTTTGCATTCTTGACCATCTTCTTTTTTTCCACGCGAAACATTGAAAAAAAAAAGACTTTTATAAGCCTGAGAGAGACAAAATTATTCAATTAATTTCAAGTCCAAGAATTTTTATATAACTTTTTTGTAGCATATCACACAGTCTCCATTCTCCAGTAAACATCCTCTGTGACTCATTTGGTGTTTGACAATTTTTGCCGACAAAATCATGCATACCTCTCTTCAACTTTTGATACTGTCTTGGGTCTTGGAAGTTTACAGAGAAAAATAACCCAAGCTTAAAGGCATATTTTATCGACTTCGCGACACAAAATATACAGGTTTGTGAGCTTTTTTTCCACTAATATTTACGACGTTACAAAAAAGCGTCTTGCCCAATTAGGTTGTGAAGCAAAATGCGAAATAATATTCACCAGGTATTTTCCACGCAGTACAAAAAAGCCTTTGATTGAGGAAAATCTCTTATAAAATCATAAAGTAAATTCCAAAGGAAAATTCCACAATTGAGACGGTGCCTGTGAAGAATTAGAAGTTGAAACGTGTGCCGAATCAGGTACTTTCTTCTGATGAGCTTTTTTTCTTCTCAATCACGTCTTAGGATAACATAATAGCATTCTTAAAAATTCTTATCAAAGAATCAAGTAAGTGTGGTAAAAGATTAAGATATCAATTTAGGTAGATTCAATGAAAACAAAATTGATTGTATATTAAAAAACGTGATTATCTTTCAAGAGGTAGAAATTCTATATTTAGGGGAAAGTGGGGCACTTTTGAATTAGGACAGCTTTAAAATGGAATTTTTTCTCCCATACTGAGTTGGAACTGAACCTTATCATCATACAATTCAGCTTCGTAATTGGTTTATGGAGCTAAATTATATCGTGGTAAGATCAAATTCTATTTAAAAATAGAAGAAAAAAGCCCAATTTTAAAGCTGCTCCAGTTCAAAGGTGACACACTTCCCCTACTATTTGTTTAGTTGACAGAAAATATATCTAAGTCAATGCCCTTAATTTAAAATAGTTAGAGTAAGTGTGCCAAATTCCGGCCAGCTTGCAATTCCGGTCACCTTTTTTGTTCTTTAAATTTCCATGAATTTTTAGTTTTTACATACTCCAGAGATTATACAATGCAAAAGAATAACAAAAAATGTAGCTTCGACAAACGAGATGACGTGAAAAAGACATTGGAAGAATTCCCGAAGAGCAAGGAACTATGAGAATGAAGGTGGCCGAAATAGGGCACCAAAGCTATGTCTACATTTTTATTCATTTTAAAATGTATTAGGAATGATTTTAAAGTAAATACAGACGATAAACTTTCTACAAGGTTCTAAGCAACACTCCTTAAGTAGAGGGAATGAAAAAAATCAATTTCTATTAAAGATATTACATTTCAAACTTGAGACTTTGGCGCTTGCATGCAACTATGCCGAAATTTGGCACACTTACCCTAAATCTTTTGAATCCATAAGTTCATTAGTTTTAACTTTGACTAAAACGTATTAAATAATACGAAGATAACTTTTGTATCGTACACTCAGAAAAACCGTAATTGATCTAGAACGTAGCAAAAAGGGATTTAGTTATTCGGATCAGAATTATCTGCATATTAATTGCCAATTATTTGAATGGATAGTGACAAATCTGCTAAAATGTTATTAGTTTTTTTATTTCTGCACTATTGCTCTTTCTCTCAGAATTAAATTTTAATACTAACAGAAAACAAATTTACAAAAACACAAAGGATGAAAACTATTAAATAAATTAAAAAAAAACAGGATATAAAGAAATTTACATTTGCAAAATAATTTTTTCCACGAATCATCCGAGTATCGAAGAATTGTGTATAAGAATTGTGTAAAGTACTTTAATTATACTAAAAGTTAACTCATTTTTCATATTTTAGGGTTACTGTACCAAATTTCGGCCAGCTTGCAATTTTGGACACTTCTTTATTCCTCAATGAGTTTTTAGGAAACAAAGATAATAAACTATCTACAAGGTTTTCATCAGCAATTCTTGAAAAGAAGTAACAAAAAAATCAATTTGTACTAAAAAAATATTATAATTCAAACGTAAGGTATTGGTGTTTGCATGCAACTATGCCGAAATTTGGGACAGTTACCCTATAGGGTAAGTGCTCATAATTTTGTCCAGTTTCTTATTTTGGACACTTTGAAGATAACATTGGACACTAAAAATAAATTGATTAAAATGATGGATTTTTATTCCAATATTTGATGAAAAATGAATTCTATCTAAATATTTGTTCTTTTTGGGAGATTTTGACACTAAATACGTTAAATTTTGAATATGATTTGAGTTGAAATTGCTTTGTTGAAAATTCAGTGTGAGCAATTGCTTACGAGAAATATGACAGAACTTCGTGGCTTACTTCAGTCTTATTTAGTTTTGGTGAAATACTAACAAAGTTTGTTCGCTGTTTTTGAGTGATATTATTGAATATTCATTGAATATTGTGTTGATTCACGTTACTGATGATTTGTACATTTGACCAGAAGTGAGATTTGCCTTGTGAATTATATTTTTCGTGTGAAAAATGGGAAATTTTTTAAGACATTCACCAGTGAGGTGATGATTCTTATTTTGGACAGGTGTTTTTCTCACGAAATTTCGTGAAGTTTTAGCTTTTGTGATGACTAGGTTGGACAAATGCCTGGAGAAACAAAGGAGCATCATCTCTACGAAAGAGATGTAGCGAGAAATGCCTTGAAAGGCTCCCGGAAAGGTCAGGGAATGAGCGAATCCGCACGTACTTGGAGTATCGAAGTCAACTCACTTTAATGAATGATATGGAAAGTTTCTGGGCTTCTGTGACATTCTACGTTTCCCTTACATGAACAGGAAGAGGTCTTGGTAAGATTGGTTCATAAAATGAAGAACAATGGGCATCCTGTTGATGCGGATTATCTGTCCAAATTTACAGACAAGTTGTAAAAATTAATAACCAAGTTGTCCAAAATAAGAGTCAAATTCACCTCTACATATCAATTCATTTTTAAACGTATTAAAACTAATTTTAGTAAAAATGAGATGATAAATAGCTTGCCAAGTTTCTAAACAATCCTTCTGAAAAGAGAGTAACAAAAAAAGTCAATTAGTATTGAAAATATCGCACTTCAAACTTGGGATATCGATGCTTATATGCAGACTGTCCAAAATTATAAGCACTTCCCCTATCAGATAAATGTTTTCATTTAAAAAAAATCATCATTGTTATTGCACTTTTATTGCCCAGAAACTTTACAAGTATAGCAAATCCATTTCAGTTCTTAGATAAGAAAAAATATATACTGTAAATTAGCAATTAGGAAAATTTTCGATAAGAGTATTCAATTACCCATGTCTCTTAATATAAGAGATTTCAAATTTAAAATTATATTTTTCTTTGGGAGTCTAGAATATTTAATTGTATAGTTAGCTATCTATCGTAATTACACAAGTATAATAACTGTGAAGTGATGTTAAAAATCTCTTTACATTAATTTACAGGATAAGATCTTTAAAATGATTTTATTAAAAACTGAAGCTAATTGGTAACAATTTGAAACAATTTTTTAGCACTGTATTCAATGATTCATTGAACTTCCTGACGATAATTCCAGTTCTTTTTCGATGAGCTTTCTTACTGCTCAAAAAAGTGCTTTTAATGATCATTCCTGAAGAGATAATTATCCGATTACGTCGTGAAATACTTTTTTTTTTAATCATCCGACTGTCCGACAAATTGGCAGTGTTGGCAAAAAATTGCGGACGTGCGCGTGCTCTGAGCATGTTCAAGTGAATTGCTCGAATTTCTGTTAGTGTGATATCAATGGTCAAAAGAAGTCATGCATGGTAATGCGTGTTTTGTTGTGAGATTCGAAAATCACAATTCATTGAGTGTTTTAGCGATCAGTGATAGTATAGCAAATATGCTAAAATGGAGAGTAATAGCTTTTCGCGCCTTTTTTCTCCCCATCTTCACTTCCAATTGACAACAATTTGCAATCCGCAAGCATTGATTTTTGCATCGAACTCACATGATGCACCCAGCACCCAACAATCGGCGACAAGAATCCACGCATAGATATTGACTATTTATATAAGAGTGTTGATGTTCATTTGGAATCGCGATCAAGGTTATTGAACTTGATGCATCGTCGTTCCCGTTTTGCTAATCATCACAGACATAAGTCATATAATAAATTTTCTGCTAGTGAGTCGCGCGCGCTCGAAGGAAATTGAAATCTTGCCCATTTTGTTTAAATGAACATTTTCTCTCAGTGTTCTCGTATCTTCCACTCTAACGATGAAAAAAAAAGTGGGTGATTGAGTTAGAAAATCCTGGTTTTGATATGGATGAAAAAAAAGGCATATATTTAGAGAATAGCAAATAGACGCTAATTGTCTCTATTCTCCCTTCTACCTCAACACTCTACCTTTTCATATGCAAAAACCGTGCACAACAATAGATAAAATTCCCACAAGTGGCTGCCAAAGAGGTGAGAGCACATGTTTTCACGAGATATTGTATTCCGAGCGAGACGACTAAGCAAAATAATACTACTATTTTTTTCGAACATTCTGGGGAATTTATTGATTTAGTTTGTTTTTGTTGCAAAAACCGTTTTTTTTTTCAAACATTCAAATTTTCACATTTCATTATTGTAATTGTCGGTATTTCTTTTGAACAAAAACATTTTAATAAACTTTGTAGTTTATGCATATCTACTGACAAAAATATAAATCAGACTACAGCACCCGTCTGAGCAAATAAGCATGAATTAAAACCTGAATTAACCCATACCTTTCATATCTTACTTTTAAGAAGCTTCTATAGAAAATACTCATTACGAAATATACGTAAAAGACACTGTTTTGCGCTTGCTATTCTATCTTATCCCCCGATACGAGTAGCTGCTCCATATCACAGCTCTGTAGGCAACCAGCGCCGCTACTGTATCACAGCAGCCCATCTCGGTGTGTGTTTGGGATCAGTAACAGTGAATATTTGTATCGACTGAATTATCACTTTCATGTCGAAACTCGCTCTCGTACCAGCCTCTATTGTTTTGGCGGATCACTTTTTAGCTAATATGCACCATTGACATTACTATTCATTCATTCACTGGACGAATTCAAAGCCGATATGGCATGAGAAATCTTTTTCTGCTGCTGCTCAGCTTTGAACCCGAGACCTCACACTTGAGGCCTCTACGTCAGACGGATAAGTTGAAAGACACTACACAGAGTTATAAATTAAAATGATAACAATGCATAAGAATTACGAGAAAATATGGAAAAATTAAAATATTTGAATTTTTTTTTTTAATTGTAATATCTCGAAAACTAGATTACAATAATTTTTTTTGAATGATCTAATCAAACTGCGAAAATTTTAGAAAATCGCACCACTCATTTTCAGCATCAGGGAAAAAATTTCGAAGATCAGTTTCAAAAGCCAAAGAAAATATATTTTGACTTCTTGGATAATTCTGTTGGGTGTCTTTTATAAATTCCTGTAGAGGCATTTTATAACCAAAATCGTGGGTAAATTCGGAAGCAGGACAATATTAAAAGCCAATGAGTATCGAATGGCTATTAAAAGGAGGGCTATAAAGCCCCCAGTGATTGACACGAATCACAGTTTCAAAATAGTTTTTCCGAATTTATCATATAATGACAGTATGGCAATGTCATATGAGAATGTCTTGCTCGTCTTGCTATTGTAGAATTCCCCTAGTTTAAATTTCAGAGTGCCTCAAATGTGAAAATATTTATGTCAATCTTACTATGGGAAAACCCAATGTAACGAGGGTCATAATATTCCTGCACTATTATAATTCTACTTAAAATCACCAAGTAACTCTTTTAACTCTTAAGTGTGGTATTTAATACATTTTCTGAACGTTTTGCAAAAGTTTATTTAGAAAATTCGAAATTGAGTTTAAACTTTAGAATATCGCGCACATTTTCTGTAAATAGAACTTTTAGACCAGTCACTTTTGGGAAATCAAACTCCGCCTTTGAGTACATAGATAAAATCTAATTTTGATATGTGTGCTAGTGTTAGCCAATTTCAATATTATTATATGATTTTTTATTTTTTTTCATTTATGTCGTAAGACATCACAGAGCAAGTCCCGAGGCTAACTAATAAAAACACAGTAATTCACTGCTATTATTGTTATTATTTCTATTATTAATATTACTACAATTATAATCAATATTGTTAATAAAAATATAGTAAAATACAATCAGTTGCTGTATGGTCACGTTTAAAGACAGCAAATTAAAGTTTCGTAGGGGAAAGCGCGCTATCTTCACTCAAAAAAGAGCTTATTTGAGGCAAGGCTTAAAATCGACTATAAACAGGGTTAGTCACGGTTTAATTTTAAAAAGGTTTTAAACTGTAAACATGAGTTAACCCTGTTTCAGCAATTTTAACTCCTTTTTTTAGTGAAGGATTTCACTATTAACCTTAATACATCGGTTTAAATCTTGCGCAAGGTTTGAATGGTTTTAAATTTCTATCATGGCGAGATTCTTAATGCATTTAAGGGTTTCTCGTGTAAACTTGTCAAGTGGAATCAGTAAGAGAAGAATGGTGTTTAGTGTTCAGTGTGCCTCAAAGAATGGAGGCATTCGCGTTGACATTTCTGGTATTGGGGCTCAATATGAGCCCCCACAGTGACCACCCAGGGACATATCAGCGACAAGAAGAGTAAATTGTGAAAAGTTCTGTGGTAAGTGGTGCTTAATTTTCTTTTCAAGTTTGTAACCAAACGTGCGCGTCAAGAATCAAAGTGCGGAGTTTTCTCTCTTTTTCATGAGATTTTCACTGAATTTAGGGTCAATTTTACCGTAAATGTATAAATAAATGGTGAGCAATATATTTTCTAAAAAAATCTCGGTGAAATTCTTGAAGATTTTAGTGGAAAAAGCGTGAAAATTCTGTTCACTGAGGATTATCCGCACGCCTAAATTTTAAACCCTGTCAAGATTAGGATTTTACCCCTGTTTTACCCTTGAGTTAACCGTGTTTTAATCTCTCAAGGGTTGATTTTCATCCTTGCCACGGTTAGTATTGGTGCAATGTGTGCGCGTCTAAAGCCATTGTGCGGCGTTTCCTCAAATTTTCACAGAGTTTATCCCGATTTTCCACCATCAATGCCTAAATAAACAGTGAGAAATTAATTTTCATAAAAAATATCGGTGAAATTCTTGAAGGTGTTAGTGGAAAAAGTGTGAAAATGCTGTTCACTGAGGATTTTCCGTACGCCTAAATTTTAAACCGTGTCAAGATTAGGATTTTATCCCTGTTTTAATCTTGAGTTAACCTTAAGTGTTTTAATCTCTCAAGGGTTGATTTTCATCCTTGCCACGGTTAGTATTGGTGCAAAGTGTGCGCATCCAAAGTTAAAGTGCGGCGTTTTCTGTATTTTTAACGGGATTTTCACGAAATTTTAAAAATTATTATTTTCTTATCTTTATCTTTATTTTCTAAAAAAATCGATAAAATTTCTCGTGATTTTAGTGAAAAAACTGTGAAATGCTGTTCACCACAAAATATTCCAAAGACTTTTGAATTTTAAACTGTGTCAAGATTACGTTTTAACTTCTTTTTTTAATCTCGAGTTAACCGTTTTATACGTTTTCTATTTTCCACGGGATTTAGTCTCATTTATTGCTAATGAATAAACATCTATCTATCTATCTATCTATCTACATGTCTAAACGGTTAAGATAAATTTTGTAATTTTAGTTTGTGTTACCATTTTTTCTTAGATGTCGGAACTCCAGATTTGCAGAAGTTCGAACGAGAGGATCATACTGAAACATGGAAATTCTACCTAAAATTTCAAGCGGAGAGAGCAGAAACACGCCAGGGAGCAGTGGAAAGTGCAAAATAAAATAATTGCCACCGTCCTGCTTACACATCCTTTGAAGTGGTGCAGGCTGAAGCAGGATTGATTAATTTCAGGAATTACGTAGGTTTCAGAAACCAAAAAATATGCCCTCTTTAATTTTTTTCAAATATAATAAAGAATATTTCTTCAAATCCAACTCTGAAACATAAAAGTACAACATTAGAACAATATTTTCTAAAATTTTCATTTACAAATTTTAAGAGGCTGATCTTTTAAAATGATTTTCGGAGACATAACTCACATAATTTTACTCTGAAATCAGAAAACTAAATATTTGCTATAAGCAGTTGAGCAAAAGTTATATTTCAACGAAAGTTTAAAAACATGAAATTTGTTTTTAATAGCATTTTTTACAAGAAACAATGGCGTATTTTACACTACATTTCGCCGTGCAAAATAAAGTATGACCAAGGAAAAAAAAACAAATCCTTGTTTAAGTTTTAAACCATCAACTCTAGAAGTATGCAAATTTTCGATGAAATTGATGCATTAGTTTTCGAAAAATTTTGCATATAAATCTCACAAATTGAGATTTTTAAAAGAGCTTTTACAGTTGATGCTTCTCAATTGGCTTTAAATAAATTTGTAAAGGCTCTATCCTAAAGTTTCTCACTGGCTTGAAGCTTTGAGATGAGAAAATATTCTTCACATGTTGTACTTTGTTATCAAAGAATATGTATATATTTTATTTAAAGTTGCAATACTGCAAAAAAAAAAAGAATTTTTTTTAAAAATGCCTTTTTAAAGCAAATTTCCCATATCCTTGTCGGTAGAAACGTCCGAATTTTTTAAAAAAGGCATTTAAAAAAAAATCTACTAGTGTGTAGACGCCATAAACAAGGTATTTGGACCTTATCATTACACACAACAAATCATAACATTGCTCTATCAGGTACGACGCATCGGGAGGGGAAGTGATTTGGTGACGTCAGTGTAAATCGAGCGAATCGAGAATTTACAGTGTAGCAATTGTTCCATTTGTCGTCAGTTAACTTGCTAAGCTTTTTTTTTTTCTCTGTTCGTGATTAAAATGTGCAAATTGGTGGAAATTTTGTGCAGGAATGGCTACCATCAGGATATTAAACGATAAAGGTGAGTTGTAAAGAGTGGAAAAGACCAAAACCATCAAGTGATAATGTTTTTTTTTGTTCAGGAAATCAGATTGTGATTCTTCACAATCAACAGCCAATCCAGCAAGTCGAGGATCATGAGAAAGCAGGGAATATATCTCTAAATTTGTCCATTAAGGAGATCCATGAGGTGAAAGTATTATAGCTGTACATTCTGTGGGATAAAAGTACAAAGGGACAGATAATCCTAACCGGCTTATGTAGGTGAGATTCTTAACGTGAGCTAACTCGGAGTGCATGCAAATTCGATTTGGAGCTGAAGTTGGGAGACGCCATTCAGTTATCTTGAATCAAATTCGTGAAATTATACAAATTTTGTATTTAAACCAAAATATCAAGGATTTGGATGAACTGACAGAAAAGTGTTATATGGGTGAAATGTAGACCAGAATGTTCTCTATAATTTTGCCGTAAAACTTGAACTCATCGATTACTCAGAAGCCAAGATAAGCGAGGTTTTTTGTTTCTTAACTCGTTTTTTTCATCCAGAGTGCCCCAAGTAGTCATTTGTTGAACTTCAACTATATCAAAGAATTGTTGTATTTTGTGGGACTTTCCATTTAAAACCATATTTTAAGTGTCTTTGTGGAGTATAGGCAGTCAAATTGGCATCTGAGTGATTTCAAAGCGTTATTATTGGAAAAATCAATTTTTTCACACTTAAACGGCAAAATCGGAGTGATAGCGTAGTCTGAGTGGAAAATGATGTATGGACGAAATGTAGAGACAAATGTCCCCTACAATTATGTCGAAGTAATCATCAAAATCGGTTCAGCGACAGTCGAGATAATTGAGGTTATGTGATATTGAAATTGGTTTTTCGACTGTGGCGCTCCTGGTGTTGGTCCCACGAAGTTCAAATATTCTAGAAAGTTGTAGCATTTGGTGAGATCTTTCGTTTAAGCCCTCATTCATCAAAATCGGTCACATAGAACCGGAGATATGATTTTTTGAATTTCGTGAACTTTGACCCCTCATATCTCCGGTTCTATTGAAACCACAGCGCACATACGCACCATTTTGGAAACGTCCTAGACTGGACTACAACATACTAAAATTTCATTAACTTGCACAATGCCGTTTTTGAGAAAAGTGACTTTGAATTTCAATGAATTTTGACGCTATCACAGCGCCACCTGTGGTGACTTTTTGAACTTCCATCTGAAAGTGCTCATTGAGACGAAACCAAAAAGGTAAAACTTAGGTCGCTATGTTAATTAGAACCGGAGATAAAGGCCGGTCAATATTCGAACTTTGACCCCTTATAGCTCGGGTCAGGGGTTTTAGATCGACTTAAGGTTTTTTTTGTTTGATAGGTATAATCAACGGCTACAACATACTAAAATTTCAGCCCGATGCACAATGGAATTTTTGAGTTATTTAACTTATAAGATTTAAAAATTTTCTTTTTAATAATAGCGCCCCTAGCGGTGGTTTTATGAACTTGCGATGTTAGAAGGGGAAGTGGCATTTCACGAGAGCTTTCCAAAAAGCCCTCACTTTTTAAATTCTGACAATTAGAACCGGAGTTATGGCCATTTTAAGAAATTTTTTTTGGACCCTTATAGCTCGGGTCAGGGGGGTCGGGGGACCTTAAGTTTGGTATTGATGGAAAGCTCTAAGGCCCAGCTATAACATACTAAAATTTGAGTCCGCTGAATGCCATAGGGGCGGAGCTATTGAGAAAACAAAAAAAGGGGGGTCTTCAAAATGGCGGAAGGAGGGGTGGGGGGTGGGGGGTCTATGCACCAAGTTGCAATTTTCACCCGATATATAACCTTTGTCGAAAACCGCAAGTCGATATCTTTTTTAGTTTAGGAGCTATTAAGCTCCAAAGAGCGGCCGGCCGGCCGGCCGGCCGGGAACGTAAAATAGCCACATATATATTCGTGATCAGGAAGTGCTGAAACACATTTTGGCCAAGTTTGAGGTCGATCGGACGACATGAAATTTTGTTAGGATTATAGTAGGTGAGATTGTTAAGAATCTCACCTAATATCTCCTGGCTTGACCTCAAAGGAAGAATTTGAATCACTTGCAGCATATGCTGCAAGCCAATTTCACAATTTTTTAATCAAAAATATCTAAGCTCAGGAATTAATTGAGGTCCTACAAAAAATATCTTACATTTGGACATCCTTATAGTTTGTAATCATCTACAAGAATTGAATTTTTCTCGATTCTGAATAATTCAAAAACACCGTTTTTCACTGAATATTCACATGCTGCTTTGGGTACTCTCAGAGTCCCAAAAGAGACGAAAGAGTTAATGCATTTGAAGGCATTTTGTGGAGAAGCGGAGATTAATTTAACACTAAAGAAAGATAGTATATTCTTTTAATACTAATTCTACTAATTTCTCACGATCATAACAAAATATTTGCAGAAAATTGCAGATAATAAAAAAAGATAAATTTTAATTGATTTTTATTTTTTATCTCTCTGTCTTTGCAGATTTCTTCGCCTCCAGCAAGACACCGTAAACGAAACCTAAGAAAGAACTTTTGGAATTCCTGAAAAAAAATGAATATAAATGAGATTGACCAAGACAATTTCTAAACAATATGTTTAATAAGGAATTTTATTAAATATTTGAAAATTGAACGAATTTTAATAAATAAGATAAAGATTATTTTTTATTATGTAGTAAGTTTGCGAATTTTCGCTGCATGATGGGATTCCTTTTGCCGTCTTCGCTTCTCTGCCCTGTCTGTGCGAATTTTCTCTTTAATATTGTCATTGAGATGTTTAACTCTTATCAAGATGCGACGTTTTAAATATTCTTTTATCACCTCCTTCGGACAATGTTTCACCTTGTCTCCAATTCGTTCTTCCACGATTTCCAAGGTTCTTCCTAAAATTCTCTTTTGGAATGCAAATCTACCAATGCTGTGAATATTGGTGAACACCTTATTCAAAAATTGACAGATTTTGCAGAATTCATCTTCTGCTTTTAGTAATCCTCCCAATGACATGTGTTGGACGTAAGAGCCTTCTGAAGTGATTGGATAATTGTGAGTTCCGTATTCCGGATGAGTTTTAATGAACTTTTTGGCTATGTAGCCAGCCAAATTGTCGAGTGCGTCTTCTTCATCCTTATAATGTCGTACGTACAAATGTCTGTGATCCGTTTCGTTTTCTTGGGAATTCACAGATAAAGTCGCAAGTGAATCATTATAATCATAAATAATGAACTTTTGAGAGAAAATTCTGTGGTTCATAATTCATTCAAATACGTAATTTCTAGATAACGGTATATTTTACGAACCTATAATATTCAGGAGACTATTTTTGTAAAGGATTCAAGTCGTCCCACGAATCCTTTTCATGGACTTGGAGGACATTTAGGAGTTTATGAAACAAATCTAAAAAAAAATGAAGGGATAGGGATATGCGATGTTCCAGGAAAAATGTCCTTGAATCCTCCTCTACACATCCTTGAGTTAACCTTTGATACCAACATCCTAGGATGTACCGTTATTGATTATAAACAACTTTTTTTCAAATATTTCGAAAAATTTCTTAAAGATCTTTTTCTTAAAATATCTCAGAAACTTGACGTGATGGACCACAAGTTTCTTCGGGAGAAATGTTCAGGACATACCAAGGAACAAGAAACTACTCATTATTTTTCATCACATTTTTGGCTGTTGCACAGTGTTATTAACAAACCACTATTAAAGATACATATGATTTTCTTGCTTGCAGATTCAATCTCTGAAAGCACTATTTAAAGAATTGAAAGAGACATACAACATTAAATATATTCTTACCAATCGCCTTAATCAAGATGCCCTCGAAAGCACCTTCTCGGTCTTAAGAGAAAAGGGTGGTCTTTATGACCATCCTAGTCCACTCAATGCCTTGCATAGGCTGAAAATTATAATTTTGGGGAAACCGAATATGCAGCGTAGGAATACAAACATCCTGCACAACGATGACCTGATCAAATCGTTGGTTCAAATGGTTTTAAAAAAGTCGAAGATTCAATTCGCAGAAGAAAAGGGACAGATAATCCTAACCGGCTTATGTAGGTGAGATTCTTAACGTGAGCTAACTCGGAGTGCATGCAAATTCGATTTGGAGCTGAAGTTGGGAGACGCCATTCAGTTATCTTGAATCAAATTCGTGAAATTATACAAATTTTGTATTTAAACCAAAATATCAAGGATTTGGATGAACTGACAGAAAAGTGTTATATGGGTGAAATGTAGACCAGAATGTTCTCTATAATTTTGCCGTAAAACTTGAACTCATCGATTACTCAGAAGCCAAGATAAGCGAGGTTTTTTGTTTCTTAACTCGTTTTTTTCATCCAGAGTGCCCCAAGTAGTCATTTGTTGAACTTCAACTATATCAAAGAATTGTTGTATTTTGTGGGACTTTCCATTTAAAACCATATTTTAAGTGTCTTTGTGGAGTATAGGCAGTCAAATTGGCATCTGAGTGATTTCAAAGCGTTATTATTGGAAAAATCAATTTTTTCACACTTAAACGGCAAAATCGGAGTGATAGCGTAGTCTGAGTGGAAAATGATGTATGGACGAAATGTAGAGACAAACGTCCCCTACAATTATGTCGAAGTAATCATCAAAATCGGTTCAGCGACAGTCGAGATAATTGAGGTTATGTGATATTGAAATTGGTTTTTCGACTGTGGCGCTCCTGGTGTTGGTCCCACGAAGTTCAAATATTCTAGAAAGTTGTAGCATTTGGTGAGATCTTTCGTTTAAGCCCTCATTCATCAAAATCGGTCACATAGAACCGGAGATATGATTTTTTGAATTTCGTGAACTTTGACCCCTCATATCTCCGGTTCTATTGAAACCACAGCGCACATACGCACCATTTTGGAAACGTCCTAGACTGGACTACAACATACTAAAATTTCATTAACTTGCACAATGCCGTTTTTGAGAAAAGTGACTTTGAATTTCAATGAATTTTGACGCTATCACAGCGCCACCTGTGGTGACTTTTTGAACTTCCATCTGAAAGTGCTCATTGAGACGAAACCAAAAAGGTAAAACTTAGGTCGCTATGTTAATTAGAACCGGAGATAAAGGCCGGTCAATATTCGAACTTTGACCCCTTATAGCTCGGGTCAGGGGTTTTAGATCGACTTAAGGTTTTTTTTGTTTGATAGGTATAATCAACGGCTACAACATACTAAAATTTCAGCCCGATGCACAATGGAATTTTTGAGTTATTTAACTTATAAGATTTAAAAATTTTCTTTTTAATAATAGCGCCCCTAGCGGTGGTTTTATGAACTTGCGATGTTAGAAGGGGAAGTGGCATTTCACGAGAGCTTTCCAAAAAGCCCTCACTTTTTAAATTCTGACAATTAGAACCGGAGTTATGGCCATTTTAAGAAATTTTTTTTGGACCCTTATAGCTCGGGTCAGGGGGGTCGGGGGACCTTAAGTTTGGTATTGATGGAAAGCTCTAAGGCCCAGCTATAACATACTAAAATTTGAGTCCGCTGAATGCCATAGGGGCGGAGCTATTGAGAAAACAAAAAAAGGGGGGTCTTCAAAATGGCGGAAGGAGGGGTGGGGGGTGGGGGGTCTATGCACCAAGTTGCAATTTTCACCCGATATATAACCTTTGTCGAAAACCGCAAGTCGATATCTTTTTTAGTTTAGGAGCTATTAAGCTCCAAAGAGCGGCCGGCCGGCCGGCCGGCCGGCCAGCCGGCCGGCCGGCCGGGAACGTAAAATAGCCACATATATATTCGTGATCAGGAAGTGCTGAAACACATTTTGGCCAAGTTTGAGGTCGATCGGACGACATGAAATTTTGTTAGGATTATAGTAGGTGAGATTGTTAAGAATCTCACCTAATACGAATGCGGACAATACTGATGATGACGACTCTTATAATGATTCACTTGCGACTTTGTCTGTGAATTCCCAAGAAAACGAAACGGATCACAGACATTTGTACGTACGACATTATAAGGATGAAGAAGACGCACTCGACAATTTGGCTGGCTACATAGCCAAAAAGTTCATTAAAACTCATCCGGAATACGGAACTCACAATTATCCAATCACTTCAGAAGGCTCTTACGTCCAACACATGTCATTGGGAGGATTACTAAAAGCAGAAGATGAATTCTGCAAAATCTGTCAATTTTTGAATAAGGTGTTCACCAATATTCACAGCATTGGTAGATTTGCATTCCAAAAGAGAATTTTAGGAAGAACCTTGGAAATCGTGGAAGAACGAATTGGAGACAAGGTGAAACATTGTCCGAAGGAGGTGATAAAAGAATATTTAAAACGTCGCATCTTGATAAGAGTTAAACATCTCAATGACAATATTAAAGAGAAAATTCGCACAGACAGGGCAGAGAAGCGAAGACGGCAAAAGGAATCCCATCATGCAGCGAAAATTCGCAAACTTACTACATAATAAAAAATAATCTTTATCTTATTTATTAAAATTCGTTCAATTTTCAAATATTTAATAAAATTCCTTATTAAACATATTGTTTAGAAATTGTCTTGGTCAATCTCATTTATATTCATTTTTTTTTCAGGAATTCCAAAAGTTCTTTCTTAGGTTTCGTTTACGGTGTCTTGCTGGAGGCGAAGAAATCTGCAAAGACAGAGAGATAAAAAATAAAAATCAATTAAAATTTATCTTTTTTTATTATCTGCAATTTTCTGCAAATATTTTGTTATGATCGTGAGAAATTAGTAGAATTAGTATTAAAAGAATATACTATCTTTCTTTAGTGTTAAATTAATCTCCGCTTCTCCACAAAATGCCTTCAAATGCATTAACTCTTTCGTCTCTTTTGGGACTCTGAGAGTACCCAAAGCAGCATGTGAATATTCAGTGAAAAACGGTGTTTTTGAATTATTCAGAATCGAGAAAAATTCAATTCTTGTAGATGATTACAAACTATAAGGATGTCCAAATGTAAGATATTTTTTGTAGGACCTCAATTAATTCCTGAGCTTAGATATTTTTGATTAAAAAATTGTGAAATTGGCTTGCAGCATATGCTGCAAGTGATTCAAATTCTTCCTTTGAGGTCAAGCCAGGAGATATTTGTACTTTTATCCCACAGAATGTACAGCTATAATACTTTCACCTCATGGATCTCCTTAATGGACAAATTTAGAGATATATTCCCTGCTTTCTCATGATCCTCGACTTGCTGGATTGGCTGTTGATTGTGAAGAATCACAATCTGATTTCCTGAACAAAAAAAAACATTATCACTTGATGGTTTTGGTCTTTTCCACTCTTTACAACTCACCTTTATCGTTTAATATCCTGATGGTAGCCATTCCTGCACAAAATTTCCACCAATTTGCACATTTTAATCACGAACAGAGAAAAAAAAAAAGCTTAGCAAGTTAACTGACGACAAATGGAACAATTGCTACACTGTAAATTCTCGATTCGCTCGATTTACACTGACGTCACCAAATCACTTCCCCTCCCGATGCGTCGTACCTGATAGAGCAATGTTATGATTTGTTGTGTGTAATGATAAGGTCCAAATACCTTGGCCATAAAGCTGTTAAGGTAATCTAGATATATTTATTTATTTTTCATTGAGATAAGATTAAATATTGAAAAAGAATATATAGGTAAACAAATACTGTCAATTTTTCTTGATAGATTTTCCTAAGTTTTTGCTTAATTATTTTGAAAATAACTTTTCTCATGCTGTTGTAAAATTTACTCCCTAGTTTTTGCCAATATTGTTTAAAAAAGCTTTAAATTACAGATATTTTTATGATACCTTAAAAAATAATAATATAATAAAGTTTAAATTAATGAAATAACTAGGAGTTATAAATTCTTATATTTGTGTTAAATTGTAATTATTTAATAGTAAAATAAGGAATTATAATGATATATTGTAAGAGAAACAAGTACTATTTTATTGTAATAAATTCTAAATGTTTACTTAACCTAATTATAATTTTTTTATACTTCTACACTGATGTATGTATATGAGAAATTCAAGTCTCACTTAAGTAAACTTCTTGGAGATCATTTTTCAATCTTTGTTAGAATTTAAGTCAAATTTACATGTAAAACAATTAAATAAGGCTTAGAAATTCCTTATAATATTTTTCTTCACTGAGAAAATAAGAAAATAACGACTAAAGTATAAACTTTTTACTCTAGCCGTTACTTTTTATTTCCTTAGTGATGCAAAATATTATAATAAGAATTTCTAGTTTTATTTAATTATTTTCCAAGTAAATTTGATTTTAATCTTAACAAGGGTTAAAAATAGTCATCCAGGGGTTGAAAGAGGCGAGATTTGAATAAACTCATGACAAGGGTTGTTTTTCCGCTTGCCAGGGGTTGATGGAAACAAGGATTGAGTGTAACCCGTGTTACGGATTAAGCCATACTCCTTCCAGGGTTTGACGAAACAGGGTTTAAGGTATAAACATGGCGAGGATTGGTCTTCATTCTTGCCAAGGTTTACTGAGAAAAAGGTTTTAAAATATACCCCTGACAAGGATTATGGTTTACTCTTGCCAGGGTTTGACGAAAACAGGGTTTAAAATATAATCGTGACGAGGATTGGTCTTCATTCCTGCCAAGGTTTACTGACGGCAAGGTTAATCAATATCCATAACAGGATTTGACTTTCTACCTTTTCAGGGTTTGGTTGAAACAGGGTTTAAAAAATACTTGTACGTCAAACCTTGCCACGTTTAGGTTGAAACAGGGTTTGGCATCAGTTTGATAGACAAACCCTGTTTTACATACCCATTTAACCGTGGATTTTTTTGAGTGTTCAGACGGCTCAAGCTTCGCACAATTCAATTTTTTCTCTATGTTCCTTATAGATTCCACCCATAGCTCTTTTCTGAAAATTTGAGGCATTGGACTAGCTATTAAAATATAATATTGTAATGGGCCAAATTTATTTATAACGTTTTATTCCTATAAAACGTAGAAAAGAATAAATTTTATGTAAAGATAATTTTTCAAGTACAAATAAATTATTAATTTTTTGTCTCAGTGTAGATCTTGGAACTGTCATGAATTGCACTGTCACAGTGGACACAGTAATTGAAAATTTGTTTCAAAAATTTTAATTATTTTCGATATAGGATAAACTAAAAAAAAATTTAGACTTCGAATATTTGACGTTTGAATTCAAAATATCTAAATTCTGTTGAGGTTTTTTTTATGGATAATATATTTTTGCCCTAATACAATACAAATCTCAGTAAATTTCTCAGTTAAGTTAGTGGGTGCACCTACATTTTTCCATCAAGTGTTGCATAAATAGAAATAAATACATAACAGTATTTGTTCTGTCTTAGATTTTTCTTCTTATATCTTTTTACAAGCTATTGTTATTCCATTTATATACTGGGGAATCTTCCTGTCCGCACGCTCGTCTTTTCGGAAATATCCCAGGAAATTATTTCATTATTTGGGTTTTTCTCACTCCAGAAAAAAAGATTAATTGTTTGGCCTTCCAGAAAGGCAAAAGGTCAACTAAGAATATATTCTCTTTTCAAAAGAACTTGTTGTTGTGGAATGAAAGATGAACATTTTTGATAATAAAATTTAAGTAATATTATTCAGCTATTCTTGCTGATTCTTAGAAAATTGGATATAAAATATTTGGTTGAGATGAGGATACACAAAAGTTTTTTTCCATTGTGATTATAGTCACAACATTATATTATGATCAATATAGTTAATAATGATCAACATAAAATTATTTCGAGTTCTTGAACGTGTGTTTGAACAGTTTAGTCATGGAATTCTCCTCAAGTATCTGAATATTCATTTTGCTAAATAATTCTAAACAGAATGAGCTTTTTGCAATGGTGATTGCGCACAATTACATTTGTTTTGTAAATATATCTTCGAAACTTGACGTGCGAATGAATGTAACAGAAACAGATTGGTTACGTTCACTCTTGCTGAAATATCAAATACTATGTTTACAAAACAAAAATTATACTACACAAAAAATGATATATACGGAATGCTCGTAAATCGTATAATACACTAGGAAGTTTATAAAAGTTTGTGAATTTTCACAAATATTGTTCGTAATATGATCATTTAACGAATACTTTTTGTTCTTTTACAAACATTTGTTCGTAAATGTTCGTAATCACATGGAAAAATGTCCGCAAAACTTTGTCATTTGTTCGTAAAGTTTTGTTTGACAATCAAAAATGTACGAACATAATCTTAGTAAACGAACAAAAAATGCTCGTTAAGTTACGAAATTATATAAAAAATATTTGTGAGAATTTTTTAGTGTGTTATAAAATTTCCAAGGATTTCGTAAATCCCCATTGGGAATTCACAAATTTTTACGAAAAAAATTAGAAATATTTCTTTCTGTGTATGTATTTGAAAAACCAATCCAAAGAAATATTAGAATATAAAGTTTAATACTAAGTATATTGTGTGTAAAAAAAATCATTATAAGTATCAAAGAATACTTGATAATTATCATAAAGTACTCGAATCATCTGTGAGTTCTCGCAATATCATTGTAAGATAAAGTGCCCTCAAGTCGATCGGTTTCTCAGCTTATCCGGATAAATTATTTAACAAATTTTTTTTAAGGTTTGATAGTCATTTTCTATGAAAAATTTCACTGATTTGCATTATGTATAATATAATAGACCTTATAATGTTAGACAGGTTACTCCAACACATAGCAAATTTAAGTTAATTGAATAAATAACCCTACTGGCCGAGTTCAGGAACCGGTCGACTACAGGGAATTCTACTTTAGAAAAAATATCTTTGAAAAAAAGTAAGGAGTTGATTCCGAAATAAGCTCCGCTCTGAAAAGTTGTAAAGGTAGGGAGAGGTGGGGCTACTTTGAGCTATGGGGCTCTATTGATATACGATTTTTTCGCATATTTTTAAGGGAAACTACCCAAGAAGCAAAATAGCTGCCTTATAGAACCAAGTATTAAACAAGTCTTTTAATGCACTTTCAAAAGCCTTAAAGTGAGGATTTTCTGTTGAAATTCCTATAGAAGCTCTAAAGATCCTTAAGGGTGCGCCACTTTACTTATAGTAATCTCTGTGATGGAACCCAATAGTGTTATAAGCAAATAAAAAGATTTTTGGTTCTATAGTGAATTACTCAGAGAATTCTACAAGACTATATTAAGAAAAAAATGCTTCTTGGGTAGGCTTTACCGAAATGTAATTAAGATAGACAAAACAAGTGTGGATCTAAACTAAATTATGGTAAGGCTCAACTTTCTTTATATGCCAAAAAAACGTGTAGGGTGAAGTGGTACAAGTTATTGGACAATGGTACAAGTTGGACAGGGTTTTTTTCTTGATAAATTTAATACTTCATTTTTATTTGTATATTTTTAATGCTTTAGTTTTATAATTTAGTTCCTTGCGCTTAAAAAAAATTGTACTGTATTTATTAAGGAAAAAGCCATGTCCAACTTGTACCGGACAATTGTCCAGCTTGTATCGCTTTACCCTATCAATGTAGCATCACAGTTCAAAGTAGTCCCAGCTCCCCCTAAAGCCCTTTTCAGGAATTATATCTAATTGAACCGAATAAGTTTGAATTTTATCTTTTATTTAAGGAAACACTTCAAACTGGTAAAACACATTATAATTACCAATTAATTTTTTGGCGAGACTTAAAGGGTCCCACTTACTGAAAGATAAGTCCCCCATAAAACGATACGAAAAATAGAACAAAAATAATTTTTACAATGGGATATCAGAAGTATTTGCTTTTCCTGTACTCTGTACTCTTATCATTTCTAAATGTCACACAACTGACATATCAGTACGTGCTTTATAGGGGGCGTGACCTATTTAAGAGAGAGAGAGAGAGAGAGAGAAACTCTCTAGACTCCGCCCAAAGTTAAATTTGAAGATTTAATTTGCCGTTAATTTTCAAAGTGTAATAGAATCTCCTTATGAAACATTGAAACAAGGGAAAACATGAAGTTTAATAGTACAAAACTTCTGAAAGGAAGCGTTACGGAGAAAGTTTTAACGTGAGAAAATTTCTGGAGATTCAAAGGCATTCGAACCCGGAATACTTATATCATAAAGCAAATGCTCCACGATTTAATTCATTGAATGCCTCCAAATAAAAGGAACTGAAATCTTACCCCGTATAAAGCGAAAGATGAGAAAGGTATTGTATTGTAATTGTGTCTCAAAGTTCCGTGCGAAATAATATTATATCTCAGAACATATGAAAGTCTTAGAAATATTGAGATTCAATTTTTAAAAAAATATCCAGAACCTTATCTCAATATGACGATAGAATCGCCATGATTTTAGGAATTCCTAAGCCGAAGTTAGCGAATCTTGCCGACATGACCCAAATACATTATTAACAGATGGTGAATAAAAATCAAAAATAAAGCGAAAGTGAATTTTATTTAGATAAAACAGAAAAGTATAATTTCAATGTATGCATCTATTTGTGAATTGAATCGACCTTTAACAGAACTTTATAGCCATATGGAATAGTGAATTATTTTTCTCTAGGGTTAATCCCTTGACCGCCTTAAAAGCACATTAGGAAGGGTATCCTTCGCTAAAGAAATTTCACTTTTTTTTAGAGTAAATATTTAAAAAGAAATGTTGCGAGAAAATAAATTTACAGCGATCTCTTAATTTAAGAGAAAAGTAGGGGCAATTTTTAAAAGTTGATTTAGTTTCCCAAATGAGCTTGTAACCTGTTCTGTCGTAGTAATTGAAGTTTTAATTTATTAATGCACTTAGAGATTTTAGATATAGGTTCTAGAATCTTCTAAGTCGAACACGCGATATTAATAACTTGTCCGTTATCAGAAGTTAGCGGATTGCAAGTGTTTTGCTCATGCAGCCTTGGTCTCTTATCATCTCAACGATGTAAAAACTCGTTAAAATCTGAGAACCAATACTTTTCTTAATGAAATTGAAACTCGCAATACTTTTTTGTGTCTAATTTGCTGTATTTCATTTTGCACTTTAAAATGTGTATTACTGTGTCTTTAGGAATTTGTGAAAAGAAACAAGAAAAAAAAAACACAAGCTTTGCACAGTTGAAAGAATATTTTAATAAAGTGTCTTAAAAAGATAATTAAGTAGGAAAATATTCCTCACTTTTCCTCTCATTTGACCACCCAGAAGCATGCACTCATTGTTCCACTCAATCATTTATAATTGTTCATTTTAATTAGTAATTCTACGTCATCCGTATGAAAAATGCAAATATTCAATGAATTCCATTCCGTGCGATTGACAATTTCATGTTTTTATTGTACATTCTTCCCCATATGGTAGTCTAGTGGCAGAAGGAATTTACAAATAGAAATCCAACTATTCACGAGATGTATCAATAAATTTTATGCAGCAATTTTGATTATATTCGAAGGAGCAAAAACTTTTGCTTTAAAGCTGGGAAGATTGAGACTTGTCTTGGGTGTCTGTGAAGGATTTATTTTCTCCACAATTGTGATTTATGACAAATGATACTTGGTGATCATTGGGGATGACACTCAAGATCCTTAACTCAGAGTAATCACACCCCATGATCATGCACAATTTATTTTGTTATTTAAATTGAGAAGATGCCAGGAATCACTTATGAGAGTCAATTGAGAAATGTTTATGCAAACAATTAGTTGAGCGAGATGGTTTAATTTTTCATATCATCACGAATTGAATGATGGATGGTGATCTTGCGGATTGTTTGGAACGAAAAGGAAAAAAAAATGGATAAAAAAAAGGATCCGAAATACTTACTTTGGCTTCACAATCTCTTCAGAGTTTCTTTTACTCTTTTTCCTGCGAAATATCCTTTTTCCTGCCGCTTTGACCTTCATTGTGGAAGTAGTATTTAAGTCCACCTTTTCAGATCACTTTTCGCGAACTTTTCTGTTAATATTTGAGTTTTTACTCCCCGCAAAACGGAAAACTCTTCTATCAACTCTTTGAGATCGCCAAAACTTGTCTACTGTTCAAGCTGACATTGTTGTCTGTTGAGTGAAAATTGCCATGCTTTCCTGTACACAAAAAATGTGGAATAATAGTGCGATCTACTTTTTTGGCGGACACTTTGTGACCATCCACAAAAATACTCTTAATGAGCACCATTATTTTTCTATTTGCAAAAATACTTCCATTAATTATTTTCTTATGAATTTATGAGTACATTTACAATTATTACGCGTTTTTTTTATAGGTTTTCACAATTTAAAAAGTACTGGAAAATTTTCCACTCGATGTGATTGTTTTAGGGTGATAATCTCATCACGCAATAAAATTCCATTAAAATTAAGAGAATTTTCAGGAGCACACCCAAGAAGCAAATTGCTTATCTTACACGAGGAAAATATTTTAATTGAAGAAAGAACAAATGAATGTTATAAATACCGAAAGGCATTTCAGATAATTAAGTTCTGTCTCTTTTAAATCAAAAATAAGTTCACTAAGAATAATCAGAAAATGTGGAACTATACTTAAGGGAACTGCTTGTAATTTGGGACAGCTTGTAATTTTGGACACTTTAATGGTAAATCTGAACACTGCAAATTAATTGATTAAAATTATGTAATTTTCTTACAATATTTAATGAATTAATGTATTCTATCTAAATATTTATTCTTTTTAAAATATTTTAAGACTAAATTAGTTAAATTTTTGAATGTGATTTGATTTAAAATTAAAATAGCTTTGCTGTTGAAAATTCAGTGTGAGCTGTTACTTACGAGAAATATGACAGAATTTAGTGTTTACTTCATTATTTGGTGAAGTATTATTAATTTTTCTTCGATATTTTAAAGTGATATTAAATATTCATTGAATTTTGTGTCAATTCACGATAACACTAAACCTACTGACCGTTTTTGGTGGTTTTTCCTAGCGCGCTCGGTCATTTTTTTCTTGGAAAAGAGGAAAAGAATAAAATTTAAACACCGAAAAATATAATACATGCATATTTTATGAAATTCGTAAAGTTTGATAGCGACATCGGTCTTTGTAGGTTCAGTGTTAATAGTGATTTATTTATTTGATCTGTAGAAGAATTTGCCTTGTGAATTACGTTTTTCGTATATACAAATGGACAATTTTGTCAGAGATTCACCAGTGAAGTGACGCTTGCTATTTTGGACAGATGTCTTTTCATCGAAATTTTGTAAATTTTTAGTTTTTGTAACGAATAGGTTGTATAAATTGCCTAAATCAACAAATGAGCATCATCTTTACGAATGAGATGCAAAGAAAATAGCCGTAAAATAATCCTATAAAGGCAAAGGATTGAGTGAAATGGAGTACTTGAAGGTCCGAAGTCAACTCACTCAATTAATAAAAAGTTTCCATGATCTTTAGAACAATCTACAGTTCCTTTTCATAAACAGGAAGAGGACTTGGTAAGTTAAGGTCTTGATATGGACAAAAATGGGAATCCTATTAAGCCGGATTAGCTGTCCAAAATCTACAAGCAAAGTGTCCAATATTAAAAGCAAGATGTCCAAAATTACAGTCAAATTCATGTATACATTTTTATTTATTTTTAAACGTATTAAGACAAATTTTAGAGAAAGCAAACACGATAATCCATGATAAATTGCTTGGCATAAAACTTGAACTTGTACTGAAAATATTGAATTTTAAAAGAAATGTCAAATATTTATTTGCAAGGAGTTTTTCAATAAGGTGTTGTGAATTAAAAATCCTTCTGTAGATAAATTAAGTTTTTTTTCGAAAAACTACACAATTTTTTGAAAAATAGAACATTGTGGCTTATACGGCTTACTTAAGGTCGCGTTATAGTAATTTTCTGTTAAAGGACACATGACGTTAAATATTTTAAAAATAATTTTTTGCGTAAGATGTTTTTACATGAAAGAATTTTTGACATGCCGGATAGTTCATTCAGCGATACACCGGTCACATTTTGATTCAGAGCTATTTTATTTAACTTCAGAATAGTTTTTCAGAATTCTTGTTTTCAAAAACAAGAATTTATTGAGTCAGAGCAATCATTTGACCTTTAAAATTACGTGAAATCAACGAGTAAATAAAACAATAAAAAAATGTTGGATCAAATACTATTTTTTCCGCTTTCTTGCACTAAATTTTACGACTGTGATCAAATTGTTTGTTTGTTTTGAACAAATTTGCCAACTTATTATAGACTTTGAAATTGTTTATAACTTCTACATTTATTAAAATTTCGAAAGACTGTTGCAAACTTTTAATATTATTATATGAATGACTCTAATAGTATTAATGCATAAAAATTTTGTTTGAACCCTATTGATAAATTTTACATAATTACTGAGTAATTTCTAAATTTTTAAAGTTCTCTTAACTAAGACAACTTCTAAGAAGAATGCAAAAACTAATGACTTATAATATTACAGGACTATAAGAATCTAATATGTTGACACTGTTGAAGTAGTCCTGTAATTTGTATTTCTATTAAGAGGTTTGTAGGTTTAAATATTTGTAGATGTTCCGGAATACCTTAATTGCAAGTTAATATTTTTTTTAGGGTCCTTACTTTTAGAATTGGCGTCTTATAATAAGAGAGACCAGAACAGCATTGGCCAAGGGCAGAATTAGACAGTTGGGCATTAAAGGTTTCCTTAGAAAAAATATTGAGCAAAGTACTATGAAGTAATGAAATCCCTTCATATTCATTGAAATATTTATCAGCCTGATCCAAACATGTATTTCAGAAATTTTAAGCAAAGAAAACTTTCATTCGCTGCCTAATTCTGCCCCGGTCTTTCCTATTTCACTTGTAGAATTAAGCAAAACAAATAATTTAAACTAATTTACTTTTCAAATTTCTCATTTTTTTGTCAAACGCTTTTCATAACAAAAAATTCATCGTCATATTGATCCTTATTAAATTTTGATTAAATAAAACAAATGCTTCTTGGGTAGCAGATCTAAGCGGAATCTCTTAAATTAAGTGAAATGTCTGTGATTTGATATCATCTCTCTAATATGAATTTCGATGCAAAATAGGCAGCAGTAGAGCGTTGAGAATTGAGAAACTAAATTCCTAATGAGTGGATTAGGTACAATTTTATACTTGGAGACAAATAGCGTGGTATAGTTCTAATTTTAAGACATCATATATACCTTCGGACAAAGATATTATTTTAAGCTTTCCAACACAGCATTTTCTGAACTCGCCGACCACAAGTCACATCATCACACTCCTAGGAAGTTATGAAATGTTAATGGACACGTGGAAGGAAAATTGAATGGATGGCAAAAGAGGAATACCGAAGATTTCTTACTATTTCCAATTGAAGGCACATTTTATTGAATTTCCTGGAGCATTTCTCTTTCACGCCATATCATGTGATTGAGTTTCTTTTTTTTTGGATGGGAGTTCTGAAAAGCCCAAAAGTCCCAGAAAAAAAATCCATGGACGCAAAATATTGAATCATTCTCAGAAGATATGACTTAAAACCTACATTTGATAATAATAAAGTAATCATAAAAGGGTCAGAGATCATGTCGAAAAAAATATCATGTAAAGCAGAGTGAAATATGTTGTATATTACATTTTAGAGTAAATAACATAAAATATGAATGATGCTGAGAGAGCATGGAAATTATTTTTGCAAATATCAAAATTATAGAGAAATAGGCAATAAACAAAAAAAAACTGAAAGTGAGGAAGATGGAATAGAAGAGAATAATACGAGTAATATTCCTCTTCTATATGCGATTATCATCTCACGCACTTGTATCACAATTTCGTCCATTATTCTCATTTCCGTATTTAAAGTAACAATTACAGCCACACCAACTCTAATCGATCCCCAATCAATTAATGTGAATCACTGCTCGTTTTTTCTCTCTCTCTCTCTCTTCTTCACAATCTATATATTTTTTCAATACTTCAACACGTTATTTTTAATCAAAAATTACTTCTTGGGATTGATTCACAGACACACCAAACTTACGAGGAGATCGCACATTTTCTCTCCTGACTTTTCTTTTCAAGATCAAATTCAGTTGAAAGATGATCACTTTTCTAGGACACTCTTCCGCACTGAGATCGAGATCGTCTTCATGAAATTTTATGCATATTTCCAATGCAATTGCAACTCCTTGTCTCTCAACTTTCTTTGCAAAATCTGATGCAAAATCCACTTAAAAAACAACGATCTCCAAATGATCGTACGCTGGATAAAATTGTCTTTTTTGCAAACAAGCACTTCACATGGTATATATTTTTAAATAATTTAAAATGTACGGAAAAACGTGTCGAACAATGGATGAAAAATAAATCCAATTTGAAAGTTAGAATCCACAAAAAATTATAGGTAGAAATTGAGAGAAAATTGCACGAGTGCACAGTTAATTGATTGACGATGTACCGAGTTATAAGAAAAATTAATTTGCACAATTTTTACTTATTCCTCGTTCTTTCTCCATCGAATATCGCTATCGTTCTCCAGTTTGAACCAATTTATTCATTATTTTTCTTTTACTCTCGACAGATTATCACTCTTTTTTGTTTTTAAATATTTTTCCAAAAAAGAAAAATAAATGCACAGTTTAAGATTGCAAGAAAAAAAAGCAAGAAAACGAGACAATTTTTCCTAGTTAACACCACACTTATCCGTCCAGACACTGAAAAACGTATATATTTTTAATTGAAATGGGATCTGCTCGCAGCAGAAGTTCGACACGGAATGTTAGTCGACTATGTGGTGGCGATGTAACCAACCAACTGCGAATTTCTATATAACGACTTTACTATATGTACACAATATGTAGAGTGAGGCGCCTACATAAAAAGCTATATACAAAATGTAAAGCGGAGTGATCGACGGGCAATCCACGTTTCACGAGCTCACTGATCGCCAATATATCCAACAATCCGATTGGAGGTAAGAATGGACACTGGAAGGTCATTTGCAGAAAAATCTCTTCTTTTCTCACTCAGATTTTCAGCGATACTGGTAGCTTCTGCCCATGCAAGATCACATGATCACCCATCAATAAGTCAACCGGTTATAGGCAATCTTAAAAGAATTCCTATTCCCTAGACGATCGCCTTGTTGATCATTCAAACAAAAAAGAATCACTCCTTTGGTATTTATCACCATCCATGTCAATCAATACGAATCTTCTCACTTAGAAAATCTTCTGCCATATCGCAAATATTTACATCTTTTTTTCCTCGGAAAATCAAATATACACAAGATCACTCGTTCTATATTGATCAACAATCAACCATTGTGCAAAATATTTATTGATTTCCACACATTGACTGGAGGAAACGCACCAACCTCTAACCTAGACATATATTGTCCAAAACAATGCCACGTGAATAAGATCATGCTAAAAATCTCTCGGATCAGTTGAATGATCGCTGTATCGAACTGCAGTCAATTGGTCAATGTTCTAAGTTTTTTTTGCACAGAATATCTCATGCAGAAGCAAAAATCAATGACAGTAGTTCGGACAAGAATCGGACACTTCCTCAATTGTTCTAACCGATCTGACGATCAGTCCGGTGATAATTTATGAAAATTGAAAAATTAATTGAATCATCAGAAGGAACTTAATGAGGCAACGAGTGGCAGGAATTTAATAGATAAATTGCCAAGAGTGCAGATAAAGAAGAAGACAACTGGTGGGTGATTTCAAGTACAGGAAAACCTTCACGATCACACTCCATCATATGATCGTATATAACAATACACAACTCCATTCAATGGATTTTCCCACACGCCATTGCGGCTAAAATGTGATTGGGAGAAAGGAATAAAAGGTACCACCAAAATTGACTTATTTTGTCAAATGAAAACACAGAAAAAGTAAATATTGCTTCGCCTAGTGCTCGATCATTGAAACACAAAAATGCGGAAAATTTATATAACCCTTTTAAACTAGTCGGAGTTTTTTTCTTATTTAGAATTTTGAAAATGATAATAAAGATCGTATCTAGATCAAGATATTACAATTAACAGTGGCAGATGCATCTGATTGGATTGTTTCCCTACTAAATAGTATATAAGATTTTTCAGCTCAGATAGAGAATAAAGAATTGTTTATAAATGGAATTGCAAAAGTGTGAACAAAACGTAAGAATTCAACAACAATCGGGAAAACTCAAGGTATAAATATTGACATATTACAGGCATATAATCATTTTTTCAGATCTAATGATAAACACAAAATAATTTCTATTTTGTAAACATATTTTAACATTTCACGGAGATTGAGCGAAGCCATACATAACGGAGAAGTAGACCAGTTTCATTCATGTATGACTCCCGAAAATATAAAAATTTGGAATTATAAATTAATAATATGAGAATTATGCTAGATGGCTGAACTTGGCTTTATTGTTTATATTTGGCAAATTAATCTTTAAAATAAATCAACTGCTCGAAACTGCCCATCTTCCTCTACATCTACACGCTTTCAAAAATATGGAATAATTTTTTGGGTACGTCATTGATTAATAAAAATCAGCGTATTATTGGGATCAGACAAATAAAAAAGAATCGTATCGAGTTGAGGAATAAAAAACAATAATAAAATATTATTAGCAATTCATGAATGGTAATTCAGTTATGAATTACTATTCATATTACTATTAGAATAAGACAGATGGTGAAAATTGATGAAAATACTCGAAAAGAATAATTACAAAAGAATAAAAAAATGAAATTGAAAAACATCCAAACTAATATTAAAGAATTCTACCTTTTTTGGTTAGTATAAATTCGAGATGGTTAATAAAATATTTCAAATTGGACAGTAAATAATATAAAATAGTTAGTTATCGATTTAATTCGAACTTAAGACTGCCTAACTTCTTAGTTTTTCTTTTAAATATTTCCATCAATAAAAAACTTATCACTTCCATTTCAATTACTGAGGACCTACTACTCAAACTTCATAGAGAGAGCCGTATATATGATGTAATGCATAATTAGTAGAAATTAGGTAGAATTTTGGAAATATTAAGCTTTAGAGTTTTTTGACGTCACTCTGTTTGTCCGTGCGGCCGCTACCACACCTAAAGTCCAAACGGTCATAGAGATAGAGACATTCCACCTTTGGAGAAACCCCCAATAAATCACCCCTAATTTTCCCCCATTTCTCCCCTTCTCCACCAAAACCACGGTTTTGGGATTGCCCGATAACGCATCGTGCAATTCTTTTCATTTTTGGATTTTGTTTTGGAGATTATCCACGCGGATATTTCGTCCTTATATGAAAATACCGTTGAATCACTCCTAATAACGGTTTTTCAAGGTCAAAGTTTAAAAAAGCTCTAGAGGAGTGTATTTTTCAACAGAATGTTATCATGCTTGGCCTCGTTGGAAACGTATTGGAACCGACCCAATCGGATACGAGCAGGTAATGAACCGATTCATAACCGGTAACTAATATTTATCCGAAATTCATTTATATTACTCCTAAGATATTATGGGCAATGTTTTGAGTGATTTATTAAATGGTTCCAAGCGGTTAAGAACCGGTAGTCAACTGGTTATTATCAGTAATTTTTGTCTGAAAATCAATTTTATTATTCTTAAATCTATTTTAGGGGATCTGAATGATTCGGTTCAAATCGGTTGAGAATCGATAAACCGTTAATGATGCAAATTTTGCAATGAGACAGAATAATCTTACCATTAAAACTACCCTTAGCTTTGTAAGATATAGTGATATGGTGCCCAAAAAATTCCGACCATGAAAAAAGACTAGCAACTAGACAAGATAATTTGCCGAATAATTTCAATTTATTCCAAATACGAATTTATCAAGTACTAGGAAAATGAAAATTACATTGAAGAAATTCAGAGCAGACAAAAAATTTCATTAAATGATCGTTTTTTCGATCACTACTTCTAAAGTCGGTTTGACATACTAAGGAAAAGAAAAATACTAAAATGTCTCGCTCCCTTAGAAGTCACTCCCAGTAATTTTTTGTAAGGGAACGATCTTTTATTTGATTTCTTACTCTACTACTATCTACTTCCTAGTATATTTTTTTCAATTTTTTTTATTGATAAATATTCGTGGACGAATAACTTTTTTTAATGTTTCATTGAACTTGAAAAGCTTAGAAAAAAAATGTTAGAACCCAATTTGGTCTTCACAGGGGATGGGGCCTATTCCACATCAATGCAGTATTTACAAACGGGATATGGTTTAGATTATGTAGATATTAATTGTAAAATAGAAGTTGCTAGTTGTCAGTTTCTCTTGGACAAATCTTTTAACATGGGCGTGTCTTATTTTATATACGGGCGTATTTAAGCTTATACTTATTTCTCAACTAATTCAGCGCAAGTATAGAAATTTAAAATGATTGGACATTCTTTTATAAATTTGAACCAATTTTAACCAGTTTTGAAACAGTAATCTATTGAAAATTAATTTAAATTTGATTTTAAATGATTGAGAACATTAACAAAATGCTATCGCAATGATCATCCGGCAGCGAGCAAAACTATAATAATCGGTAAAGGTATCTCAATTTTCTGGCACCGGACACCTAATTATTGTCAATAATGCAAATTTGCTTGGGATAGACAATGAACCGGTTGTTCGGCCTGTGGAAGACCATAAGTTGACCAAATGAAAAATAACTATGATTTTATTCATGAGGCTGTAATTTTCGTCTGAATTTTCCACATCACAGCGTAGGGAAGAGGGTGAGAGTGTGATTTGGCATTTTGGTCTGGTGAAAAAAACTGACCGCCTAGACAATCAATTTTCCATGGTATAGTCCAAAAAAAAATATGTATGAATTTCTATGGAAACGCAACCTGAGAACAAATACATGAATAGTGATAACGATGGGCTTCTACGAGCAAAATGTCGATGAGGTTTTGGTAATTTACAAGGTTATTGAATTGTTGGGAATTGCTAAGGAGAAAAAAACCACACACTCTCTTTTCATTATCATGGAATAGAGACTACTGAATTAATGTAATGAAACTCACTTTTTAGCCACAGACATTTTCATGGTTTTAATTTAGGTAAATTCCTCTGAATCTCTTTTGCAGATTTTTTTTCTCAAATAATTCCACTAAAAATCCCTCGGATGGGCAATTTTGGGCTGAAAATTGCTATGCAAAGCTCTACCGGAAAATATGAGGAAGTTTAATTAAATAAATTTCCTCTGGAAGTACTCTGTTTTTATTTTCTTTTTTATTTTGCTTAATCCACCAAAATAGAATATATTTGCCGAAGCATAAAAGTATGTCTCATATAGATAACGTTAAATAAATAATCACTATTTGAATGATAATCTGGGTAGCACTTTAGGATTGTCCTTATCAAAATTACCCCATCAATTGATTCATGCGTTATGTAGCAGTTGTGCTCTTACTAAATCATACAATATTCAATTAAAATATTTAATTGCAATTATCTTGCAATCCATGGCAAATAAAAAGAAATAATTGTCAAGAGAATAAGTAATCTTAATTGGAAAAAATATGAATCATGACTTTACTAAGACGCAAAGAGCAAAAGTTAATTATTCTCACTAATGCAAATGTAAATTAATATGAATATTCAATTTCGGTGCATTTGAATTTAGCGAGAGATTCACGGTGATTTTTTCTAAAAATACTACTGCGTGAGAATATTTTCAGATGATATTTTGTATTATAGACCAAGGAGGTTTACATGTATAAGGTTTTGGTTAATAATTTAGAAGCAAGCAGCATTTTAAAGATTATCGGGAAAAATCAGTATAGAAATTTAACATTTCTCATGCTTCTCATCATCTAAAAGTCTATCAAATTGAAAATGACAGAATATGTGTTTTAAAAATGATCGTTAAAAACTAATAAAAATTTTACAACAGAATAAACAGAATGTAATAGAATAATAAGTGATATTAATATCATATTTAATTGTTCATTGAGATCTCATTTCCTCCATCATTTCCTTCCATTTCGGTATTTTTAAAGTATAAGTCAATATTTATTCAATATTGTTTACTCCACTTATGATAGAAAAATGATTCAATCAATAAGTGAAAAGAATAAAGATTTTAATCGTATTTGTTAGAAAGCCAATTATGTGAAGGTACTGTTCTGGAAAAGTTATGAGAAATTTATCATCCAAATTGTCCCATTTAAATGTAACTATAAATACAACTGCCAATTCAAATTTGTTAAAAAAAACTTTTTTAAATAATGATCCATATAGGGTAAATTGAGACGGTCAGAGCAGAAGTGGTCTCTTTTGTATGCATTTCCCTATTAAAACAGTCCACTTCTGCTCTGAGCGTCTCAATTAAGCTAATTCAAAATCTGCTCCAAATGGAAATTTTTCGCTACTCTAAATGGAAACGTCATTGTTTTCACGATAAATACAGCACTAAATTATTATATTTTTATATTTTCTATACCACAGTTTTATTATTTAGTTAATTTTGCTCCAAATAAAGCAAAAATCCATCCACATTCAGAAATTTTACTTTGTTAATTTCACAGAAAAATTAAAAGTGTACCTTTTCACCATTGAATTTTTCATCGATCGACCATGTTTTGCAATGAAAAACACAATGAGGTGACTGTTGTTTATTCGTTTTGTTTAATATTTATGTCATATTTCTGGCTAGTTTAGTTAAATTGAGTGCTAATCTTTATTGTTAACGGTTTGCATATGAGCTTCTCCTAACTAATTTTTTCCAAGAGTGTTGAATTCCATCCACTCCATCCACGGAACGTGAAGTTTTCAAATGAAATAATTACATATTTCGTGAACAAAAAGGGTTTTTCTGAAGTGTCTGCAAATGCTTCAATAGGAAACCCCGGAAATATGATTTTTTGGAGAGATTTTTTTATTGTTTTAAATGGGAAAGTTGAAAAGACCAGGAATAAGAACAAATCCTACACTCAACAGCAACTCAACAAGGTTTTGGAAGCCTTTCGTCGTGGTTTCACTTACACTGTTTGTCTCCAATTAGAAACTTTCCCTTGTCTCCGTTTGGATTAATATGTTTCCAATAGAAGCACTTTACGCTCGCGTATTTTTCTTGTATTTAAGAAGTTTTCAAATTATATCTAAAGAATTTTCACTAAACAGTAACATTCTAGAAGAGCAAAGGAACAAATTTATGTAATTCTCTTCAGAAAAAAATATGAACTTAATGTGTTTAATCTTCTGTCAAAGTTAAAGAGCCTGGAAATGGTTTTGAATTAGGGCATTTACCCCATTCAGGCTATTTAAAGTTTAATACATCCCGAATTGGTTCCTAAAACATCAATACATATAGAAATTTAGGAGATGAAGTGATATTTTGCCTCCTAAATAAGCTCTACGAATATATAATTTTATAGACCACACCTCTTTTAATATTTACGAGCAACTGAAATTTTTATTTTACGATTTTTAATCTCATAATAAAGAGATGTTGTAATATTTTCATAAGCAGATCAATCATACTACTTCAATCAGTGAAAGGCACTCAAGAGAATGCTCATGAATAAAATATGCCACGCCCCTAAAGGTTGTTACATAAAATTATATTATTGTAATATCTTTCACAGAATTTTTATCTGACTATTATGATGGTTCTATCCAACGAAACAGTGAATTTAAAAATAAAAGTTTTCAGTGTGGCTACAAATGAGTTTGTTAATCAGAAAGCAGATGCAGTATATCCCTCACTTTTAAAGGGGCGTGGCTTAAATTCAACTATGGGACATTTTGCATGAAATCGAAAATTTTCTGTCGACAAAAATCCCCAAAAATTAAAATAGCTGCTTTATAGAACCAAGGCTGTGTCAAATCTTTTAATGCACCTTTAAATATCATAATGAGAATTTGGTGTTGAAATTCTTGTAGAAGCTCTTAAGAGGTTACGTGTATCATGCAGACTAAAAGAAAGCGCATAATATTTTCTCTGTTTTCTTTTCAGCAGAATAAAAACGTTATTTGATTCAAGCTCTTTGGAAATAAAAGTTCAGTAATAAAACTATATTTTCTAATTGAATTTTCATTTAAACATTTTTAAAATTCAGCCCTAGAGACTTTATCTTTGGGGATTTCTTTGAAAAAAAAAAACGTGCTTTTCAGTGAATAAGAATTCTAGGAATTAGTTCAACTGAAACCCAAAAAAAAACACAAATATTTCCTTTTATCGGGTAAGTCAAGCTAATCCTTGAACGAAGGATTTTCTGTTTACTTGATCAAAACATATTCTACAAGACCAAAAGTAGTGTACAAAACGTCAAAAATTGTTCTTTTTTGTATGAAATTCATGCAAAAATTCTAATTTAATATTTTTTTTAAATCCTTCGTTCAAGGATTAGTTTAATTCATCCGTTAACTCTTTCTCGTCTTTAGGGTAATGTCATGACTCGGGGAAAAAAGTTTTTTTTGGGTATTTACATTAATTGAAATCTATGTGTTCGTGCACGACATCATAATAGAAGGATGTAAGATTCTTGGCTCATTTTCTCAAGACTCCAGTTAGATTTCAATTAATGTAAATAGCCAAAAAGAAACTTTTTTCCCCGGGTCATATATGACCCTAAAGACGCGAAAGAGTTAACAGAAAATATTTGGTTTTTGTATTTCAGATAAAGCAATTCCGAAAAATCTTGTCCACGGGAAAGTATTTTTTTTTCAAAAAGGTGTGTGAAAATCAAGTCCCAGAGTCTGAATTTTTGAAATTTTGAAATGAAAATTTCGGAATACATTGTTGAAACATTGAACTTTTATATATCTAAGTGCTTGAATTAAATAAATTTTTTATTATTTTGAAAAAAGGGAAATAGTTTGTTTTTTGTCTATATTGACACACGTAACCCGTTAAGTCTCTTAAGAGTGCATCATGGTACTTTTAGTAGTCTCAATGACAAAATCCAAAACGTTATAATGCCATAGACACACTTATGGCTTAAGCCGAGAGGCGACTTAAGTGGAAAATGATGGAAATGAATTCTAATCATTATTTCGAATATAATTACGCTAAGCCGTCTTTCGGCTTATTCTCAGGTCTGTCAAGACCGTAAGCAGATTATAAAAAAAATTGGTTGTATAACGCCTTATTTATAGAATTCTACAAGACTTTATTAACACAAAAAATGTGTCCTGGATAATCACTAACAAAAAAAAAAATTTATCCTTTTTAAGTAAGATATTTCAATTCAAGACAAGAATTTAACATTTTTCAATTTAAAAAAACCTATCATTGAATAAGAAATACTGTGTTATTTTGATAATATAATTTACTTTAATCTCTTTTGTATTACAAAAATATTGTGTAAAATTTAATACTTCCCCTGAAGTACATATAAAATATTTTTACACACAAACATTAAAACTATTTAATACTTCATTAACTTGATTGTTGTGATTCACACCTCAAATAGTGAATCATTACTATCTGAAAATTCAAACAAACATCAAACGAAAATCTTCCACAATATCTTATTCTTCCCTCGAAATTCTATAGTTCATAAAAAGATCTTAGATATGCTTTTATAATAATCTCACAAACTTAGCATGATTCTTTTTATGTAAATCCATTATACCTTTTTTGTAAAAGCAAACACTCCAGCCTGTATTAGCGCTTCCTTTGTGAGAGACACTT
Organism: Phlebotomus papatasi; assembly: GCF_024763615.1. Taxonomy (NCBI): domain Eukaryota; kingdom Metazoa; phylum Arthropoda; class Insecta; order Diptera; family Psychodidae; genus Phlebotomus; species Phlebotomus papatasi. Next base: position 66,159,390 of record NC_077224.1, read on the forward strand.
TTCGGATACTTTTTTCCAAGGCTTTTCATGAGGCGTTCAATGAAAAATTCAAAAACCACCCCCGCTGGATACAGCGTGGCAAGAAAATTCGTTAGAAAGTTATTTTGGTTTTTTTTTCGGGGAGGGCGTAAAAATGTGAAACAGGGTCAATGTTGAGGGTGGAGACGACATAAATTCTGGAGAGGAAAAAATCGATGTAAGTATGACGGATGGGGTGTGGGAAAGACAGATTCTTCCCTTTCCTCTTTCAAATGATAAAACGTGCGCAACGATTGACGATGATGACGGAGTCAGTGAGCTATTTAATCAATTAATAAAACACCACTCACACCCTCTTGGAGCACCTGACGATCGATTCAATTAGATTTTCCGACTCTCTGGCGCGCTATTTTTAGTACCAAAGACTATGGAGGGGTGTACCCTCTCTAGTTTGCGCGGGAAATCTTCCGGGAATAGATTCATTTAGAATTTGAATTGAATTTTGAAGAAGATCGTATTAAGGATGAAATAATCTATAAAAATTCAATCCTATTTGAAAACCTTATTAATGCTATGATACTTAACTTTAAATTTATTTTCAAATCTTGCTCAAAGATAGTAATTAACCTCTTGGTTAAGCTCCATCCCTTATTTTTTGTAGTCACGATTAAATATTGGGCCTAATAAGGTTTGGTAATAAAAAGGGTGACAAAGCATCCGAGGCTTTGCGAACCGCTAGAACTCCCGAAAAGAAGCTCTGCCTTATACGTGTTTCAGACTGATGGTTTAGCCCAGTTCCCGAAGGAGTCTAAATCCTAAATAATAAGCAATTTTACTGACTTTTTAAGATCAAGTCGATCATTTGCTTTTGATAACCAGTTTTAAGGCCTATATACATTCGAAGCAATTTTAATAAAAAAAAATGCATTTTTGGCAGAATTTCGACGCTTCCACCTACAGCACTGCAAGCAATTTCCTTCAAAAATACAATTTTTGTCGAAAATTGTTCCCAATGTGTAGAGGCCTTTAAGCTAAATTTTTCAAAAAAGGTCTGTCCGGTAAGTATTTAGAGAAGTTTAGCCATACTACTAAACCTTAGGTCTCAAGACCGTATTACATTCTATAAGTAAACATTTTAATAAATTGTTTGACCAAATCTGTTGAAAATTAGGCCCTCTAGGGTGGTTAAAAAATTGACCTTGCATAGTTCAAGATGGCGATTTTTCCGGTGATAGGTGTCTAATGCCCTAGACACACTTGCGACTTAAGCTGAGAGACGACTTAGTGGAAAATGATGGAAATGTAGTTTAACCATTATTTCTAATATAATTACGCTAAGCCATCTCTCGCCTGATCCTCAGGTCTGTCTAGGCCCTAAGGACGAAATGTTCAGCTGAACAACCTCCAAAGCATATCCGAAAATGAACAAAATCGCCTAGACCAATTTTGAGATAAGTAAGAAAAACATATTTTTGGAGTGGATGGAAAGGGTGGGGGCTAATTTGGGTAAGTTATTTCGCTAGAGAATTTTGGCTTGTGGGGGGTCACCGAAGACCGGAAGTCAATATCTTTTACCGTTTGGAACCCAGGATGGCGGAAAGTTGTAAAAAAAATTGGATTCTAGGAAATTCTCTCTCGTAGAATTCAAATATAGTTAAGATGCCACGCTACCATTTCAATTTTTTAAGTTTACTTTTTAGTAATTTCTAAAATAAATAAAATTTAAAACAATATTTCAATTAAAATATTTTAATTAAAATTGAAATAAAAAAATACAAAAGATAAAATTGTGGTTTTTGCGGGGGTGGTGGTTCTACTATTTTGACGTATAAGGTAAAGTGCACCCGAGTCGACGGGTGTCAATATTTGAATGTTTGATGGTGAATTTCTATAAATTTGTTACTGATTCATATTTATTTATGGAATAATTGACCTATTAATGTTAGATTATACGCCAAATATTAGTGCAAATATAAATAAATTGAATTAATAACTCTACCGGTCGACTTGAGGACACTTTACCTCAGTATGATCCTTTTTACAGGTTTAAAAGAAATAAATAAATTAAAACATTGAAAAAAGAGAGAAAATAAAACAGGATAATAAATACCGCATTTTTTAAATTACACATCAAGATTAGAAAGCCAAAGCCTAACTTCAGCAGTCAAATTATTCAAATCATTTATTGAGTTATAGCCAGTATCGGTCTACAATCCCAAAGTTTTTAAAGAGACAAGGCACATTTTCAAGGGAAAAAACAAACGGCGAAAAACAAAATATTAAATTGAAGCCCACAAAATTGCGTTATCATTAGGATTTTCAGTATTACTATAATTTTGAAATGATATCATTAAACTGTTATACTTGAAAAGAAAAACAACTTCTAAGACCATAGTAATGATATTATAATATTAAAATAAGTTTAAGCTATAGTTAAAAACCTTTTATTTCATTACTTGGATTAACAATCAATGTCGTAACTGCCTAATCAATCACCTATATCGACATTTTTTATAATAATATTGTATAAAAATACACAAAATATAAAAGAATTTTATAATGACTTAGACGACGTGTAAGTTCCGACTATTGGCTATCCAATCAGCAATTTGTTTACCGCTGTTGGGAAATTATAGGGGACCAAGTTGATATTTCTGATTTTGAGATTTTATTAAATTTTTAAGCTCAAAAATTACGAATTTTTAAATTCTTAATCAAAATTGATTTTAATTATTTTTTATACTTCCAAATTTTTTAAAGCAAAACCGTTTTGGAACAAGAACTATAATACTCAAGCATAATATTTTTCATTAGAGTGAAAATTATTGGTCATTGGTATAGTCAGAAAAATTACTTAAATTTTAGGGCTATTTTTGTCCCTATCGTTCATAGAGACAAAAAATATACCAAATCAGACTCTGTCGGTTTTTCGAAGGTTCGATGTAAGATGATTCACAAGTTTTGTTTATCAGTTGCATTTTTATTGCTGATTTTCGGTCAGCGAAAACTGTCTCGTCGTTAAAGGGTTAAGGGAACGGAAACGATTTACATGCTACTTTTGTGAAATAGGGGCACAACTCAAGCGAGATGTCTGTTGTTCCCTTTTGGTAATCTTACTCCAGAAAGATGCTCTCATATTTTTATTTCTCAAAAACTGCCCTTCTTGCATAAAATTGCTCAAATTAAAAATTCACTGTTGCGGTATTTAAAAAAAAAAATCATAAATATTGACTTCTACAATTATTTATGTTCTGAGCTTATTCAGGATATCAAAAACTACCCCTCCGCATAATCAAAATAAATATATAAATATTAAAATACTGCTATTATACATTTTATAGTTCCACTATTTAAATGCTTTTATGATTGAGCAAGATGGTAAAATAATTGATAATAATGCTTTATATGTTTCTTCATATCCTCATTGTGGCATTCTGTTTAAAAATAATCATTGTCAATTGATTGTGAAACTTGTAAGAGACGATATAATTACTTGGTAACAATTAGTAATTAATAAGTTTTCCCCACACCATATAAAGTTTTGGAATGATGTCATTTTCATTGGACTGTGATGAAATGTTATCATGTAATTTGCTCTTCTTAAGCTTCATCTGAAGACATAAGAATCCCTCCTCATTTGCGCCTCAAATTGATCTCACTTGAACTTAAATTTAAGAAATCGTGACTACATCATGTAAAATGATTATTAATTATCTAGAAAGGGGTATATTTTCTGTCATTGTTGAATCTTACAGAGCGAAAATAAATTTTTCAGCAGCTGCAAACAATTTACTTAACATACTGTTTATTGTTTCCTTCGGCGACAGTTTGTAATTAAATTAATTGAAACATCAATACACGAAGTGTCTGACTGCAGAGAATATCCATTGCTTTTCTGTTTTCAATTTTTTTTTTGTTTTCTTGCAAAAGAACTAATTCTTATGCAATGGTTTTTTTGCACATTCCGCACTGTTTGTTTTTTTAATTAATTTTCCTCGCGTAAAGCATTAACCTAGACCTCCGATGCGACTTAGAATAGGTGACTCACTTTGGAGGTCAGAGGTTAACAATAGTTCCTCCTCCACATCGGGTGTGTTTATGGTGCAATTTTAGGATGATTTCATATCCATCACTGGACAAACAAGCAATTTTCCATACTGATTCTCCCCCATATTTGGAGGTGGGTGAACAAATAAGCAAATAAAACATCTTTACAGTGCAAAAATGCCAATTGACTACGGACTACGGCTTATTTGCCAACTTTGCCAATTTGTTTGCATAGAAATCCCCCTCAAAAAGCCATTTGCCCACTCCAAGAGACATCACATAATTTGAGGTCATTTTGACAATTTTGGTGAATGCAATTGAAATCTCATGACCTCTCACCAAAAAAAATATATTCACAAAATTTGTGCTATCTAATGGAAATTTCCATGTAAGCACCTGATGATTTGAATTTCTCTTAATTGAATTTTTCATCAGGTTATTTTTGACCATGGCTGTCTCTTCAATTGATTTGTCCAAGAAACATGGGACACTTTTGGATTGTCTTGAATAAATCACGACAAGGTGAGTTTTGGTGTTTGCCGAAGAATAATAATAATCGTTTTGACTGATAAAACATTTCACAAAAAATCATTTTTGCAAATTAAACAAATTTCAATTAATTCTGAGTATTTTATTTTATCCTTGTTTTTTTTGTGAAAGTTCTTTCCAATTTTTTTTTCGTACAATTTGCCATTAAATTTCAAGGCAAAGAGCGTAAAAGTTGTGCAAGATAACCATGAGCAAATAGACTCTCTTGTTTAGAAGATTGCGCATTGATAAATAAAGTTTTTATAAAGTTTGAAATCATAAAATTAACAGTTCAAAAATTAATTCAATTTCATTCAAATGGTAAGAAATATTATATTATGAAGTTTGGTTTTATTGTTTCGAAAAAGAAAAATAAAGAAATAGAAATACGTGTCGTGGAGTGGGGCGAGGATATCTTATGATGACTATATAAGAAGTTTTTATCAATATTTAGAATCCAGAAACAAATTACTAACGCAACCACTTTAAGTTTTTGTTCTCATCCGTTCATTAAAGAATTTTAGAATGTATTAAAGGTGCATTACTGCTGGCTTTCGTTTACTAAGTTATTTAAAAATAATATTTCATTTCAGTTTTTAACAAATCGAGTACAATTCTCTTAAAAGTACGCACATAAAAATATTAAGAAAAACTAAAGAAAAAACATTAAAAAAGGTCAAAGAAACAAAACCTACAATTAATTATGAGGTACCAAAATTATCAATAACTTTTACTAAGATATAGTACTCCGACACATGCATCTATTGTCCAAACTTTCCCGTAATTTAAATAATAAAGATAAATTCTAAGTTCCATCGCAGACTGCTATATGAACATTTTATCATTTATTTTATTTAAACTCGAACTATTGAAACCTTTTAAAACGAATGGTCCACCGACCGATGTCCCAAAAATTAAAAAAAAGCAATTTTTCGGGATAATTTAGAGAACAAAATAACTTATATAGTCAAAACAATTGTTTTTGCTTTTTGGGATACCGGTGTCCGACTCGTCCTTAAAGGGTTAATCAGCCGAATTTTGTTTTTCTATATTTTTTTTATCAAAACTTAAGTAGAGACAGTGACTCTGAATCTCTTAGGAGACGAAAATTACATTTGTTATGTAGGGGGAGGCTTTGATGTTTCGCACATACGCTACCATCGGACACTTCGAATTTCTCCGGTATTACTTTATAACTTTCACTGATGGCCATATATTTTAGTAGCTAGTCTTAAATCACACCTTTCCTGAAAAAATTGGGAGTCTAATCCTTTTCCCCTAGTTTTAGGAAACAAAAATTAAAAACAGGTCCAAAACTGTAATTTTGCTGTGCAATATTTCATACGATTGTGCACAATTAATATCACTTTTCTGAAAAACTACTATCACACAGGGTAGAAGGGTTATTAGGAATCAGATTTAAGTAAAAATCTTTTAGGCTGAACAGGCACTTTTTGTGGGTGGAACAAAATTCACAAACTTGACTCAGATTCATCGATCGCACATAGAAGACATGGCTTCTCTCACATTTTCCAAGAAACTTCATTTTAGATGCGATCCCTCATATTCACATCTATTGTAATCTACCGATTTGATCCACCACTAAAAAGGAAAACTTAAAAATCGTAAAGTTGATAAACAAGAAGTAATTTGACTCAAATAGGTTGCAGTTGAGTAATTATTAAGCAATTTTGCATTTCTTTGATATAAAAATATTTTTCAAGCTTGCACAAACTGAATGTGCAATGAAAGAATCACATCTACAATAAGCTCACACAGTTTACAACTGGTTTTTGACAATCTTTGACATAACCTCACTATTGTGTTGTTTTTCATGTCAAAGAAAAGAAATTGTCCGTAAGAAGATGTTTTGTGAAAATTTTAGCTTGTTCACCTGCTGAAGCTCAATATCTGTGCTAAATCCCGATTCCTGCAGCTGCAGGAACAGGGAAATCTTCAATGATGCGCATTCAAAGGTTTTTGTGCATATCCGGCTCCGCGGAGGAATGGTGGAATCTTGTGTGGTCTTCTCGCTTGCAAAGTTTTAGTCAATTTTTAGCTTTAAAAACTTATTGATTCGTGTAAATTTGGTGATATTTGGACTTTTCAAGAAAGTATTCATCAGATTTAACCGTTTCCGGAGTGAAATTCTCGTAGAATCAAGCAAAAAAATGGTTTTTAATGTCAATAAAACATCTCTCATAAAAGTTCCAAAAAAGTGATATTAAAATGTTTTATTCCTTATAAAAATAGTTTAATCAAGTAGATTAGAGTTCCCTTTAAACAATGATGTGCAACTTTTAGTGTCCGGTGCAAAATTTACGGTGAAAATGGGGTGTTCAATGATGGCGTGAATCGTGTGCGATAATAGAAACTTGATTCATCTATCGGACAAATCGCCATTCAATTTTCATTTTCCTCTGGAGGAAAATCTAAGGATTTCCTGGGATTTTGTTTGGTGGGATTATGAACCTTATAAGTAAGACATTTTTTTGGCATAGTTGGAGAATCCATACGGTTTGCATGGTAGTCAGAAAAAATCACTGAACTTGAACATCATTTTTGTGTGCGAAAGTTCAAAGCCTCCCCCTAAATATATTTTTAGCATTATAAAAGAATATGAAGACACTAATTTAGAATAATTTAAGATCAAGGGCCTTTTCTCAATTTTTTTTTAATGTATAATTATTTTTCTAAATATATTCTCATCACTCACGCACAACTTAAATATGGATAGTGAGAATTTTGTTTAAAAATGTGTAATTTGAAGAGGAAAACTCAAAATTTGAAGGTTAAATAGCATTTAATGTTTGTCAGTGATGACTTAAGAGTTAATCCACGGACATGTAAAATTTTGGAAAATTACACACATGGGGAAACATTCTGTTAGAGGCTCTATTGTTTTGAGTTTTCGGGAACATGAATATAGGTCATGACGTCATGACTGTAAGCTCTTTAGTGACTTTCTTAAATCGTTAAAATTAATAATGCAAAATACAAAATACAATATTTGCGTACATTTGAAATTACCATTAGTTTTTAAAGAAACAACAACAATTCAAAATTTTGAAATTGTGCAATGTGCTAAAAATGCTTCATCTCCAGGTCTCTATTTTTGACTGGCCTAGTCCCAATGAAATGTAAGACATATTCTAAAACCGAAAAACATTCAACCAGAGAAGGGACATTACCGTTTGGTCCTGGAGGTTGTGATCATTGATGATGTGAAAAAGATTAAAAATGAGATGAAAAGGTGAAACAGATGAAAAATGAGATAAAAATAAATTCAATTCACTTCAATTAGGGGAAAGCGCCCATGCTTGATACCATTGGAAGCTTCGTAATGCCTAAATTTTCTATGTTTCACAATTATATATGTGACTCATCGCAACCATATTTTAAAAACTATGGAAAAGTGGCCAGTTTTTCAAATATTATATATTGTGGAATCACGTTTATTGAGAATCATAGGAAAAATTTAGTCATTACGAAGCTTCCAATGGTATAAAGCATGGGCGGGCACTTTCCCCTAAGGTGTTACGTAGGCCATGCCGCCTAGAAAAAGCATATCTCCTTTGCATTTTCTTTAAACATAATACAAAAAAATGATTCGAACTCTCAACCATATAAGGTTATACAACATTTTAAATATTTTATTCTAAAATTCTCATTTCAAAATTTTAAAAATTCAGCCCCGTGGGACCTGATTTTTCGAGACGATTTTTGAAAGAAAAAAAAAACATACCTTTCGTTGGACAAAATTCCTCAGAGTATATTCGTCTGATGTCAGAAAACTAAATATTTTGTGTTAACTGACGAGTTAAACTCGTACTTGAACGGTACAATCTTTTTATATCTTGATCACAATTTATTTTACAAAGTATGTTTTATTTCAAAAAGGTCTCTGAAAATCGGGCCCCAACGGCTATTTTTTTAAGATTTTTAAATGAAAATTTCAGAAAATATAGTTTAGATGTTGTTTTTCTATGCTTACAAACTTAAATAAAAATAAAAATTAATTATGTTGAAAAAATAGAGAAAATATGGCGTTTTTAAATCTTTTTGGCACACGTAATCTCTTATGGTTCAAAATAATTTTTTTTTGAATTTAAATGATAGGGGGAGGTGGGGATACTTTGAGCTGTAGGGCTACATTGTTATACGATTTTTTCCATATATTTGTAAAAGAAACTGGGTTTTAAATTAATGTAATTTGGATAGACAAAACAATTGTGGATCTAAATAAAATAATTGTAAGGATTAGTTTCATTTAAAAATGAGTGAAAAAATCGTATAACAATGTAGCCCCACAGCTCAAAGTAGCCCCACCTTCCCCAACTTCTGTTAGCAAAACCTTTATAGGGGAAAGTACTCTCTCTTCGAATGTTCATGTCTTCGAATAATGTAAATTTTATTTTATTTTTCCTAAGAGACTTACACATAATTACCACGTAATTATCAATAATTGATAATAATAAGCGTATTATTATTAAATAAAAATGTGTAAGTTCCTTAGGAAAAGTAAAAGAAAATTCACATGAATCGAAGGCATGAACGTTGGAAGGGAGAGTACTTTCCCTTAGTTTTTTTTTAACTAATAAGCACAATTTTTTTATATTATTATTATCGAAATGTATAATATTTCTTATTAATAGAAAAATTGCATTTCTCATAAAATTATCTTTTCCTTGTTTTCTTAAAAGATATTTTAAGAATTAAGGTTAAAATACAATCGGGATGATCCTTAAGAATATTTAGCTCGAAAAATTTAATAGTAAAGGATTAGGTTAAAAACAATATTGCAAAGGATCTCTAATTAATGATCCTAAGCCCTTAGTCCTCATCAGTGTATAACAGTTTGGAATAAATCTTTACTGCCAAATATTACAGGCTAAATATCCTCCAGGATCAGCCTGAATTTATTTGGACCCTTAGGGTATCCAACGAATTGGCCATTTACTCTAGAACCATGGATTTTTATTTATTTTCATAATGTTTTAGAACTCACGAAGGTTTTTCTTCCATTAAAGTATCTTTTCCCTAAAATGCCTCATACGCTATTATTCATGATGTATGAATAATTTTTGACTAGTTGAACTTTTTTATCTACGCAGCAATAATTCGTGGAACAATTTGACTATATACTATTTAATTAGAGTAATTGGTGGCACAATTTTGAACAAATAAGTGAAATAAGAGAAAAACAAGCACATGTAGAACTAAACAACACTCAAATTCGATGGTAACTCACGGTGAATCATGGCTGTTATGGGAAGAATCATCAGATTCCGGAGGTACTCTCACAAAGGCAATGCGAGATCGGGATGTTTCTGGCAGTCTTAAGCTATTCGGCATGATGAACCCCGATGGTAACTACTTGCACTTGAACTTGTGAAATGTTTGAAGATGATAAATGATATAAATGGAGGTTTAATCACTGAGTTTTGGGTATCATAATCTAAATGTTGATGAATGAACTTTGGCGCTAATGCAAATTATTTGGTGGGAATAAATAAATTCTTAAAAGTTATACTTTTTCACAGCAAAATCACTCAATAAACTCCGTTAATCATTGCACTTTGTTCCTCAGCTGCCACTATTGAATTCTTGTTTGTACAGTTTATCACACATATTCCAACACATTTGGCTGCTATGCGGGCTTTTTCCCCCTCACTTTCTCCCACTGGAGCCTCTTCTTGCATTTGGAAACTTATTTGGTCCACAAGAATCTACACCAAATCACCGCAGGAGTTTATCCTTTGCGGTAAGACATTGCATCCCCTAATACCAAAAGGGAATGATTTAAAAGAGAAATTTCAATGGAGAGAAAGTAAAGCTCTCACGGAGACTTTCACTTTGACACTGAATAACCCTCAAACGTGTGAACTTCACCAGACATCGTGAGGCACTGGACTTCGGCAGCTGATAGGCTGACTGGGAAAGTTATCCGATCGATAGCTTTTCCCCTCTGCGGATGTAGATGCTATTTTTGAGGAAGTTGCCTGAACAATTTCTCCATGAGGGTGTTCTATATCTCCAGCCATCCACTGAATTAACATTGGATTCCTTTAGCTCAATATTTACCATCATCAATTGGGAAAGAGGCACCCTCTCACCTTTCACCAAACCTACCAGGTAAATTTGCTTAGGACGCGCCAAATGAAATCCATTTCAGGAAAATCGTAGAGTAATACCAAACAAATTTACTAGGGAACTCCTGATTTCTTTGGCAAATTTAGAGAAATTTATCGATCATTGTGCGACAAGAGAGAGATTTCTCATGAGATTTCCCAACAATTACTCTCACTGCAGATGGTAGTTTTTATACCCTTGGATTTTATAATGTTCCAACTCCTTTGCTTAAAAAAAAACAATTGGCTATTACAATACTTCTAAGTTTAGTTTTGAGATACATGACGTCAATACCTTCATCATATTTTACTGCAAATTTTTCCAATTTTTTAATGCTCATTTTTTCATTTTAAAGCATAATAATATTTATTCTGAAATTTGAAATATTTTATTAATATTTAATGCCAGGGGGTGACATTAGATCTGAAAAATGCGACCGGTTTTAGTGTAATTTTTTCCCTGTTTTCGTACACATTTCACGAGATATCTCCAAAACTACGTAGATTACCAATTTAGGGTTTTCGGTTGCCTTTTCGTTATTAAATTGGCTTTTATTTTGTATTAGTATTTTTTACTAATTCAACAGCTAATAAACTCAAAAATTTTTTCGGCTCGCTGTAAATGGGAAACATAGGAAATGTCATGCCCCTGATTTAATGCATGGTAGAAGCGGGGGACATTGCTCTCCGGGGATGACTTTGAACTCTTGCTTTTCGTAGGTTTTTCTTTAATTTTAGCAGTTCAGGATGATCTTTAGATCATCCTTAAATACTCTTACGGTCTTGAGATCTTTTAAACTTATTCTTAAGCGCTAAACTTAAAAAAAAAAGCTTAAGCAGAGGTGTAAAGTCACCCTAATCTACGGTAGTAATTTTTGTAATATCGGATAAAGTCAGCGCAATATCACATCGAATTTGTGATATAATGTGCGTAAACTTTTCTACCAGTTTTAAGGTATAATAGGAGAAAATGGAATACCAATGAGAATGGGGTAACACCGAACACTACGAGTTTTTAATTTGATATTAGACTTCGAAGGACGAGACCCGTATCAATTCATAGATACTATAGACAGGCTTGTCTACTGAAAAAAATGATCGTCATAGTCCAAGTATAATTAAAAATTAGTGTTCGGTGTTGTCAAATGTTCGGTTGTGCCCCAATTTCCCCACAGTAATTTCTTATATGATTCCTGAACTGATCAATATAGAAAATTATTAATATTATTTTACTATTAAAACTCTGTCGAGAGAGCAATGTGTCTTGTGTCCTTATATTTTTTAATCCGTCGAAATTTCCACAGAGGAACTTCTTAAGATTTGGCTCATACTCTGACTTCAAACCTTCAAACACTTCATATTCTTCCCATAGAATTCATTAATGAATCTGATCTAATGACAATTAATAGCTTAGTTTTAAGTCACAAATTTCCTGTAAAAAATGAGTCAAATTTTTTAAAGGAATATTGGAGAAATATGAAATGCTAGAAGCCACAGTATGTAGAGAAATTAGAAATTATATCACACAGTTTAGAGAAAATATTAAAAAAACCGTCCCAATTGATAGTTCCTGAGAGTGATGATTTATATTATTGTAAATAAGACAAATGATCCTCAAGAAATCAAGAAACATAGTTTAGTCGAGTGAGTAGATTTGAAAATGCCCAACGAAAAAACGACCTTGTACAAGAATAATTTTTAAAATGAATAAGAATACCCTTATAGCCACTGAAAAAGGTCCATATCCGGACCGAAAGCTCTGGGGAAGATTAAGAAAGGCCTGCAAAACTTCCCCTACTACCGTCAGTGGATTAAAACTTTTGACATTATCGTCAGAAATTACACAATTTTATAAAATATCACCAAGTTATTTATAAGGGCAAGTTAAGGTATTTAAGGTCTCGGGGTCTTCGAGGAAGCCTTTCCATAAATTAACCTATCTGCGCAACCTTTACAATCCTTTGCAACTGAAACTATTTTTTTTTACAATATTTTAGAATGTATATAAGCCCACATTTCGTCTAAAAAATGCTCTAAAATTCTCATACTTCTCTGAGTCTAAAATGTTTTCTCAGGAACAAAAAACAAGATCTAAGATCTAAAACTAAATTTTTTAGCGATTTCGACAAATTCGAGTTTGTTGGAAATCTTTTAAAGTCCCCAGAATCCCTGAGGACAATGGGCAAAACGGTCCAACCTTTCGTCCCGAATAAGACCTATACCATCGAACAGTTATTGGCAAAGGTAACAACTTTTGTTCCGGGACCAACCCCAAAATGATGTAGGACAAGCACTAGAGCATAAAACATATGTATAAGAATTTTTTGCAAAATTTGTAAAAAAGGACTCAAGGAAAAAATAATGGAACAAACCATATCTCTATCTCTTTATTTTCCCTGAAATTTTCCAAATCTTCCCTATAAATCTTTTACCATCCTTAAAATTCATAAACAAAGAATTGTATATAGAGAAATGCCTCTTATGCAGTAATATTCTTCTTGAAAAAAAAAAAAGAATTAAAACCTCTGAAGATCTCAGGGTCCTAAAAGATACTGTTATTTAAATACTTTGATTAATAAGTTCAGAGAAAAAAATGTTTTAATTAATTTATACTCAGAATCTATTGTACAAATTCTTTAGTTAACGGTAACTTTACAACCCTATTTAGCAACTTTAGCAATCCTAGCCCCTTTTTTTAAGGAGAACATTTTTCTAAAGACGACAAAAGGATGCAATCGATGTAGTACTTTTAACGGAATTAAAGAATATTTGTGGATGTTTGAGGAAAATCTGGATAAAAGAAAAATGGAGGGGTAGGGATACAGTTTCTTTTAGGAAAATGTTCTTTTAGTTCAGTTCTCTTTTAGGAAATGTTCTTTGGCGACAAGAATTTACGATATGCCGTTATCTAAAAAACCAAGTTTCATAAAAATAGTTCATATATCGACTTCCAGCCGAATTTCGTTAAGATCGGTAAAGCTGTTTTCGAGTAATAAAATCTCAAAGTTGTGAATTTTCAGAAGGATATCGTGTATTTCCCAATGATTGACAGTCCTTTTTGGCTTGGGTCTCGGTCGTCTCGGTAGTTTTTAAGTCATACACCAATACCTACAAAATGGGCCTAGTCTTATCTCTGGCGAAGGGTTGGACTAGTTCCCATACATTTCTGCCATTGATTGTCCTTTAAGATAGTTCCAATCCGTTATGAATTGGTAATGAACAGAATATTATTTTTTGCTTAAAATTCAACTTAAGAAGTAATTTACAAATTTATCCAAGTTGACTGTGATAATAACTTAAAAAAGGTTTACGAAAAGCGTAACGGCGTTATCACACTTCCACATTAAAATTTTAATGTGATTTACATTAATTGTCGCTTGTGAGCGTCCAAATATGTTATTTGTGTCTTTGAGTCACTTAATATTTGGGGTTTTTTCTATTTATTGATAAAGAAGTGGACTTGGCCTGCAAAAATAAGTTTAAATTTACCTAAATATCAATTTATATCAAATTTTGCGGACCAAGTCTACCTTTTTATCAATAAATAGATCAATTTTTGAATATAAAATGATTCAAATACACAAATTACACATTTGGGCTCTCACCAGCGACAATTAATGTGAATCATATTAAAATTTTAATGTGCAAGTGTGATAACACAGTAAGATTTTAAGGTTAAAATTTTATATATTCTTTTTTTATAGCTTCAAATTAACTAGTTAAAACGGACTCACACATAAGGCGTATCCATGTGGCTCAACTGTTGTGATTACTAAATATATGATATTTAAAAAAAAAAGTGACTTATACGGGCTTCAGACCTGAGACTTAACCATATGTCTTAACTGCTTTAATTTTTCAACAATCAAGATTTTTTGGAAGAATTAACCTTAGGATTGGATTATTAAGGTCCAAAATGATCTATTAAATTCTGAAAAAGCAATAAAATTAGGTACTATTTAGGATTTTAAAACATAAGGGAAGTGGGCTAAACCTGTAGTCGAAAGACCGCTTTAGGATTGTTATAGAGAGTAATTGGATTGGCAGACATCGAAAAGTTTCTACCATTTTCTTGTTGTTTAGGAATGCATGACCTTTGAGTACTGAACTATATTTATAGTTTGAAGAATGATTTAGAGTTTTTGAAGGACGATTTAGAGAATTCTAGAACTGTAACACTTTGTCACCCCCTCTTGGAAATTGTTATTTTAGATTTTAATCTAAAGTATATTTTTTAAAAGAAGGGATTTTTTAAAGGACTAATTTGAAACTTAATATGAATTGTCGATACAAAAACTTTTAAAAATTCTTCTTAACCCTTTAAGAACGATTGAGTCAGCGATGATTCAAAAACAAAGTTTTTCCTGCGGACTTCTAAAGTTATGTTTTGCTCTTAAGTCAGAAAAAGAGAAAAAAAAAATTTTCCTGAGGCTCAATTTTTAACCCTCTCATCCTTAAAGGGTTAAAGCATTTCTGTTTTTTTAAAAAGATTTTTAAGATTATATTTAGACTGTGATGCAAAACCATTTTTGTTAAAGATATAAGTTTTACACATTCCAATAGTTAAATTGGTAGTCAAATATTTTATTAGAAAATCCTTTGAAATATTCTAATTTTGAAATCCTTTCTTTGGAAATATTGTACCATTTATTCTCAAATTTCACGGTTTTTTGAATATAATTTTTTATGATCCTGAGGATGATTTATCACCAATTTATCCTTCATTTTTCACAGTTCAATTCTTAGTGTTATTTCCCATCGTCACATTAGAAACTATTTTTGAGTTTTCCGTGCAAATTGACAATAATAAAGAAGTGCCAATATTTCTACACGCTCTTTTTTATGGGTCAATAAAAATAGACACAATTTGCATTGTGTATATACAATCGGTAAAATTATGAATCACCTGTTACGAAGTCTAATCCATCATATTTCTCGGTCAAGGGAATTTTTTTCCATGGAAAAATGCTGGAGAGTTTGAACTTGAACGTAAACATTGTGGAATAAACACACAATTTTATTGGATGTACCATCTCTAAATACAAGTCAAGATATTTTCTAAAGAGGCACACAAATTTCTAAAACTAAAAACTAAAGTTCATCAGAAAAACCTTGATGGTGGTGGATCTAGTGCCAGGTAAAAAGTACATGGGACACCATTAAGTAACAAGTTGTGACGATCACACTGCCTAACATCAGCGGGAATCCAAATCTGAATAGAAAAAAATATAGATTAGTTAATGTTCAAATAAAAAGATTTAAGTTTATGGGAAAGGATCTCACTTGAAGTAGTCAATGAAGGATATTTTGTAGCCATGATGCTCAGCTATTCCGGCAGCACAGACATTTCCAGAAGCCCCTACAAGGGTTCCATTTGCACCGAGACAAGGTCCAAAAGCCAGGGCCCAAACTAAGGGTTGCAGAGGCAGTCCAAGAGCCGGATTCTCAGCTAAGGATACAACAACACGAATCTGAAAGGAAACAGGAGGAAGGGGAGAGAGTATTTGAATTTGAGCTATTACGAATAAAGGTTTTACGGCTTACGACCTACCATCATTGTTGTTACTGGAATGCTGTCGACAAAGGCCGACGTAATGGCTGAGACCCAGAGGATAATGATAATGGCTACTGCTAACCTAGACTCTTCTGAACAGGACATGATCACTGCTTCTGTCTGCTTGCCAATCCAATGAATGAAGCCCAGTCTCGTCACAGCTTCAATGATGCAAGACATGGCTCCGAAGAACAACAGCACAGCCCAATCAATTCGAGAAACAATGGATTCAAAAGCTTCAGGATCGTCCTTGGATGTGATAACTAAGAGCAGCATCATTCCTAGTAGAGCTGACCAGGCTAAAGTTAGTCGTTGAAGATTAGGAATGGACTGGACGAAGAAGAGAGCAATGGTGAAGAGTAATGCTATTCCGGTCTTAATAAGTAGTGCTTTGTTTTTGATAGGATAGGCTTTCTGGAGTTCTTCAAGGGTAGATTTATACAGTGCTGTTTCAACAACACCGGTCATGGATTTCTTCTTCAGCTGATGCTGCAGAATCTTCACTTTCTTCTGAAGAGTTTCTCGAACAAGATCGGCATCTTTGGAGTAGGATGATAGAGATGCAGCTGCTCTCTTCCATACTGCTATCTCTCGTCTTAGATCTTGAATCTGCGTAGGGATCTTCAACCTCAAATCCGAAACATTTCTGTACTTGAATCTCAATTGAATCATTGTCTGGATGCCCACGATTATGACACCAACTGCCATGTGGAGGGTGAAAGATAGGAAGGTAACACCGTGCTTGGCAATATAGTGATTGGATGTGATTAGGATGTTGGGAGGATCACCAATAGGAGTCAAAGTACCTCCGATGTTGGCATGAACGATAATGGCCATGAGAATCGGAACAGGATTAAGCTCAACCACTTCACATAGTTTGATACTGATTGGAGCCAGAAGTAGGAGTGTTGTGACGTTGTCCAGGAATGATGACACGAGAACCGTTATTGCACAGAGTCCATGAATCAAAGGCCATATTCTACCGCCTGTTCCTTTGAACGTGTACACCGCTATGAAGTCAAATACTCCGGTTTCAGTTAGAACAGCCACGAAGATCATCATTGAGAAGAGGAGCATCATCGTCTCGATATCCAGCCACTGAATGATCTCTACAAAACGCGGACGATCATCTAGACCAGCTAGGATTGCTACTGCCAGAGTGGACATGATCACAGTGGCAAAGGTTCGATGAACAATCTCCCAGATGATCAAGACATACAACAAAACCATTATTAGAGCGGCGTAGATGACCCCTACTTCCACATTCATCGGTTCCACGTCGTAAGTGAGCTTTACAGCAAAGTCCTGGGATATTTTATTGGTCCACATCTTTAGCCTTACGCCCAGATCCGGATTATCGTAAGCAATGTGTTCGGAAACGATGCTGAACTGATGCTTCTTGGTAATAATAGGGGCCTTGTCCAATTCATCAGCGCTGACAATTGGGATATTCCAGACATCCCCAATGTTCTCCAACAACTGAGCCTCTCCTACACTGATAGTGTCATTAGAATCAGTGGCAAAGGTCACCAGTTGAAGGGCCACTGAGAGAAATTCAACAGTTTCATTGGTGTACTCTTTGGGAAGAAAGGCTCCATCCAAAGAGATCAATACATGATTCTCAGGCATTGGTCTAATCTCATATCCTTTGAAATCATTAAAAGGGACTGCAAGGGTCTTTGTGGTGAGTACCTTCTCTTTTTTCATCATCAAAATCACAGCAAAGGTGAACCAGCAGATGATCAAGAAGCCTGATTTGAGATACTTCTGATACAAGGGATCTTCCTTGAGACCCATGTGATCATCATGATGGAGATAGTAATGGGCATTCAAGGGCAAATTGTGAGACGAATGGTGGGATTCAGGGGTATGATGAGACTCTGGAGTGTTATGGGAAGGATTTGGATGAGTGCTGAAAGCCCCATTTGAAAAGAAAAACAAATTATTAATTTTAATATTTGAAAATTAAAATAATTATTTTCGCGCCTTTACTTCAAAAATTCAAAAAAAACTATTCAAGAGCTCAATCGTCAATTAGTTCAATTAATAAAAAGCATTCATTAAAGTGATTACAATAATTATTGGCTGCTGAAAATTCTGTCAGAAGAACCAGTCAAAAAATAATTATAGCTGTCTCAAGTTTTAATTAAAGTGCTGGCCATTTTGGAGCACACTTGTTAATAATTCAGTTGATTTTTCGATTTTCCTTGATCTCAATTGGAGTTTATTGTCAACTTTTGGGTTATAAATGTCTTTTCTGTTTCTTTTGGCCATACATCCCAGACTGAGCTTTCACATTTTCTAAGTTTTTTTTTTGCTCTTCTCATTCCTTTTGGCGCTGAAAGATTTATTTACTTCCCCAAGTGCAAATAAATACTCTACTAACTAGTGTGTGCCAACAGATTGAGCGCTAATAAAATTGCTCTCAATCATCCAGGATGGGAAGCTCAATCAATAAGGCGAGAAAATAGCCGTATGCGGGAAAATCTCACCTGATTTCGTGATCATCGGGTTTGTGCGGTTCCTGGTTAGCTGAATTGGGTACCTTAATTGTGATAAATTCCGAATGGTCTGAAGATTCTTCAGCATCCTCATGTTCTTCCAGGGCGATTTCCTCATTTGCCGGACGATCGCCCTCCTCACTCGTCCCGCAGAACTGCTCATCATGGGATTCACCTGCGAATTAGCATATAAAATGCATTTTATTTTTTTTTCACCTGTGCTGCGTTACTAATCACGTGAACAGATCGCACATGCTATTGTTCTCACAGAAAGGAAAAACCTTCAAAATTGCTGCTCTAAGCTCTAATATAGTGCGTTTTAGTTAATTTTTTCTAATTGTTCACGAGTACAGAGTTGATGTAGATACTCAATTTCAATAAATTATTTGATGAGTATAATCTCTCAATTTAAATATTTATTAATTCAATATACATTTCAGATTATCGGATTTAGCCAGTTTATACACGGACTGCCCAAATATTCCGTACAGTTTTAAATAGATTTTACTGTACAGTAGAACCCCGCTATAAGCCATCGCTCTATAGTCCACAATTTATCGACCGTTGATTTCAAAAAACTGATTTTAAGTTAGGTTATGTTTTCTAGTACGCGCCATGAAATGTTGTTATAATTATTTTAATATTTTTGGCAAACTTTATTGTGTAGTTGTGATAATTGTGGGCATTGTGGTCTATAATGAAGAGAGCGAGGACAAGTACCACAATCGCAAAGAAAGTGGAAGCCGTCGAGTAATATCAATACTAAAGGTCGTTGATAATTTTAGAAAATGACATGGACTATAGTGCAACCCAAGTGTCAAATCTGGAACCAAATAACATGGCTTATAGCGAGGCTCTACTGTAGATTTATGGCTTAGTGAGATTCTCTCCGACTGAAGTGGTAACGGTAACTCTTAAAATCCCTGCTAAATTCAGGGAATTTATTAACATTTCTAAAGATTTGATTTTTCAGTAACCGAGAACCTTTGTACTAAAAAACCAATCCATTGTCCACTTATCCTTTACTCAAAGAAATTATTTTGTAAAATTGTTCGTAAATGTTTGTGAATTCCTACTGGGGATTCACAAAATGCTTGTAAATCGTATAAACCACTAAAAAGTTCATAAAATTCTGTAATTTTTCTCAAACATTTTTCGTAGCATGAAAATTTGACGAGCAATTTTTGCTGTTTTACTAACATTTCTTTGTAAGTACACTGAGAAAAATAGGGTGCGATTAACTTTTTTCCTCGTAACTTTAACACTTTTTAGGTGTAAAAATATATCAACATTTTTTAATGTTAATTTTACACCTTTTTAAGGGTAAAATTAACATGAAAAGGGGTTAATTTAACCCCCAATACACCTAAAAAGGGTAATATTTACACCGATTTCGGATCAATAATGCAGGGAAAAATTAACATTTCCGGAATGTTATTTTAACTTTTTCGGATTTCTCTCAGTGTACTTTTTGTTTATCTGACGAAACTTTACTAACAAATGATAAAATTTTACTAACATTTACGAATAAATGTTTGTAAAAGTAAAAAAAAACGCGCATCAAGTGATCGTTTAACAAACAATGTTCGTTAAAAAGGTATAGATACATTTACAAACTTTTTAATAGGTTATATGATTTACGAGCATTTCGTAAATCCCCTATAAAAAATTACTGACATTTAACAAAAAGATTGCAAAATATTTTTCTTCTGTGTAAGCTAATAATATTGAAAATCCAAAATTCACTACATTTTTATTTACCAAACAATTTTAATTTTGCGGTCGTTGAAATTCAACTTAATCCTTGAGATGATATTATTTAAAAGGAAAGTATTTTAGAATTTGACTTTAAGAAATGGTTAAACTTCACAAAATTTATCTAATTTCCCCTTTCCTAAAACGTTTTAATTTTTTCCGTGGGTTAAGGAATTTTCGATATTGTTAAAAAAAATTTACGATTTTGTACGAAATAATCGTAAAAGCAACTTTTAATTGAATTGAAATCTTCGCCTTGAAGAAGATGTAATGCTCATTCTTTTCAGTTCAAGTCCATTGAGTAAGAATTAAATTATTTTGAACACACAATAAAAGAGATAAAAAATTATAGTTGAGATTATTCAATGAAAGAGATAAAATACTTTAAGCCTAATTATTTTACCATTTTTTTTTAATTTGACACTTTATTACTTTTTGGATTATAAAAAATCTATTTAAACAGCCAGTGCTCAATTTTCACAGTTTTTAAAAGAATAAACAGGCTTGTGTATTTACTTTCTTTAGGAAAAATTTTAAATTAATATTTTTTATAAACCGGAATTAGTATTTTACTTTTAGAAAATTGATACCACTTAAAATATCTATTACATCGACAGCTCAGAATATAAAATGAATAACTCGCGAATGGCCAATTTCACAGAAGAGCGTTATCAAGTTGAGATTTTACATGCTCAGCAAAGGATATTTAAGATTTGAAACCCCTATAACTTTGGGAATAATTAACTTTCCGGTATATTATTTACAGGGAACGTAAAGCGTGTCAAGGACCACCCGAAAAGCAAAAACGAAATGGAATTTTGCAAAAAATCGACTTATTCGACTTATATTCTGACAAGTCAACATTTAAATGAAGAATATATTTGAAACCCATAAAATTGCATATATTCAAGCAATCAAAACCTTTTTTTATCGAAAATGTTCCAAATAATCCCACTAAATAAATTAATCTACACAAATTTAGTTAAGTATAACAACCAAAGATTTAATTAAAAGAAAATCGTCGGTTGCGTCTACCTCTGTCGTATCTGCATTTCTTTTGTGTCAGCATTTAACGCAAAAGGGGACGTCTGTATTGTAGCTTGCATCGAATGCAGATACAAAACAAATGCAGATACGACAGAGGTAGACGCAACCGACGAAATATAGCGCATTTATAGGGCATTAAAAATCATTACAAATTCTTTTTGATTGCGAGAATTTAGATTTAATTTATGGTTTTCACAATGAAACAATTATTCATATATTTTCAAAGTTCTACAATTAAATTTAAATCTATTGCTAACTTTATAAAAAAAACCTCTCACTTCGAGAATAATTAGAATTTTGATAAGGTGAGGATACATAGTGCTAAATTTATAACATTTTTAATTTTATAATTAAAACGGAACTGCTTTACTTTAATTTCGTTTGCTCGATTAAGGATACTAAAGAATTAAATTAAAAAATCCTACCTTTTAGTTTTATGGTATGTAAATTAAAAAAATAAATAAACCAATTCGATTAACTTATAGATTTTAGTGGAAATAGGATCATTGAAACTTTAAGGCTTTAGCCCTTACCGTACAAGAGAATAAAAAAAAATAATGAAAAATAAACATTCTCCTTTGTGAAACTTTTCCATTGTTTCTTTTAACACAACTATTTATTTTTAAAAAGTATTTGGAACCAATATGTTTCAATTCAAATACCTTTTAAGTGTGCGTAGTTCTGAATACAAAACAACTTTTGTTTCTTTTAAATTGAAAATTAAAACATTAATCTTTCACAGCTTTTCTTTTACATTTACAATTATCTGCAATTATTAAAAATGTAACTTTAATATGTTAAATTTCAAATTAGTAAGAAATAATAAGTGTGATATCAATTGTTGCATATGTATTTTGCAGATCGACTTAAAAAAAACCAAAAGTTAACATTTTTAGAGATTTTTTCATGGATATGAAGCATAAAAATTAATGTTTATCCGAAAAATTTGTCTTTAACTATCAAAAAATTAATAAATAAACATTTTTCAATTCATGTTAGTTCATATAAAAAATAGGTTTTAATGTTTATTTTTTTTAGAATCGGATTTTTAAAAATGAGAAATAGTAGTTTAAAAAACGAGTTTTTACAATAGTTTTATACGCATTCGCTTTCTAGAGTTGTTTTTTCAAAGTTTAGGAGATTTGCTTTGAAACTTTAAATAAGCATTTTTAAAGAATTACTACTAATCAATTAAACTTTTAAGGGTCAATGAGTCACTAACTGATCAATTTTTTTTTCTGAATATTTAGAAGACTTAGATATTAAAATAAATTTAAAATAATAATTTTTTTTTTGGGTTTTAGTCTTTGCTGATTAATTAAGTTTAGTTTAGAGGAATAAGCCACAGAAAAGATGGATTTTTCAAAAGTCAGAACCAGGTAACTCCTTAAGGAGTTATGTGGGTCAAAAAACTGAAAAAAGCAACATATTTTCTAAAATATTTTTTTTTCAACATAATAAAAGAAATTATTTAATTCAAGCTCTAATTCGTATTATAGTACAACATTCGAACTACATCTTCTGAAATTTCCATTAAAAATTTTTTTTTTTAATTCAAACATTAAGAACTAATGTTTGGAAATTTGTTTTTGCCGTTTTTGCAAAAAACATCACTTTTCAGTGGGCAACATTTTTCAGAGTTGATTCATATGAAGTCAAAAAACTAAATAAAAATAGTCCTTGATGGCTCCGAAACACCTTTTAGATCAGGAAAATTTCATGAAGTCGAAATTCGGATCCCTTTCTTTCTCACATGTTTTGCATATGTCTATATCATTCTCTCGCACTCTTCTTCTGCCCTTAAACATCACTCCAAATTCAATTTAGCTCAAACGAATTTGGTATGCGAAAGAATGAGATAGTCATATGCAAAACATGTGAGAAAGAAAGGGTTTCGAATTTCGACTTCATAAAATTTTTCCGATCTAAAAGGTGCACCGGAGCCATGAGCAATGGATTTCATATTTACTTGATCACAACTTATTCTACAAGACAACGTGGTGTAAAATACATCGAAAATTGTTTTTTTTTTTCTATAAAATCCTCCCAAAAGTCCAAATTTTATTCAAGAACTGGTTTGATTCGTCCGCTAAAAGGAGATATTTAGTTTTTTGATTTTAGATGGACCTAATCCTAGATAATCTTCTTCAAAAAAAAAAGTTTTTTTTTGGAAAAGGTCTCTGAACATCAGGTCCCAGGGACTGAACTTTTAAGATTTTTAAAAGAAAATGTCAGAAAATATAGTTAAAATTTTAAATGTACTTTTATATGCTTATGAGCTATAATTAAATAAATTTTTTATTATGTTAAAAAAAATGCTACTTTATTAGTTTTTTGACCAACGTAACCCCTTAATGAACTTTTGTACAAACTTATAAGAAATTTTACTTTAAAACATTTTAACTAATTATTACAGTTTACAGGCCCAAAATAGGTTTTTCAGTCAATATACAGTGGCGGCCACTAAAACAGAATCACTCCTTAAAACTTGAGTTCTTCAACTTTTGGTAATTTTTTCTTAGTATATTTAAAAAATTTTAATTTAGAAAACGTTAAAGTAATTGCCTTACGTCGAAAAAGTACAATACTTGCCGCAAAAGGTCTGTATTTTTACTCAGAATGCGTCAAAAGTGATGTTCTGCTCGGACAAAAAATGAATCACTTTTATTTACTACTTAGCCAAGACTTATCTGAGGACCCTTTCAACTTAATTTTTGTCCCATAGAATACCTTGCGATGAAATGCTAGATTAATTTTACCACATTGAACAATTCGAAAATCTTAAATTGTTGTTGTTTGCTTAATACGATTGATCCGTGGAACCAGTGACAGCCAAAATTTCGAGTCTTATGTTTACATAGACACTATATTGTGTTATGAGTTATTGATTTTCGTAATTTACTGTGGTCAGCTATGACTTTTACGATCATTCCATGCTTTCGTAGCTTCAAAAATCTAATACAGCCTCTAACAAGAAAATTCTAAATTTTTTCCAATTTCTCATACTTTCATTTTCATATATTCAAACTTGGAACATTAATTGTCAAGACACTAAATAATTACTGACATTACACTAAAATGTTCTTATTTTTGAAATATTCGAAGTGAATTTCAGTTTATGACTATAAATGAAAGTGATTCTATTTTTTTGTACGAGCAGAACATCACTTTTGACGCATTATGAGTAAAAATACAGACCTTTTGCGGGAAGTACTATACTTTTTCGAAGTAAGGCAATTACTTTAACATTTCTAAATTAAATTATTTTAAACACACTAGAAAAAAAATACCAAAAGTTAAAAAAAAACTTAAGTTTTAAGGAGTGATTTTATTTTATTGGTCGCCACTGTAAATTCGTTATAAAGACTTAAAGATTTATTTTTGAATTTACTGATTAATTCGCAAAATGCAAGCTGGCTTTTTCTCTAATAACCTAACGGATCTGGAAATTTGTATCTAGGAAAACTAATTGAATATCAGCATTCAACTCTTCAATGAAAATTTCTGTGCACGTTATCAAGATTAATTAAATATTCTCACTCACCATGAAGTCGATTGTGCTCAAGCTGAAAGGAGGCCAAGCTGGGATCCTGCCTGATTTTTGGCGGCAATCCCGCCCACACCTGAAGTGATCCTTCGGTGACGTCACTGGGAGAGATTAGAGAGAAGAATGACTTTCGCCTGGATTTCTTCTTGGTCGTCTGACCAGTTTGTGTTTCTGTGGGGGTCTTTTTGAGGCGCTTTAGGAGTCCCATGTCTTTTTTTTCCGGGAAGCTCTCGAGAGTGGAAGTTCAAGTGGAAACAACTAAAAATATCTCTGTGCGTTTTTTTCGTCTTTGAAATGGAGGGAAAAACACCCTGAACTTTTTCTTTCTAAGGTTTCCAGAGACAAGAAAATGTCTTAGCACGCATTTTGGTCACTTATAAATAGTCACTGGGTAGATGGTTTTCTATACTTTAACGATGGGTGAAGGTGGGAAGAAATTGGTACTTGCGCACTGGATATTTTGGTCTTTATTATCAGTGGTGGAAAAAACTGATAAAATTGCCGCCTTTCCCTTCGACACTTGACTCAATTTTCCACCCCGAAAAAAAAGAAAATCGAATTGAAAGTTTTATGAAAGTGCGTGGTGGTCTTTTCACTCGTTTCCACAAGATCTATTTATAGATTTTATATAAATTTTTTTGAGAATAAAAAATCGCGTTCTAAACACACAACTGATTCCCACCGTCGGATACCACTAACTGATATTTTCCCACTGAGAATCGCAACTTTCCATCCAGATGAATGTGGATTATCGGCAATTGCCGTGTTTTTCCGACGGAGAACGTGAAAATGGGAAATGTAAAATATTCCCAATTATCATAAAAATTGACATACTTTTTGCTCTTTTAGGTGCTTTTAATGGGATTTCATTCCAACAAATTATCTAGAAATATCCAACAACCAAATTCTCGAGGTCATCGGGCCACCTGTGAATTACCTGGGCTCTGGAAACTGGTATTTCTTTGAGCTTTTCCTCACAAAACTTCTCCTTTTGGGCTTCATTGTTCACACCAAAAAATCAGCAGAATCCTTCAACTTCGACAAAACAGGATCAATTTTTTTTTTGTTAAACAGAAAACAATTACACTGAGAGACAAATTAAATGGCAACCATTCTGATGAAGAGTTGGCGACAATCTAATTGACTCATTGAGGAGCTGTATTGCGGAGCAATTGGAGGAATTAATTGAAAGGGAGCAAGAAACAGTGGAAAGCGTGTGATTGCAAACGGATAAGAATTTGAAATGTGTGTGGCATGTAGTCTTCTGTTAGGCGCAAGATCCTCTTTTGTTGCAAAGGAAAATAATACGAATTTTCCAAAGTGTAATCCTCAACCACTTCAATTGATTGTCCACGGACTTTGGCTTTCGTTTTCCCACTTTCATTCGTATGAATATTCATAAATTAACGGTTGTTTTATCTTTATTTTGCAAAGTGTTTTATGAGGAAAAAGGAAATTCCAATATTGATAAAAATCCGTAAAGAAAAATCAATCGTTAGAAGTGGATTTTCCTATTTTATCTTTATTTCATTATCAAAATTTATTATTTTATTTTATTTTATTCACAAAAAAAAGATTTAGTTCTGCAAAAAAATATTATGTTTAGGGGATAGCCGGCATATCTGAGACACTTTTTTATGTCAGAAAATTATCTTGAAATTTTGTATAGCGCTTAGTATACTCAGTATAATAGGCTTTATTAAGAAAAAACTCGATCACTGTTTTTGTCACATTTATTTAAATAAATCAAAGAATAATGCAACACATCTTAAACTACCCGCGTTTCAAACATATAATAGGCTCATATAGGGATTAAAAATCCTCTTAACGTTTCTAAAAACATGCCCAATTTGACCTTGAAAAACCTCTTTTAGGACTGTTTCAATCTATAAAACACATTAAAAAATTAAACACATTAAACATATTACAATTAAAATTAAAGATGGGAGGAAAATGAAGGGCATGTTAATGGTCCTAGGGTCGACTTATGGGGGGGGGGGTCCCTAATATTCCAAGTCACTATCTCTAATCGTTTGGCTTCTAGGCGTGGTAACGGCCGGACAGACTGACGGGCGGGCGGATGGACAATTACATTGACATAATTTCTCATACATCGTCTGAAGTTCAAGAATTTATTGAGAAAAGTGGCCCCCAGGGGTTGGAAGGTAGTACTTTTGGGGGTAAAAAAAATCGATTGATTACAATATACACGCCTCTGCCTGTAAAGGAATAGCTGCATTGTTGCCTTATTGTAATTATAATTTTTGTAATTGTTATTTTTTTTTTAGATTCAAACAAGAAAAAATTAACGAGAAATTAAAGTAAAAGCCATTTGTAAAAAGGTTTGTAAGGGTTCAGTTATAACGAAGAATAAATGGTTTTTTCTATTCGTTCTGTTAGCTCCCACATTCTTACAAAAAAAAAGAGGAAATTACTGAAAAATACAAATTGATAGAGGAAGGTGGGGTTGTTCGCCCCTAAATTGCAAATTGGATTTTGAGGTTGTTTTATATAAGAGTGGTAAATAGGAATAAAACTGTGAGTTACACTTGAGATTAGAGTTAATAAAATTATGAATAATTTTATTGTCCTTTAAATTCATTGGTGTATTTTGAGAGAGATGATTTCACTCTCCCCAATGCTATCCTGACGAAGAATCTTCTAAGCCAACGGTACCAGTCACTGTTCAGCTGGTGTGGTAACTCTGAGGGGTGCTACAACGGCGGCTAACATCAAGTTACGATATCGCTATAATTCCGCTAGATAGGGTTATGAGTGCTCAATGAGGTATTCCGAAGGTACAATCGAATCGGCTCCTCACTTGGTCTCCAACAGTGAAATGCGGAGGATGCCAGATACATGGCTGCTTTGGAATGGGCAATGGGGCTCATTTCCGAGAGGCTAGCGATAAAAAATGCTTCAGTATGTTATGGAAGGACCAAGTGGCAGTTAGTGCCATACGCATTTTATATGGGAATTTGCCGTTTTACAAATGTAATTTTCTTGATTATTAATGTGTAGAAGTAAAGAACAGTTTCAAAGCGTTTTTGCAAATTATTGAGAAGAAAAATAATGAAAATTCAGTGAATTATTGAGACCGTAAAACACTCGACGAAAAAGCATTCTTCTATGATTCTGATGAAGATGAAAACATCGAATGGTTAGAAATTCTTAGAAACGATGACCAAAGAGATGAAATTTCTGGTTCAGATACCAGAAAAGAACTGACTGAGGCTCTGAATGTTAAAATACAAGTAAAAATGTCAAAACATTTTTTTTTAATCCGAACAATGGCAGCGGCTGCCACTTGGTCTTTCCGTGACACTTTTAGTTAGGGTTCCACGAAGTGTTAATCAAAGTTAACTATTATTATTAATCGTATCGAGATATTTATTACAAGGTAATCATTTTTACAATGCGTTATTTCCCGTGTTGGAAGAATCTGCGAAGTCCATTGTAGACCGCCCAGGAGCGCCTTCCCGTAGTATGGTGAATGCTTCTTCCATGCTCCCGGAGTTGTTGGGCGAGGCGGTGCATTTTTATTACGTTATATCACAGTGAAAATGTCTTTTTCTAAACATTCAGATCTTTCACCGGGCGGGACTCGAACTCACAACAGTGAATCGAGCCAGGGAATCGATCCGCCCAAGAGTCAACGGTCTTGCCTATTGCGCCACTGATTCCCCAAAGTTAACTTAAAATGATCATTGAAAACTTTTTGTAGATGTTTTTGTCCATAAAGTTCGAGATTATGGGAAGTAGTATTTCCTAAAAGTTCATTAAAAAAATTTTAAAAAAAATCTTTCATTGTTTTTTAAGTGCTTAAAATTGATAAATTTAATTGTTATTCAGAATGTTTTCAGCAAGATATTTTAAAAAATCTTTTAGTATTATGAAAGTTCAAGACTTTAAAATACTATTATAAATCTGTTATACTAAAAAGGACCAGTTCTAAGGCGATATAATGATCCAACAATGTACAGAATTAGCTTAGCACTACAAAAGACATTTCTTTCGTATAAAAATTTAAAGAAAATTGCTCAATTTAATGAGAAATAGGCTTGGAAATCTTTGGCGATATTTTATATTCTCTGTATGATCATTTAGTGTCCAAATTCTGTTATAAAGTTCTTGTTCGATTATATTTTTAGGTTTTAGAGTGTTACAAGACTTCAAAATAGTAATTTTAATCAATTCTGGTATCGCAAGTTTCTTATAAACACGTTTTAACTTTCTCAAAAATTGCTTCATATTTATTTTGAAATTGCCCCGCAATGGGGGACTTTCACACATTCTGCCTTTCAAGTGAAATGAATTTTCCCTGAATAGACTAATGAAATTAAAGGATTATTGAGGATTATTGTTATTTTTATTAACCCTAAACCCAACTGTAATTCAAAGAATATACAGTGTAGAGTAGACTCTCGATAATTTGACTATTTTAAGATCGGACTACTTTTTAATTTTTCAGGTTTCGTTTTTCAGGACATTTTTCAGGTTTCGTTATGATTATCAAATAAAGCAATTATCCTTAAATTTGCCATGACTTGTTTTAGTTATGATGTTATTTTGCATTGTTAAGGGGTTTTCATGAAATTTACAACAAAGTATGTCAATGTGAGATGTGCAATGAACAAAAAATCGTTGAATTTGAAAGAACTTGATGCCCGAATTTCTCTTTAATTCGAATGACATTTCGGTCCCATACGTCCTATATGCCCGAATTTGTGAGAGTCTACTGTACAAAGTTTTACAGTAGACTCTTCGATATCCAGCACTTCGATATCCGGGTGACAGCTGCCAAACACTGGCGGTTGATATATTCAAAATTATTTTCACTAAACATGAAGTTTGTCCAGAGTGAATTAAAGTATTATTAACATTGTATCGAAGTTTTTAATACATAATTGTGATAAAAAATGAAACATAAGCACACCATGAAGAAAATTCTCTTTTTCTTTGTCAGACAGAAAATAAATTCACACTGCACAAAATAGAAAAACCGTTGATCATTCAAAAAACCTAAATGTCATTTTGTCCCCCAGTCAGCCGGATATCGAAGAGTCTACTGTACTTCTGTTTATCATCTTTTTGCAAAATGGTCTCAAAATTTCTTTTTGCAATTTAGGGGTGACTGCCCCACCCTCCCCTATATTTATATTTATTTCAAAATATAAGTATGGTATCAAGTTCCACAAATTTCATTCATTCGCATATTTTATGGCAGCATAAAAGAATATCTTCAAAATAAATAGAGAAAACCACACATAAAAAAAACTGAAGTCGGAAAAGTATTATAAAAAAAATTAATCATAGAATCATTTGCTTTTTATTAATGCCACATCATAATATATAAAACACTAAAAAATAAATTTCAAATCGAATACTGATTTTCTTTTGTTCTCATCGAAATAAAATTAATTTTATCATTGAGTTTTTTGGAATAATTTTCCAAATTTCTCGTGGTCCTCGTGGTGTTTTGAGTAGTTTAGAAGAGTAACGGCTGATTTATTTGAAAAGTGCATGGCAAGTTGCCTACCACGCGGCGCAAATCTTTCTGAAAATTTTCCGAAAAACCACCAAAGTTCTTACCAAGGTGGCCGCCATTTTGACTCATTGGTAAAGATTTCAGCGTGGTACTTCCTTTTACTCAGAAAGTAACCACGAATCATGTCGTACACAGCTGAAAGAAGGTAATTTTTGCACATTTCTTGCTAAATATCAGGGTCAGAGGGCTCCAAAAGTGTTGCTGGTGGTGGTTGAGGATGTGTTCTGGCGATGGAGTGTACTTTGGGGGGTGCTGTGAATGGGATTGGGGTGAAAAAGTGTGCATAAAGTTTTGTGCGTGCCTGGAGAGATGAGTGTGTGTGACAACATGGCGCTTGTATGAGGGTTTTTTTCTCTGGTGCAAAAAATGAGAAAATGTGACTAATGGTATGACGGGGTTATGTATTTTTCGGGGGGATTTTTCTTCCATGCAGAAATGAAGATGGGAAGAACGGACCCTCCGCAGAGCGGGAGTACGATGGACCCGCTGGAATGGATCCCGATGGTGTCATTGAGGGAAACTGGAATGAGGTGATAGATCATTTTGACGACATGAATCTCAAGGAGGAGCTCCTCCGTGGGATCTATGCTTATGGTTTTGAGAAGCCTTCGGCCATCCAGCAGCGCGCCATTATGCCGTGCGTCAAGGGGTAGGTTTTCTTTCTTTTTTTTGTTCTGTGGCTACAGGGGGCGCTTTTTTCGGAAACAAATTCGCTGACGAAAGAAAAAAAACAAATTTCTCATGGCTAGGTATGACGTGATTGCCCAAGCTCAGTCTGGAACTGGCAAGACAGCCACTTTCTCCATTGCAATCCTCCAGCAAATCGACACGAGCATCCGGCAGTGTCAGGCTCTCATCCTGGCACCCACTCGGGAGCTGGCCATGCAGATCCAGAAGGTTATCATTGCACTCGGGGACTACATGAAGGCCCAGTGCCATGCCTGCATTGGCGGCACCAATGTCAAGGAGGATGTGCGCAAGCTGGAACTTGGCTCGCACGTCATCGTTGGCACTCCCGGGCGCGTCTTTGATATGATTAACCGGAATGTGCTGCGCACCAATACCATCAAGCTCTTTGTTCTGGATGAGGCCGATGAGATGTTGTCTCGTGGCTTCAAGGATCAGATCCACGATGTGTTCCGCATGTTGCCGCCAGATGTTCAGGTCATCCTCCTGTCGGCCACAATGCCGGCTGACGTGCTAGAAGTCAGCAAGTACTTCATGCGCGATCCCGTGAGGATTCTGGTGAAGAAGGAAGAACTCACGCTCGAGGGTATCAAGCAGTTCTTTGTGAATGTGGAGAAGGAAGAGTGGAAGATTGGGACACTTTGTGACCTCTACGGGACTCTGTCCATTACGCAGTCCGTCATTTTCTGCAATACTCGTCGCAAGGTGAGTGAAGATTTTCTCAAATGTTTTTTGCAAGCAATCTCAGGAGGCTATGCTTTTTAGCCCAAGGGGCACACAATAATAGGAAGTGGTGTACATATTTTTATCTCAGATTTTTCTCAGAAATGCCAAAGTGTTTTTAGGGGAAGGAGGGGCTATTCTACTTAATATTTTGCAAATCCTTATCAAATACCAGGAATATTCTACAAATACCATAAAAGTCATGCAAAAAAAAATTCTAAATAAACATTCAGACATGCTTTGCACAAATGATTCATTGGAATTTTGTTTCTGAGAAAAAGATAATTGACGATAAAATATTAAATTGCAAAATTTGCACAGCAAAAAGGATTTTTTAAAGTTTAAACATTAAATCGACATTTAAAAGTTCAATTGTGTTTAAAGAAAAATAATTTTTTATATTAAAATATCAATTTTCCTAAATATTTTAACCCTCTAACGGGTAAAACCGCCTCCGGGCGATCTTCACAAAAATCAAATTTACAGCGACAATAAAGGTTTTATTTAGTTAAAAGTGCTATAGTGTCCTCGGTAATAGTCTTATAAACATCTCTTGAAAGTTTGAACTCATTTTGACTCTTCATTTTGTTGCTATTCTCAGTTTTGTGTGACAGGTCAGAGAAAAAGCAACAAAAAATATTTGTGCAAGAAAACTCATTTCCAATTTCCATAAAAATACCGATTTAAAGTTATCTGACTAAAATAAATTTATTTTTTACTGAAAGATATGTCATTCTACTTTGTATATTTTATTTAAAAAACTTGAAAAAAACTAAAAATGTGAATTTTAGAAGCAAAAAGAGTTTCAAAATTTTTTTTATATTTTCTCACCTAGCGCCTAAACTAAAAAAAGATAATGAAGAATGGATGTTTTTTCGACTTTATTTGGATCATATAATTATCCTAGAAAACATTGTTTTAGAACTTTTTTTCGCATATTAAAGAAAACACCGTTAGAGGATTAAGGAGATGATGCTTTCTATTCCCAGAGAACATTTAAGAGACTTAAATATTTATGATCGCGGCCAGAAGTTGATGTTTCCTATGTTTCTAGTGTGCCGAAAAAACTTTTGAGTTTATTAGCTGTTTTCTGTCATTGAAGAATGAAGTAACAAAAAGTACAAATACAAAATAAAAGCCAGTTTAATAACAAAAAGGCAACCAAAAACCCCAAATTGGCAACCTACGTAGTTTTGGAGATATCTCGTGATATTTGTACGAAAACAGGAACAAATTTACACTAAAACCGGTAGCATTGTTAGAGCTAATGTCGCCCCCCTGCCCGCGGCACACCTTTAATACCGGTAAAATTTCATTAAACCAAAATTCGCGACCCTTCCTCAAAAGATTTCAATATGTCTATCCCACTCTTTCGGGCTCAAAATTGGGCTGAACTTAATTTAATTCGGTGTGATGTTCAAAAGAAAAAGAAGAAGAAGAGCACGAAAGAGTGAGACAGATATATCGTCAGTTAAATCAGAATTTGTCGTAACTTCCTTTTGACAACATTTCAGGAGACGAAATTTTCAGTTCAGCTTTATTTTTCTTAAAAATGAGCCCCGAATGCGACATTTTTGAGTCAAAATAATAAAAGTGGCACTAATAAACTGTAAGTTAACTCAAAAAAATCTTTATAAAATGATTTAAAAGCTGAAATATTGAGATATATGTTAGAAGAAACACAATAAGATTTTATAGTAATTTCCAATGTATGGAAATCTTGGAAGTTACGACAACTTTCAAAAATGCATTATATCAATTTGAATTATTCTAGTGATAATAAGCGCCTTTATTTGACGAAATTAATTGTGTGATATTTAAAAGAAGAAGAAGTAAAAATAGTGGGATAGCCATATGCGAATCGTTCAAGAGAGAAAGGGACAGAAATTTCGATTTCATGAAATTTTCCTAATTCAAAAGCTGTCGTGGAGTCATAATCCGATTCAAGTAGTCAAAGCTTAATGACGCTGGCACACCTTGTTTAAAATTCTAGTTCTTACTCTTTTAAACATAAATCAGATGTATCTGTCTCTTTCTTTCAAATTAAAATTGAAATTGAAAATGACATTGAATTGGAAAGTTTCGATCAGTTTTGATTTTTTTGGCTGTGGCATATCTTTTAGACCAAGAAAACTTCATGGAATCTAAATTCATATTCTTTTCATAAACGTTTTGCCGATGTCTGTCATAGTTTCTTACTCTTAACAAATTTAATTTAGTTCAATCCAATTTTAGGAGTCAAATAGTGATCTAGACATATGGAAAACGGTTGAGAAGAAACGAGATGTGAATTTTGATTTCATGGATTTTTCTTGATCTGGGTGTGTCAGAGACAAATTAAATTGAAAGTTTATTGAAAAATATAAAATTATTCTTGAAAAAAAAAGACAAGGAAATGATTCAAGAGAAACTGGTAAAAGCAAATTTGAACTGGCAAAGAGCTCGAAATCACAAAGTTTTGGACAATAAGGGAAACCGTATTACCTTCGGACGACTCAATCTTCGAATAACTCATTTTTTTTTAATATGTTTTTAATGATTGACCCATTATAATATTACATTTTAATAGCTAGTTCAATGCCTTAAATTTCCCGAAAGAATCATAGGTCAAATCCATTAAGAACATTAGAAGAAATGAGTTGTCGGAAGCTTGCTAAAATTTTTCATCAATTTTTCACTGATTTTGCAAATACTCCAAGGCTACCTTTAAAGAACCTTCTCTGGACAGTTGACTAGTTTGTCCATTTTAACTGAGTTTGTGTTCTTTGTCTTCAAATTGTGTTATTGAACAAAGTTTCAGTCTTTAGTAGCGATGCTCAAAGCTGAGGAAACCAAGGGTAAACCAAAAAGGTTTTGTTCAGTAATAATCTTCCGAAAAGTCAAAGCCAAGCTAAACCTATTGGAAATCGACCGGATAGTGCAAGTTCATATATTCGTCGCTTTAGCGCTGGTTGTTTTTTTCATTTAAGTTGTCGGTGTTGATTACACTTCAATCGCTAACAGCGTCAAAGAATGGGTACATACGTTTACTGCAAAAAGTGAATTTTATCTGGTTCAGTTTGACTTGTAGCTCGGGTCCTTGCAAGGGAGCTGTATAATCGTTAATTGGAAAGGAAAGTCTCTTCGGGCTCTATCTAAGTCACAACATGCTAATCGAGAATAAGGATTTTGGAAAATTCGACATCGAATTTTCGATAATCCACTATTTCGGTTTTAGAGTTTGTATTGGCAATCGAATTAAAGTACCATGGCACTTTCATTCGATTGCCAATACGATGTGAAAGTGCCATGGTACTTTAATTTTCTGAAGAAGTGTAGAAACAGGTGAATATTTCTTCCACATACGAAAATACCGTTGAATCATTTCTAATACGATTTTTCAAGGTCAAAGATTAAAAAGTCTCGAAAGAGGGTATTTCTCAACATAATGGGGTTATGTATCGACTCGTTAGAAAAGTTTTGGAATTTCTGACCCGGAACTGAAGCCGGAACTGATTCTCTTCTAAGCCAAACGGTATCAATCACTGATCAGCTGGGGTGGTAACTCTGAGGAGTGCTATAACGGTAGCTAACCTCAAGTTATGATATCGCTATAGTTTCGCTAGATTGGGTTGTGAGTGCTCGACATGTTACTCCGTAGGCACAATCGAATCGACTCCTCACTTGATCTTACAATAAGGCTCAGTTCCGCGAGGCTAGCGACGAAGGGTGTTTCAGCATGTTCTGGTGTGGACCTGTAGCAATTCTTGCTACTTAAATGATTTTTATTAGAAAATCAATAATTGTATTACTCCTAAGCTATTTTGGGCGATCTTTTGAACGATTAAATGAGGCCATTTACACCGCAGCATTGAATTGAGATTGAATTATTCAAAAATCGTGTTTAGGAAGAATTGAATCTCAATCCTCGGTACCGGTACAAATAGCTTTATTGGGACCATTAACACTGATCTTGGACCGGTGTTAATTTTCCAACCGAATTTGGAAAATTAAAACTTATTTCACAAGGAATCTAAGTCACGATTTCGAGAATTTTGCTAAATCTGGAACGTTTTGCTATCCCTTTTTGTACAAATGCCAATATAAATGTTGCCTCTTGCAACAAATTGCTGAAATTAACGAAATTCAGACACAACTGACGACGTTTCAGGCCCAGAGACACTGAGACGATCATTTTTTATCGGGAGTTCTAGCTGTGCCATACAAAAATGTGAACCTGGAAATATAATTAGGGGTAATCCAATATGTCGAAATCTATCTGATAACACCATCTACTGACGTTCTCTCTCCAGAAGTGTTTGTATTGCGGACGTTTGGGACAGATGTTAATTACGTTAATAATTACTGGACGTACGGGCCGTTACCGGGTATCATTTTTCTAATTAAAAAGTCAAAAATGTTATGTCAAAATAGTGTTCATACGAAATTAGACGCTCGCATAAAAATTTCATTTGTGAAAAAATTACAAGATATCATTCCTGGTAATATTGTACCGAATTATTATTTGACATCTTGATCTTGATTTTTTGATTTCAGAATACCAAAATCTTGAAATTTTCTTGATCTTGATTTTGATCTTGGTCTCAGAATTGAGGCCATAATTTATTTAGCGTATTTCTTGATAAAATTGGGACGGGTTGGATGGAAACTTAAGAAAAGCGTCTAGGGAATATTCAGGGGGGTCATTGAAAACCGTTAGCCGATATCTCTCTCCGGTCTCTATTCTGAAAGAATATAAACGGGAAAACACCCAGACATAAATTTTCTCAATTGTTCATAACCGCAAAATTTGTAACAATAAGACGATTAGATATAGATTGAATGATTTTATTCTTTCCAACAAATATTCCACTTTTCTCAATTTCCAAAATGTGGCATAATGAGCCTCAAACAAAAATGTAACTTCGCAATTTGATGCTCCAAAATGCGCTTCTCATGGTCACTAACCGGAATTTTTTACGCGTATTTACCGCTGAGCGTGACTTTGATAAAAGTGTTCACTGGAAATTGACTCGCTCGTAGACTTTTTCCAGACAATTGCTTCTGTGACGATTTTTGATGATTTGGTGGCTGTGTGAGTCACAGATTCTGTGAAAGATCTATTGAGGTCAATGTAGCAAAAATTTCCAGCTACCTTTCTCTTTCACAGAAATTTCTCAGTGCTTGTCCAAAAAATTGCTTCATAAAAGTTATCTGCAAGTCACAATGCCAAAGAGATTGCGGTAGATTTTAAGCGCAGGTAGCATTCAGTAGAGAAGGAGAGAGGGAAGTCCAAAAACTTCCATTGAATTGCGACGAGCCACGTGTTTTCGTTTTAGTTAAAGAAATGTTGGTCTTCCATTCCAAACAACTGCTTGATATGTTATTCCCGGAAATGATTTTTGCTGATGTGAATCATTTAAAATGTACTTAATCATTTACTGGGAAAATGTAAAAACGTGTTGATAAGCAAATTAAATTTAGAGAAATTTCATTGAGCATTTTGTGGAGAGCAAAGGTTGGATTTTCTATTGGTTATCTCTGTCTAAAGAAGCTATTTATTTAGTAAAACTTTAAGTACGGCTTCTTCAACTTTCCTAAAATAGATTTTTAGTTATCTTCTAATTATTCCTGCACGTTAATTACAGTGGCTTTTGTTTTCTGATGTTATTAAAAGAAATATTTCGAAAAGACAGAAACAGTTGTTAATACAAGAATGTGCATATTCCTTAAGAGCAGAAGAAAGAGCAGTAGACAAAACATTCAACGAAAATAATTGAAAAGACATAGAAACTGTTTTAGATTATTTTTTTAGTGGAAAATGCCTCGAAAATATTAATATGAGTAATGTATTTTAAAAAGTATTCAATTTGGTATTAAATCAATATAAATTGATTTTACACTTGAAAAAAAAAAACAAATATTGAAGTTACTTTAATCAACTGGTTCTTTTGGCATCATATTGAAAGAAAAATCTCAGCTGAAAAAGAAAAATGAGTAACCACTATGAAACACCGCAAGCGATTTATCTTCTTAAGACAAATATCTAAGAAAATGGAAGAGAAAAAGTGAACTGTTTTTTTTTGCAGGGATTTTCCGGAAACATAAATTCTTATTTTTGAAAAAGATAAATATATCTTCTGGGTTAAAGAACAGCATATCCCAAGAAATTTCTCACTAAGCTACAATACAACTTGATATCTTTCTCTAATATTTTAGTCATGAAAAGCTTTCGATAATTTCTCTGCCTCAAAAGATTTGCAAAACATTGTCATAAGTAGATTGTGCGGTATTTTGGGACAAGTACACTATTACTGATAATTAAAATTTTCCAACTTTTTTAGTTAAATAGCTGACTAGCAGCGGTGGTGAGATTTAGTTCTTCTTATAGTTATGAAATAAAAAAAAAACTTAATCCTTACTGACCTACCCGACGCCATTTGTAATGCCCTAGCCTACACTGAGAAAAATCCGAAAAAGTTAAAATAACATTCCGCAAATGTTAATTTGCAGTATTGATCCAAAATCGGTGTAAATATTGCCCCTTTTAGTTGTATTAGGGGTTAAAGTTACCCTTTTTCATGTTAATTTTACCCTTAAAAAGGTGTAAAATTAACATTAAAAAATGTTGATATATTTTTACAGCCAAAAAGTGTTAAAGTTATGAGGAAAAAAACTTAATCGCACCCTTTTTCCTCAGTGTAGACACTAGGGTGTTTCAAAAAAAATTTTTTTTTACCCTACTATGCACCCATTTAGAGCCCCCCTGAGGCTAGATTTGTGCAAAATTTCAATTGAAAATAAGCAAAATTGAATGAGAATTTCATAAGTGTTTTAAAATCTTTAAAGTTGATTATCTCGAATAGTACGGGATAGAGGGGTCTCAAACTATGCACCCATTTAGAACTAACCTGAGGCTAGATTTGTGCAAAATTTCAATTGAAAATAAGCAAAATTGAATGAGAATTTCATAAGTGTTTGAAAATCTTTAAAGTTGATTATTTCGAATAGTACGGGATAGAGGGGTCTCAAACTATGCACCCATTTAGAGCCCCCCTGAGGCTAGATTTGTGCAAAATTTCAATTGAAAATAAGCAAAATTGAATGAGAATTTCATAAGTATTTTAAAATCTTTAAAGTTGATTATCTCGAATAGTACGGGATAGAGGGGTCTCAAACTATGCATCCATTTAGAGCCCCCATGAGGATAGATTTGTGCAAAATTTCAATTGAAAATAAGCAAAATTGAATGAGAATTTCATAAGTGTTTGAAAATCTTTAAAGTTGATTATCTCGAATAGTACGGGATAGAGGGGTCTCAAACTATGCATCCATTTAGAGCCCCCATGAGGATAGATTTGTGCAAAATTTCAATTGAAAATAAGCAAAATTGAATGAGAATTTTTAATAAGTGTTTGAAAATCTTTAAAGTTGATTATCTCGAATAGTACGGGATAGAGGGGTCTCAAACTGTGCACCCATTCAGAGCCCCCCTGAGGATAGATTTGTGCAAAATTTCAATTGAAAATAAGCAAAATTGAATGAGAATTTCATAAGTATTTTAAAATCTTTAAAGTTGATTATCTCGAATAGTACGGGATAGAGGGGTCTCAAACTATGCATCCATTTAGAGCCCCCATGAGGATAGATTTGTGCAAAATTTCAATTGAAAATAAGCAAAATTGAATGAGAATTTCATAAGTATTTTAAAATCTTTAAAGTTGATTATCTCGAATAGTACGGGATAGAGGGGTCTCAAACTATGCATCCATTTAGAGCCCCCCTGAGGATAGATTTGTGCAAGATTTCAATTGAAAATAAGCAAAATTGAATGAGAATTTCATAAGTGTTTGAAAATCTTTAAAGTTGAT
The DNA here is from genome assembly GCF_024763615.1 of Phlebotomus papatasi. Classification (NCBI taxonomy): domain Eukaryota; kingdom Metazoa; phylum Arthropoda; class Insecta; order Diptera; family Psychodidae; genus Phlebotomus; species Phlebotomus papatasi. Next base: position 66,199,287 of record NC_077224.1, read on the forward strand.
TATCTCGAATAGTACGGGATAGAGGGGTCTCGAACTGTGCACACATTCAGAGCCCCCCTGAGGATAGATTTGTGCAAAATTTCAATTGAAAATAAGCAAAATTGAATGAGAATTTCATAAGTGTTTTAAAATCTTTAAAGTTGATTATCTCGAATAGTACGGGATAGAGGGGTCTCAAACTGTGCACCCATTTAGAACTAACCTGAGGCTAGATTTGTGCAAAATTTCAATTGAAAATAAGCAAAATTGAATGAGAATTTCATAAGTATTTTAAAATCTTTAAAGTTGATTATCTCGAATAGTACGGGATAGAGGGGTCTCAAACTATGCATCCATTTAGAGCCCCCATGAGGATAGATTTGTGCAAAATTTCAATTGAAAATAAGCAAAATTGAATGAGAATTTCATAAGTGTTTGAAAATCTTTAAAGTTGATTATCTCGAATAGTACGGGATAGAGGGGTCTCAAACTATGCATCCATTTAGAGCCCCCATGAGGATAGATTTGTGCAAAATTTCAATTGAAAATAAGCAAAATTGAATGAGAATTTCATAAGTGTTTGAAAATCTTTAAAGTTGATTATCTCGAATAGTACGGGATAGAGGGGTCTCGAACTGTGCACACATTCAGAGCCCCCCTGAGGATAGATTTGTGCAAAATTTCAATTGAAAATAAGCAAAATTGAATGAGAATTTCATAAGTGTTTTAAAATCTTTAAAGTTGATTATCTCGAATAGTACGGGATAGAGGGGTCTCAAACTGTGCACCCATTTAGAACTAACCTGAGGCTAGATTTGTGCA